>NW_010972753.1:5909143-6287482 GCF_000737465.1 Haliaeetus leucocephalus
GAAGAAGTGGAAAGAGAAATTCCCAAAGGCATTTCTTAACCTGACATTGTCAGCATTACTTCTGACCTCCCCAAATGTATGTAGAACACTATTTCAGTTGTACCTCCAAACATCCAGAGGTTTCTGCATCAATATTAGCAGTTCTGTGACTGGTAAAGCTGTTCTTGAGATAATTATGCAGTACAATGAATCTTAATAAACTGCAATATTGGAGATCCTAGAGCTAGTTCCTATCATGAAGAGCTAGTTATACTTTCTGGGTTGTTTTCCTGAGAAACTATGATTAAACTTTTTGTAGACAAAGAGAAGTAACGTATATAATTTATTTAAAAATTTACCAACCAATTTCAAATACATTACACCATCGCTTCCCCAGTTGCCACCTTTTTTTCCTGATGCCTTTCATAATGCTCATGACAACTGACAAGGCAACATGACAAAAAGAAAAATTATTGATTCACATAGATTCCCGGTACCAATTAAAATAGTAAAAAAGGAAAAGATTTGAGTGGGTGAGGATCTGAACTAAACCAGTTTGATTGCTTTTCCCATATTATGTAAATTAAACATTCATCAGGGTCCTCACCCACTTACCTAAGTGGTTACCAGAATGGCATAATTTCTTTAACTTTGTTATTTCTTAGTTAACTCGTACATATATCATGCAACTCTTTCTGCAACTTCATTTCCTCTTGTCATTGAATGAAATAGCATTTTACTGTGGAACTTAATCAGAAACTATTCTATAAGCAATCCTACCAGCAGTTTCCTCTTTTCGTTGTAGTAGACAAACATGCTTAACAATAATTTATTGTTATGGAAAAGCCCTGTAGCAACATGAAGAAATACCACAAACAAGCTAATTGCTGTCAGAGACACTAGCTGGCACAAAATGTTTTAAGAAAAAAAAATATTGTATTGCCTTTCCGTAATTTAGGGTAAACTACAGATCCTAAAAGCATGTAAAGGTACTACGCACCACTTTCAGAAATCTGTAGCCTTGAACTTGACATTAATGTGCTATTTTTCAGTCATTTACATAAATTTCTCTTCTGCCTTAAATTGTATAAAAGCATAAGGTTGACATAAGAGTGTCTACCGAGATGCAACAATATAAATCAGAGAACTGTGAAAACATTTGGTGGGAAACTATCCCCTAAACAATTTGCTAGCATTTGGTTACCAGAATGAATTTATCCATTAAGAGTATGTACCTCTGTTCAAGATGCTATTAGAAATAAGGAAGAAATTAATTTTCCAGGCAGTTAAATCACATTGATTTAATCTGGAGACACATTACTGGCACTTTGTTAGGATTAAAACAATCAACAAAAAGTACATGTTGTTTTCTAGCTGTTTTGTAATAAGCAGCTATGCAATCTTCAGTGTTTTGTGTGCATTATGTTTGTTATTGTGCTATTATTATGAATTACGGAATCTCAGGGCGGAAGATGGAGATGGAAGAGGCAAAAAAACAGTAAAAAATTGAAGGCAATGTTTGCTAAGGTGTTGACAATATTTAAAGCAAAGCTTTTTCTTCTTAGCATAAATTATAGGTATTATTATGGTTTGAATATTACTATCAACTCTGTGAAAAGAGCAGCATTTGAAAGAGTTGACAGTAGGCTCCAGGACCTATAAAGCAGAACTGGGTGCATTTTGTCAGTTGTACCAGGTTTGTACATCAACTGTGCATGAGAAATTGCTGCAGACCTGTTTTCTGAGTAAACAATAAATACTGGAAAATAACAAGGAGATTTCATTCTCACTTTGACCAAAATTGTTAATAGAATTCTTTGTGGTGTAAGCAACAGTTTATATAAATAGTTTATGCAGAATATAAAAATTGTGCTTGATTTGGTATGCAAATTGCTTGGTTGGAGAGCCTTCAGAAACTACTGTTCCATCCTGCTCTGTATATTATTTATTTTTTCTATATTTTCATGCTGTTTAATTAGAAAAACACAAAGTCCAGTGTTGCCCTGGATGCACTGCTGGCTGTCCATGACTGCCACTGTACACAAAGAAATGTGGGTGCAATGCAACTCCACAACTGTCCATTTTAACAAATCAAATGGAGATACACAACTTCTCATATTCTGCTAAAAGCTTCTAATCAGAAAGAGTCCCAGATTTGTTTGAAAGTTTTAGTATCTTCTAGATTTCATCACTTGACTGCGCCTCTTCCATCTAGAAACAGTGACTAATTAGTTCTTCACAAAACAAGGCATAAAGACTGAAATCCCTGTATTTTACCTATACAAAATCTTTAGTCTAGCCTGCTGTCCTTCAAAAAGCAGTAGTCTACTATACTTTAATAGCCTAGTAACTTCACACTTCAGCTTGCGACAGTAATTCTGGGCTCTTATCACTGCTGCCTGTGCTGCCATCGACTAACTCCAAATGCATCTCCAGTTCTTCTTACTAATAATTAATGAATTTTCCTTCATAATTAGCTCTTGAGAGGCAGATATCACCCAGTAGGCCTTGTTACTAGGAATTTCACCAAGGTGACAATCTGGTTTATGAGAAGATCAAGCAAAAGTTTTGTCTGATTCCCTGTTCACTATAATAAAAATAAGTTAACCAAATTTGTCTCTTCCTTTAATGGAAATTTCTTATACCTTTTAATCCACAGGGGGAAGTAAGGAAAAAGGAAGTCAAGGCTTGCAAACTGAAATTTTCTCTCACTTATACCTACTGCAATGAAGCTATTTTGAAGACATTAATCTGCTTTGTCTTAATTTCCTTGCTGCTCAGAATGATCCAACTTGGAGCTTAGAATAACTTGATATCGGCTCTTGAAGACCTTCTGCATGTAACCGCTGAGTAACTACTGTTCTAAAAGCGGCCTCCTACCCCTGCCCAAAAACGATCTGAAAAATCTGTGCATTACATATTTGTCTTTGCTTTATCGTTACCTGGACAAAAAATTACAAAGCTGTATTGGGTTTGCATGGCAAGGTTTTGGTAGCGGGGGGCTGGGGGGCTACAGGGGTGGCTTCTGTGAGAAGCTGCTAGAAGTTTCCCCCATGTCCGACAGAGCCAATACCAGCCGGCACCGAGACGGACCCGCCGCTGCCCAAGGCCGAGCCCATCAGCGAAGGTGGTAGTGCCTCTGGGAGAACAGATTTAAGAAGGGAAAAAGAGCTGCTGCGGTACAGAAACTGCAGCCAGAGAGAGAGGAGTGAGAATACGTGAGAGCACCAGCCCTGCAGACCCCCAGGTCAGTGCAGAAGGAGGAGGAGGAGGAGCTCCAGGTGCTGGAGCAAAGATTCCCCTGCAGCCTGTGAGGAAGACCATGGTGAGGCAGGCTGTCCCCCTGCAGCCCAGGGAGGTCCACGGTGGAGCAGATCTCCACCTGCAGCCCAGGGAGGACCCCACGCCAGAGCAGGGGGATGCCCAAAGGAGTCTGTCACCCCGTGGGAAGCCCGCGCTGGAGCAGGCTCCTGGCAGGACCTGCGGCCCTGTGGAGAGAGGAGCCCACGGAGCAGGTTTGCTGGCAGGACTTGTGACCCTGCGGGGGACCCACGCTGGAGCGGTCTGTGCCTGAAGGACTGCAGCCCAGGGAAGGGACCCACGCTGGAGCAGTTCGTGAAGAACCGAAGCCCATGGGAAGGACTCACGCTGGAGAAGTTCATGAAGGACTGTCTGCTGAGGCAGGGACCCCGCGCTGGAGCAGGGGACGAGTGAGGAGTCCTGCCCCTGAGGAGGAAGGAGCGGCAGAGACAAGGTGTGAGGAACTGACCCCAACCCCCATTCCAAATACCCCTGCGCCGCTGGTAGAGAAAATTGGGAATGAAGCTGTACCCGGGAAAAAGGGAGGGGTGGGGAGAAGGTGTTTTAAGATTTGGTTTTATTTCTCATTACCCTTCTCTGAATTGATTGGCAATAAATTAAGTTAATTTTCCCCGAGTCGAGTATGTTTTGCCCATGACAGTAACTGGTGAGTGATCTCTCCCTGTCCTTATCTCAACCCACGAGACTTTTGTTATATTTTCTCTCCCCTGTCCAGCTGAGGAGGGAAGAGAGATAGAGCAGCTTTGGTGGGCACCCAGCATCCAGCCAGGGCCAACCCACCTCAAAAGCACTCTTTGGGCCGTAAAAGCATTGAAAAAAGACATATTATTGGTTCAGATGAGAGCTGACCTTGGTCATTTAGTCATCTTATAAAAATTATTTAGATAAACAGTATTGTGCTCAAATGCTGACAGTTTGCAATCAGACTAACTCCTTGTGGTTTTATAAAGATATTCACCAGGGGATTAATAAAAAAAAAAAAGTGCCTCTCCTTCCCATTATTTCCAGTGAGATGTAATTGTTAAAATGGGCTATATTCCTTTAAATTTGCATTTCATGTCCCTTTCTAATGTGACACAAAATTGTGATGAAAGTCATTTCAGTACTAAATTGTAAAGTGCATGACCAGAGGACTATTTTGTGTTTCTAACCCAAATTACACAGTTTCTTCTTATTAGTATATTAATTCAATTTAATTTTAGAACTGATTTAGAAATACTGCAGGGAGAAAGAAGAGACATTTTTTTCTGCAAAAACTCCACTGCTACTGCATATCAACTATAACGCTTCAGGTTAAATACATAAAATTTAACTGTAAGTCCAAAAACCTCCTCACTGATTTTGTAGCACACGTGTATGCCACTGAAATTTATTAATCTCCATATTGATGTAGCACCAAAATGTAAAGACAAGCCTCTGTAAAGACAAGCCAACTTTTCCATTTACCTCTACACCTAATAGTACTAAGTTGGGACTATGGTCTGATTTGATACTATGTTTAATTTGCAATTTCTGATATTTACAACGTTTAGGTATTTTACCTGCTCTGCAAAGCTATAACTGAGCAAACAATGTCAACGATAAGAAAAATTGCATCCTCCATCTTCAGTCTCTTTCCAGCTATCACAAATCAAACTACTCACGTAATGGGTCTCAGTATATTCAAAATAACAACATGGCCTAGTTTCTTCAAACATAGCCTATTCTTAAGTTTTCAAGGACATCAGTAATACTGATGGAATTACCTTATATCAGGCCAGCTTTTTTAGCTAAATAAAGTATTTAATTTCAACTCAGTGTGAACACAGTTCTTCATTTTTCTGCCATGTTTAAATCAATTGATTGTTCTTAAATTAAAAGCAGATAGTTATTACACTTTTACATTTCACAGCTTTTCCTAATTCTTACAGAAATATCCATACCTTTGCATAAACCAAGTTATTTCCTATATACCTCCTGTGCTTCAAAGAATAGAAAAATTCAATTTGCTTTCCTATGGAATCTATACCTTGAAAGTACCACCCCCAGTCTTTAACTCAGCAGCAGTGGAATAAATACGTGTGCCTCAGCATCCTGTTTTCCTTTCAATCATGATATTTAAGCTGTTATATATTACCTCTTCTTTTTGAAGTCACTAGATTGTCATTTGTCAGTGCCTCTGGCTATGAAAAAAAATAATACCTATTACATAAAAGTAGAGATTGGAAATATTGAACGAGCTATATATACTGACTTTCTAGTGCTGGTCATTTATAGCCTCCCTTTAAGACAAACTACTACAGATATCACCCCTTTCAAGCACTTGGGAGACTATTTAGATAACCCTCACTGTCTGAGTTTTCATCCACATCTTTTACACTTCATTTTAAAGCAAGTTAAAATAGTATATACATTTTTTTCAATCAGAAAATCCGTGTGTAATTGTTCTACATCACTAATATTAAAAAAATAATGCTTCTTGACAGGTATGAGAAATATTTCTGGATACTTTTTTTTTTATCCTATGGAAACTGTGCAAAATCCGTCACATACCAGATAAGATAGGAAAAACCCACCACTAATCATGTTGTGCCTGCTTGTAAGAAAAAGTAATAGCGAAAAGATTTGGACTAGCGGTCAGCCTACACTGACTTGACAGCAACTGTAGGAAGTCATAAAGAAATAAATGTATCCTGGGCTGTATCCAACCTGCAAAAGTGGCTTCCCAGTTGTGGAGAATTACTGTGACAGGCAAGAGGACTAGTCGGTTTTGGCTTGAAATTGTGTACATACAGACAGCTTCAACTGCAAAGCAAATAAAATAGTATTAGGTACCATGTACAGCCTCACTTAATGATTTACCTGTTATACGTCACTGCATTATGGCCTTCTGTTACAACATACGAACAAACCACAGGTACTGGTTCAATGAGATAACATAGGCAAAAGTAAAATATTGCCTGAAATTTCAATTAGGTTAAAACCAGAACAAAATAAGCCAAGTCAGCAGAAATACTCGTTTTTCAAAAAGAGAAGGAAAAAGTTTGATTATAGCAACAAAGTTATTTCCCTGCCTTACGCTAGAAGTATAATATAGCATAAGATCAACCGTCTTGCCCTTACGACAGACCCAAAAATCCCTACCAAATCATTTACCGGAGAATTTTGGCAGCCAGAACTAATTGTCTACCTTCTGCTTCTCCTCCTCCTCCTGTCACCATTAAGGCAGCGTTCGCCCCAAGCCTCTGAGCAAGAAACAACCAGTGGGAGAATATCAGTGGCAAGGGACAGATGACAACCCAACCGGATTGTAAGCAGCTATCACATCGTCTTCATTCTTCCTCTGTTTTGATTTTGCTGGTCCTTTTTTTGCCTTTCATATCTCTACCAACTCTGGATTCCTCAGAGCTGTTGTTTTAGTTCTTTTAGCTCTGAGGAGAGGCTTTCTGTCCCAATTGAGTCATATTAATTTAAAGAGATTGGCTTTGCTCCCTACAACGACCACTGGGGTATTTCTCTACCCCTGCTACACTCTGTTTTCTTTGGTATCTAATAGACTTAGCCTGTGTATCCATCTTGTTCCTTCTTCAGAGCATAATTATAGCATTTGGGGTCTGATCTTTTATTAATTCAAATGCTTTCCTAAGCATGCCAGTGTTGCTACTCAAGGGATATCCGATTTACATATTCCCATAATTTCATTTCTGATTGCTAAATTCATCAGCTTGCTTCAAAGTAGTTGATATTATAAACATAGTAAGACTTTCAGGAACTGATGTTCACTGCATATTTAATGTTAACATATTTTTCTCAGTACGGCACCACATTTTCGAAATACAAATCAATATGTTTCATTAGAAAATTTACTTTCACTGAAAAACGTGCATCTTGAGATCCTGATCTTTCAGGTGAAGAGAAGCAGGCTGAGTTTTAAACATCAAGGTTTAGAAATAAAAATAAATGGTGGGTTTTTTCAACAAAACAATACAATAAGCACTTTATCAACAAGAAATTATTCCACTAGAATCAAATCAGCTGTGATAACTTTTATGGTACTAGATACTCTCTGCTGGACAATGATTAACTTCAGTTTGGCTCTTCTCACCTCTTCAGCCAGAGATAATATTGAAATAGCTATATCAAATTCAAGAGAAATGTATTGAGAACAGAGGAATGCCAGGCTAAGGATGGGGAGCCAGGAAGCAAGAAAACTTGGCCTGAATAGTAATTCAGGAAACATTACTTTTCTTTCTGAAGATGTATCACTATTTCATAGACTTCTTACAAACACAAACAAAGAAAAGACCTTGGTTATCTTTTTTTCCTCTACTGAAATATTTAATAAGGTTATGGTGGTTTACTAGAGATCTGACCCATACAAATGTATGAAGCAGAAGCATGAAGTTGTAAGTTATTTAACGTCTTCAGCTCCCCTGGCTCATGGATGCTGAGGGCACTTGGTAATACTCTGCAAAAAGTTGCAGCAAAGTGGCTTTGGGGGAAAAAAAACCCCAAACCCTGTACTTCTATCAAGTAACATTGCATGGGGAGGACATATACCAAATTATTAAGTAAAAATCAGGCTCCTTTTTGCTTTCTAAGGATAATGTATAATGTCTGCTAACTTCCAACTTTCTAAAACTTTTATATTTAAGCATAGTCACGAGTACAGTTTTCCATGTTTAGAAGACAAGGCAGAATTAAACCAGTGCCATTTACAGCTCATTATTATGACATCCAATCACTATCCGTGGTATCCTCTGAGAGTGAAAGCAATATACCAATGCTATATTAAGACTAGATTATATTAACACTAGATTATTTCAATAAAGTGTGAATACATTTTGTAGCAATGTTATAATAACTTAAAGGTAATATTGATTACTACCTTCTAATTTTATCTGCAGGGTGCTACACACAGGAAAACCATTGTGTTTTACCCCCAAAATTGGTTTTATTTAGGGAATTTTGTGGAGTTTCCTTGTTTTTATTCACAAATTTCTATGCTTAAATTTTACACTGAATTTCTATGCTGGGACATAGTTTCAATCAGCATATACAATTTTGCTTGAAATACATACTTCCTTTTTCAAATAAATAATTCATTTTTTAGTGACAATATGATCTTAGATGGTTTAAATTGTGTTCTGCAACCATAAGATGACAAAAGCACATTACATCCTATCAAAGAACTGGGACAGGTAGAAACCTTCAGTTCAACCCTTCAAAAAAATCCAAGTGAAAAGTAAGTTTTACTACAAAAAAGGAGCCCTGTCTCCTAGTACCTAACAGTCTCTCCCAAAACGAGTTTAAAAATGAGTCCACATAACCAATGATTTTCTCAACTTATTTTGTATCTATACCAAAAATAATACAATAAGAATAAACACACAAAAATGCCAGCAGAAATAATACTATACTAGAGATCGACTCAAAATTTAAATAGAACCAATAAAATTGTTTTCTGTATTGCAGCACATCTCACAGCAGGAGAAAATGTTTATCAATGGCAGAAGAATATATTCTGGTTCAAAATTAATAATATTGAGTTCTAGCTGAAGGGCAAAAGATCTACAGAACTTCTCAAAGTCAGTCGATAAATCACTAAAATCCCATTTAAGAAGTTAGATAAAACTAGATATTGCTAATAATTTAATAAATCACTAGGAAACAGGAGAAACAATTTAAATCAGACGTTCTCTGCAGCCTTCAAAACTGATTTTGTCCCTTAAAAAATAAGAATAGATCAAATTGTACTTAGCCTATTCCAGAAATATTTTGAGCAGAATGAACTGTTTATGGTTTCCTGAATAATTGTGACCAAGCTATTTCTCTAACTGCACATAATTCTGCTTCATAGTAATTTTTAGCATTAAAAAAAAAGGTTTCTTTCCTTCAATCCACCATGACACTGCATACCTAATACACCATATACATTGTATAGCTTGTAGAGAAGGTTGGGCATGAAAGTCTAACCCTGACATAAAATAGCAAAATATTTGTTTAGATACAAAATCCACTTCTCTATTTCTCTTTTTCTGCAGAATCACTAGCAGCTACAGGATTAAGTATGCATGCCTTAGAGAATCCACCACGATAAACAATTTCTCTGGGCACGGCAAAGAAAATCAAATATGGGATTCTGTTTGATAGCTCTTAAAAAGAGTTCACAGAGGACTACCTGGCAATAATTCATAATATTTCCTTATTTTGAAAGGCAGTGTATGCATGCCAACAGCCACACATTTCTCCTTCAGTCCATATTGAAAATATTAGTGCTTTACTCTCGTACAAGATTTAAAGTCTATGGAATAGGTCTTCTCGCTATACCAAAACTAAGAACCCCTTCTCTGCTCTTCAGCTCCCCAGCGAAGACTTCCACCGTGACTTACCAGGAACTGCCCTGTGCACAGAACAAGTGTCTGCGGAGACACAACAGTCTGAAAAGCACTACCTATACAACGGCCCACCTATCCCACAGACTATCTCATCTACACTAAACTGACATAGGGAAGGTAGGAAAAAGAAACAAAAAAAAAACAAACCCCACACCAAATCCTTCTCTAAGAATGGACTTAATGCAGTTTTTTTGCTCTCCTTGTACTCTACATCTCCCATCCCTCCCACTACAGCAGCTCCAGCTCTTCCATCTCTCTCACTAGGCAAGGCAGAGTAAGTATGTGATAGTCTGTGGACCAAGATTCATTCACTTCTTTGCTTGTGGGTTGCTACTTGAGGGAATATTTAACTTTTGATCGCTGCTTCTCTCTCTCGGTGCCAGCACTGAGTCAGGTCCTACCCAGCTACTGACATTCTAAGGCTTGTAAGAACTTCATTTTATGGGAATCCCTACCTCTGCTTCCGATTTGATAAACAGTGAATTCCAAAATCATTACAGACCATGCTATGAAAGATAGACTGAAGACGGACAATGAAATCTCCTAAGCTCCATTTACACAGGAAAAAAGGTTGAAAAATCCCTCCAAGTCCTTCCAGTTCAGCGGTGCCAGAAAAACCAGAAAGGGAGGGGAGCACTTACAGCAGAACTCCGACCCTCGCCCTGTGCTCGGGGAGGCCGGAGGCACCCATCTATGCATGAGGCTCATACTTTTGGGAGGCACGCGGGAAAAACTGCTCACCGAAGGTTCACACACCACCAGACATGCCTTGTCTGCTCTCTGCTTTCCAGGAGAGCTAAGGAAGGTTGGGGGTTTTTTGTACAGAAATCTCTTACTTTGAGTCTGCCAGGAGTTATAGTCTCAAAATAAAACATTCTTACGAAGCTGCCATCTGAAAATGCTTAAACCATCATAATTATTAAATCTGTGGCTCTCATATACATATCCTAGAGTGAAATTGAAGTGTTTTCTTTTAATTAATTGCTGTATATCAGAAAACAGCAAATAACATGAAAGAGATGTAAATAATATCTCTTTGCATAAAGACAGGTAGGAAGCCAGGATAAATACCAGCCCATCAGAACACTTCATGAGTTTGTACAAATTAACACATCAACTAAAATGCATCATCCCAGCGACCAGACAGAAAAGGAAACAAAGGCTATAATTAAAAGCAAAACTAAATCTATCGTTATTGCCAAAAACCTACAGCGAGATTTTCTTTGTTGTTTTACATGCCGGAACACTTGGGAATATCCTAAGCATATACTTGTTTCTATGAGAGTTAGTCTTGAAGCATCTCAGGTGTTTCACTTTGCATGATCGATATGCTCTAAATCTGGATTACTTCCCAATTAAGGACACTGCTGATTGTCAAACTCCACTCTCCTTAATTTGAAAATGTGTTATGAACATAACATCAACCCTCAGATAGGAAGAAAGCTGCAGTGAGTTCTGGTGAGGAAAGAAACTGTTACCTGCAAACAGAGGTGAGAGGAGTCTGAATCCACTGAGGTCCTGCACAGTTCCTTTTATATGAAACACAAAACGTGTGGACATTCACAAGCCAGAATAAACAGTAAAATATGATTTAGTCACAGTTTTCAGATGAATGAGATCCCCACTTGTCCTTATTCTAGACTCACTGTTTTCTGAAGGGTATAAGAACTAAAGGGGGATTACGTGAGGTATAAATGATGACAGAAGTATGTGTGTAGTTTGGGTTGTTTTTTTTTTTTTTTAACTTTCCCAGTTCCTGATACTAGTCCAGAGTAAAGCATTAGTCCATAGAAAATCTGCAAATGCTGAAGTTATATAATTCATTCTTCTAGTGGTGAATCAAGAAGATATCTATTTGTCCGGGTAAATAACCACACAGGAACAATGGCAGGAGGATACTTCCCAGAAGGGTTGTCAGTGATAACATGCATAATGCAATGGGATTTTAAACGAGAACACAGCTTTTGTAAATAATGTACACTCTTCAAGATACTCTAGAGACACTAGACAACACAATTCCTTTAGACAGAGTTCGTGCTTAAAATACTGTTTTTCTCAGTGTACATGATCTCCATTGGAAACTTAAGTCAGACAAAAAGAAAGGGTTTCAAGTGAAGTGTTTTGAACCCTGAGAGGAAAGCATGATAAGAAACAGATCTATAACTATAAAACAGTATTTCAGAAAGCTGTCCTAGACCAAGGACAGTGTTGTTGCCATTTTCTTGTTTGAAATTGCTTACTATAAATCACTTCTACAATTTGTAAGAGAAAAAGGGAACTTTTACTCCCAGAAATACGCATTCTGGTTTAAGTCCTCCACTTAGAGGCCCCAGAGAGGGAGGGGGGAAATAAACAAACAAACAAATTCTGCTCAACCTACTCCTTGAATCACTGTAAACACAGTGCAATTCAGAGTTTTAAGTTGAACGAAGACAGATGAGCTGTTTTTTTCCTATTTCAATAAGTGTTGGGTTTTGAATCATTTGAATAATTCTGAATCAGTGAGAGCTTACTTGGTAGTGGAAGATGACAAGTTATCTTTACTTCAGCTGAAAATGGAAAAAATTACATTGAATTATAAAATCATACCCCTATCTTCTTGCCTTTAAATATTAGTCTCTCTTTTACACCTTATTTCCATTGCTATACCTTTATTTTATCTGTTAGGCAGCAGGGAAGGATCTTGCCAGGGAAAGCAAGAACAATATACTCACAAGACATAAAAGCACAATGGTACGGCCATCCCCTCCTCACTGACTTGCTCCGTCCTTACCCTTGCCAAGATTTGAGATCTCTCTTTTTGACAGGACTTCAGCTAAGCTAAAAATAGCATGTAAATAAATCAGGCTTTAAAGACAAACCACTCTCTTCATTGATCTCAGAGAAAATTCTAGATATAGCAAGGAACAAAAAATTGGGATACAGATGAAAAGCAAACGTATTTCACACTCATGACTCATGGTGTTAATGCATACGCAGTCTTGTTTTCTTCTCTGGGAAAGGCGGTTAGATTAAGTGTATTTGCGCCGCTTTCTCATTTGCATTACTATTTTGTATCAGATGTGTTGATGTGTTGCATAGAATAGTATATAGTTCTGAAGTTTAAACTACATTTTACAGGAATTTACCACTGATAATTTAGAAACACATGCACTCCCTTTAAAACAAACAAACAAAAACCCCAGACACAACAGGCAACAGAATTGCCTGGTTCAAGTCACTGCTATGCTTATTTCTTCACTGAAAACCTAGGAAAAGGTTTCTAGATCTTTGTTTATGCATATTTAAGAAAACAGAATAGCAAATTTAGGACTTTTTCCTTTGTTTGTTTTTATTTTCTCTGACCTATTTTCAAAAGCTCCTTTCCAACACTGACTGTATTTTCAAAATTCCCTACTGTTAAATAAAAGTTGTACTCATGCATGCAGTGCATAAGCTTTGAAAATGTCACATTTCTATTTCATATTGATATAACAAAGCTTTTATAACAAAATGGTGTTTCCATATTTGGATACAGAAGAATGGTACAGTGTTACCATTATTAATACCTCTTTTCCTGAAGTTTTTAAATGTATGTTCCTCTGAAATCTAGACATCTCAGGCTTCCTTTGTTGAAGTAAGGTAATTAGAAACACAAACCAGCCTGATTTTTAGCATTGCTGGCATGTTCTGATTACCTTTCTTTCAATTTTAACCTCTGAATCTTGCTATTAAAATGTTTAAATGTCTGTCCTTTGTCCTATTACTCAACTGTTTTGATATATATTGTTAGCTGCATATCTTAAGAAAAAAAACAAGGTACATAATTTTTAAGCCTTAAAAAAAAAAAAAAACCTCAGAGACCCTTTATACCTCTTTCTGTTAAATGCATCTATTAAGTTTTGTCTCTACAACTATCGTCTCTCCGAGCCATCCCCATTCATTTTCCTAGTGCTCACTAGATAGCCAGCATAAAGCTGTTTTCTGAAAAGTACCCTAGAGTTTAAGTATAAAAAACAATTTTAAAAGATAGCATTAGCTAGCATCAGTTGTACTTCACAGAAGCATGGACTCTTAGTAGATGACTACAACCTGCTCACAGGTGTTTAAAGAGAGGCAGCGCTTAAAAACACAAGCAATCCCCCATCCCTTGTTTGCACTAGCATCTTCACTACAGGAGGAAAAAAAAAAAAAAAAGACTACTGTTAATGATGACAGAAGTGTTTCAAAAATAAGAGCTAAGCTTAGGTGTGTGGCGCATCACCCCAATATTCAGTCTCACAAGGGTTCTGACTGACTGGAGACCTATTCTACTTATCTTCTATTTCCCTCTCCTGTTCCAACACACAATTTCTCCCCGTCCCCCTTTTAACTATACAAGAAATCTATATCACAACCTTGATACTGAAGTTGAAGATTAAGAGAGGATGAATTGAATCAAAATAAACAAGCTTCTGTCAAATTTCAAAACTTTCCGGATGTTTGAAAAACATCCAATCAACTTCTTGGAATTACCTTGTTTGTCTTTGCACTTCCTATTTCTGGCTGAAATAAGATCTGTGTGAAAAGAGTCCCTTGACAAACTAGGGCTAGTCAAGAGAACCTGTAATGGACTGACTAGCCAGTCCTACACACTGCGTGGCACAATTGCTGATCTATTGTGATCAACATAAAGGCATGAATAAAATAATGTGGTAGCTATGGCTTGGAACTCCTAGGAGCTAGAGAGAATTTTCATGAAATCTGGGTGACAGTCATAGTTAAAATTAGCATACAAGAGAGAATAGCAGAGGGGGGAAAAGGCTATTATTATTAGCTTTGGAGTATGGCTGCTTCAAAAGACAGGGTCATTTAAAGGAAAAAAAAAAAAAGAGAACACATCCCTTCATTTACTAGAGCTGGTCAGGACGACTTGGTTACGCTAATTAACTGCAATCCGTATTAAACAAAGATGTGGTTAAAGCTTCCCCTAATGAATCTACTAGGCAGCTGTAACAAGTCATAGTACAGTGCAGACACAGACAACCTAACTGCAAACTGAGCGGCTCAGGTACGAACTGTAGACTACCCAGAGCTGCCCAAAACACACCCCATCACACCAGCCTTGGCAATTAGGTGGTTCTATGAGAAACAAAACAGGATAAGAACGTATTTCTTTAGGAAGGGAACTCACCATTCATTCTTTAGGTTTTTTTGGGTTTTTTTTAAGATTAACTCATTAAAAATTTGTTCTGGCTTTAGAGAGAAAAGAAGGTAAGAAAAGTTAAAAGGTTTTCCCACATCTATGCTGTCCCCCCCTTCTATGATGAGCCCATCCGGAAAATTTTCAGCCCAGCTTTTATTTTTTATGTGCTTATGCAACAGAGGTACAGCATCATCTTTTCTCTTTAAAAATAAAATGTTTGCATGAGGTTTTAGAGTAAAAATTTGACCAATTCATCATCATTTCAAAAAGTCCTGACAGTATCACAAACCTAATGCATTGTAAAGTCTCACTTCTAATGAGGAAATCAGGTTTCACTAAGAACGAAGCATTGAGATGTTATTTGTTAAGGGAGCCATTTTCAGATCGGCTACATGATTAATGTAGTTTTTATAGACTTCAGCTAAAAACAAGATATATTACTGTTTGGGGATCAAACTAACTTTAAAGAGAGGCTTCTTAAAGAAATTTGACTGCCAGCATGAAAATAAAAGCGATTATCAAATTTCTCTTTCTCTCTAATGTGGTTTAGGGAGGAGCTGCTACATAATTCTGATGCTTCCAAATTCAATTCTTTGTCACATTCAGTCTTTGCCACACAAACATTCAACAGTTCCAACAAAAAGAACATCCCAAATCTTTAATCATTACAAAAAACACAGTACCTTGACCTTGGATTTAAAGTTAAATGGAGTGACATTATAAAAATTAAATTAGTTCATCTTCATTTCCATAATATCCTTTAAAAAGCCTTGCCTAGCCTAGAGTATATGTCCTATTTCTTTATCTTCCTTGATGACCCCTCATGCCTGCAAGTCAGCTCGTTTTTCTCTGCTGAAGACTGCACCCTACCGCTGCACGCGCTCTAAAATTTCCATTAAAATCTAGGGCATCATCACTCATTCTTATCTGCAGCAGGCTGCCGAACAGTGCGATACCAGCAACTGCATGCGAACCGGTCTCGAAGGACAATATAGTTATACCTATCACCATCCAGTACGGAAAAGATTTCTGCATAATACATTATCACACACAGTACACTGGGAACCTTAAAAACACTGGGACTGGTGTAGGATGTTGTTATTAATTCTCTTGCAACAGCAAGTCTTACTTAAACAGCAATTTACCAGTAGGCAATTAGCTTCTCAAAGAACATTTTTATTAAGTTCACTTCACAATGAAATGATCTGTCTCATCAGCTATTGAATATTTGCTGGTTAAAGCATTATTATTTTAAATTAGCATATTACGAGTACCTGAGGGTATTTAAACCTGTCTATGTGTTTAACCTTCAGGTTTCTAAGTCCCGCTTCTTCAGGCTGATTCTTAAGCAGTTCTCATAGCCAAAGTACGTGGACACCTTTCAAAAGTGTTTTAAGTTAGCTGTGCTCATTCCTGTTTCTTTATCTTTTCTACTTTGCAAGGAGAACTCGTATGCGTGTATGCAGATAGAAGTGTATGTATACATACTTAAGAGTACACATAAGTATTTAGTATTCTATAATTTTTATGCCTATATAAGCACACATTCTATAATACTGCAAAGTAATTTCAGTCTTGCCATGCTATTTTGCTGCATCACAGCTGTCATATAACTGTCACCTTCACCCCTCATTCTACAGCATGATGACCCTTTTTGTATCCGAGCTCAAACCATTACGTGCCTTGAAGTCAGAGAACAATAATTTAATTTGGCATTATATGTAATGGATATCCTGTGTGTACTTATGTACAGAATGGAAGAGAAGGACAATCTGTTTGCAGATGCTGTTGAGATTGGCTGCAGTGCTCTGTGTAGTATGGGTTGAACTGACCTGTTGGCCAACACCTCTGTGGCTCCATAGACAGCTTTGCAATTGTCCGGGCAAGAGAAGAATATACAACATCTAACTGCAGCCACCTCGGGATCAGACAGTCCTGCAGCAATCTGCACCCGAGGGGATTTGCCATTAGCGACTACTGCTACAAAAGAGCTCAGCATCTATGAGAAATCTAAGACTAGATTGCTGGCTGAACTGATCTGGTTTGGTCATTTGGGTTTTTAAGTGATATGTGTGCATTTGTTGCTATAATCTTTTCCATGTTCTGTCCAGAGGCCACCGTCACCTGAATCTTTCTGGTGTGCAACACAAGCAGTCTTTGCTCTTTTTGTAGTCATAGGCTTTTGCCCCAGGATGGCACAAACACACAAGTGTTCTTATTGCTTTAAGGGACAGAGGATATATGCCACCTAGGTACCTGTTTCTTCCAGTGGATGAATGCATACATTGACTGAAGACAGAATAATTCATTCATGACTCCTTATTTAAAGAGTTCAGCAGAGGAAGTATAGTCCTTTTTTTTTTTTTTTTCTTTTTTTTGGTCCCCTTCAGAAATACCTGCAACAGCATTTAGCAAAGCAAGTAATAACTCATGATCAGCTCTGATATGTCCTCAAAAAGACAGATGGATAGGAGAACTGATGTCTATCCTTCACCAGCTAATATCAAAATACAGCTAATACTGAACATACTCAGCATCTGTCCTGAATCTGGATATAGTATATTTGTAGTGGCTAGACAATCTTTACAGCAGGTTTGTGTTAACTTTTTTATAGCTGTCTCACAACTCAGACATTTCACAATGGACTATAACTAGGTTGGACATACGCAAGGCAGCATCATAAGTGTTCTTTCTGTTGAATAAATGATGAATTGCAAACCAAGCTTTCATTGACTGGCATAAAAATAGGCAGATCACGGAGTACATGATCTTTTCCCACTGCGCAGGCTAACAGCACTTTAAAAGAGAAGAAAGGTCATTGAGCTTAAAGTTAAAGTTTTCAGCGATGCCAAGACAACGTGTTAACTTTCTGAGGCAGGCAGGGAAAAAATTAAGTCCTCTAATGATTGAAACATAGCATTGACAGAATCCAGGCAAAATCAATCCAATTTAACCAGGATTGTGCCCACGGCATGGCTTTCTGCTGCGGGCAACATGTCACATAAGATGCTCTCACCAGTTTCAGCAGGCTTCCCACACTAAGTAGGTCTTTCCCTACTGGTTCCGCAATACATATGCCTTATGAAGCATACATGGGTGAAACAGTATCCATATCCCAACAGGATAATCTTTGGCTTTATATTTTTGCCTATAGGTTACATGTGGAAGTCAACAAACTTAAAAGCTGAAATACAGAACAGCATATATATATACCTGGTTTCATCCTGCCCTCAAGAACAAAGTAGTCTTGCAAACCTCAGACTTTTTCTTGGAGCTGATTTCAAAAGGCATCATTGGGAATGATGAAAGGCACCTTGATTTTTATGTTGAGAGACTTACCCTATTATTATAATTGCACCCCCACCCCCTGCTTTTTCTGCGTAGGAGAAGGGTGCTATGTTTTCTAAGGAAAACAACTGTTTTTTAAAAAGCCTAGAAATAAATACTTGGTTGCAGAAATGTAGTGGATACATATATTGTTATATAACCAAGAATAGCATAAAGAGCCAAACCATCTTTAAATAACATTCGGAAGATATTTGTCATTTGTTTTATTCTGATACTATGGGATTATACATCACTAGTTTTAGTCAGCATAATTATACCCAAGAACAACAGTTTCACTGCATAAAAACGTAATGTTCTGTCCCAAAGTTATTTCATATGATTTCTAATAAATTTCAGTATACCTTATTTAGGGGTAATCCTACATCTGAATCCTATAGGTAGAAGATCAAGTAACACAAAGGAAACATATATTGTTAGGAGGGCAATACACATTATTGATAAAGTGCTATATCCATTCATCTTTTTCAGAACTACGATAAACATCCAACTGAATACTTTGGAAATGATGTGAAGGCAAGAGAGGGATGTATTAATCCACAGGCTCAAAACAGTTCAACAGTAAGAGGAAAGAGAATGAACTTTAATCACTGTTGCTAAGAATTCTTAAGTCCTTATGATATTGAGGCTGAAACAGCCAGTAGCAACAATGAGCCTAAATGAAATAGCATTTTAATACTTAAAAGAAAATCAAATAAAACATCTGAATTCACACAAAGCACATCCGCTATTATCAATAATTGATTCTGTTTCACTGTGTGCATCATGTGACAACAGGACCCCTGAATTAGGGACTGAAGTGTCTGAATTTTATTTGAAACCTCAGTAGGCAAAGTTTTGTACCTTTGTACAGATTTAAACATTTGCTAGATTGGAGACTTAATGCTCTTTTGCATCCACAGACCTATCATGAAGTTGCTATTACCTTCCAGTTATTACTCAGAATTAATGATTGGCATAATTTTAACAATTCCACATGGCACTTCTAATCCTTGGTGAAATCTAGATGTTAATTAATTCAAAAGAAATTAAGTAGTCATCTCAAATTTTCAAACCTTTACGAAGTACTGTGTGAGCTGATGTTGAAATTCACTTTAAGCAACTAATCTTCCATTCCTGCCCCTGTCTCTGTTAATGCTAAAGCATTTTTAAGACCCTTTGGTGATGAATCAAGAGTAGTTTACAAAAAGACGTGCTAGGACATGACTGTGTTTCATAATTAGGCCCAGAAGAAACAGGTCTTTTTGTTCTCAAAAGGCTGTGCTCCTTAATTTAAGTTAGCTTACAAGCTGCTCTGGTTAAACAAATGCAAAATATGTGCATATTTTTTTTTCTAATTCTTTTAAATTTTTCCAGTCGATTGGTATTCCTAGTCCAGAATAAGAAGAGTGTCTATGTGCCTACATGATCCTTTTCATAAAATTGTTTAAAAAGACATCTTCCATTTTACTAGTTATAAACCTTCCTGCATTGATAGGAAACCAAAATGCTTTTTTTCCCGCAATATATTTATTCTAGAGATATCATATTCACTTAAGTAATGCAACACATGCAGCTTCTCAACACAGAAATTTACCATGAAAGGATATTGAAAGAATGCCACTTATTAACAAATACATGTTGCCTATATGAACCTATTCTAAATAATCACAGTCACATTTTTATGACTTTCCTAAAGAACTGATACATATGCGATTTTTGTCTTCTTTCCAGCCAGCTACTAGTCATCACTTTGGCACCAGTAATTTTGGGGTGCACTGGCCCATTTCAACCAGATCAGAAAAAAGAAGAGGTCCAAAAGATAATTTGATTCCTATGTATTACATAAAAATTGACGGTATGCTACTAGAAGACAGCCCAAACCAATGCCCTCCCAACAAAAACAGAGACTGTAGCATGAGTGTAATAATTTTGTACTTTATGCTAACAGCAGCTAGTCAGTCAAATCTTACTCCACTTGCAAGCAATGACAGCATATGCTTCCTCTTGGCTGTTCCACAGTTAGGGGACAAGGGCTAAACGTGGGAGTTCTTTGAGAGGAGAGTAAAGATTTTGCAAGAAAGAAATTGCAGGGAATTTTAGCTTATAGGCGGGGTCTGTGCTGAACAGAGCTCCAGGAAACCCAGCTATGTTACTTGTGCTACTCACAACCTGCTTGCTCATGCTTTAAATACATTTTTTCCCAATGATGGTTTTTTTTTTCTTTATATGTAAGATTTTTTAGAATGCCTTGTTTCCATAGAAAAATAATTGCTTGGAAAATTAATAATAGTGTTTGAAAATAACTGGAAAATATTAGATTTACATAAGCAATTCCTTGATAAGAAAAATAATTAAGCTATAAATTATGCTGTTCTTTTTTCGTGTGTGTGGCTGCAAGCAGAAAGAAGCATAGCAAAGAAGTTCATCAGAACAGCTAGAGAAAGCTGTGGGACCTAAAGTACACACCAAACCTTTCTGAGAGTGAGATGATCGTACCTCTAACAGCCAGTACAGGACTTTTGAAGGTCTTGTGATACACTTCAGATTTACTTGCATGCACAGGGCAGAACAAAGGTGAGGCAGCTGTCAGAATAAATCTGTTTCAGTGTGCTTTTTAGCCTGTATTGGGAGAATTTCCTAACACCCACCTAACCATGCCTAAATTCCAGGTTTTCCTCTGGATAAATACGAGAGAACCACAATGACAGTCAACTTCACTCAATAAAAAAGGAAATGGAGACCTGAAGCTCTAAATTGATTGCAAGAGGGATTTTTTTTTTAAACTTGGATTTATTTTCGTTGATTGGGTGTCACAGACTTTGTTCAAGATAAGGCAAAGTTTTTCCCCTTCTTCTAAAATATATTCCATGCAATTTCACTTCTGAATGAGAAAAAATTTATTATTTTGAATAGAGGTTGTGATATATCAGGAATGAAAACAGACCTTTTAAAAAACTTAAGCAGTATTTGAGTTTATCAATTCTTCTTGAATAAAATTGAATGCATATGAGGACATGACTAATCACAGCAATCAATCTTCATGCATTAAAAGATACATTTGTTATCACAGTATTTGATTTTATATTACATTTTATATTATGGAATACTTAAATACACAGTGTGCTGTTACTTTAAAAATAAGGGATTATTTTAAAAGCACAGATGCTCACAATTGTAGAAAAATTAAGAAATTCATATGCATCCAATTCTAATAAGATTTCTATATCCTCATTTTAAATATGGACAGAGAAACAGAAAAAGAAGAATTAGGAATATTTTCTCCGCAGTCTTTACCCTGAGATCACTCCCTTGATTTAGTTAGCCTGCTATCGTTCTTCTTGCAGCTCCCATTCTCCAAATCTGTAGAGAGGTGGACGGTACCATTCAACAAAAACAAACGTGCCAAAGGAATTAAAGCATGTCCCTCCAACTATCGGAGGCAAGTAGTTTACATGCTGAAGCATAAGATTTGATGCAATTCCAGGAGTAGTTAATAGTAGAATACAATCATCTAACCCATTTAACAGCTACACATAAGATTGAATATAATGTCCTGCAACAAGGAATACCACAGATTGACAAGAAGTATTTTAAATTAGATACACAAATGTATTATTCTGTGGTGCTTTGTCTATTCTGTCCCACATTAGAACAAGTTGTAGGTAGGGTTTGACCAGTATGCTTTATTTTTCTTCTCTAATTGGAGAAAAAAAAAAAAAAATCCAGAGATCTTTATGTTTCTAGACTCAGTTAACTTTTTGCAATCTGAAATACAAAAAATGTGCCGTTAATTTTGTGGCTCTGTTTTCTGTATTGCTTCGGTCTGGTATGGTGGATCTTTTTGGGAAAGAGAAAAATCAGGTACAGTGTAGAAACTATCAATGAAGATATACAATAAGCTATAGCAATATTTTATCCAGCTTGCCGCACCAAGAATCCCACCACACTACCACCACCCCACCCCCTGGAAATATTACAGCATCTTTGCCAGGTAACTTCATCAATTCATCAAAATGGAATTAGATCAATGTTGCTTTTTGCATGAGTTAGTAGCTTAATTCAACCTTAACCGTTCATTTCTACCCTGTGCTGCCTTTTATGTGTACAGGTTTTCTTGGTTATTTTTAGTCCTGAAAAAAATTCCTATCCAGCTCACCATGTGGTAGCACAACCTTTTACATCAGCACAGCTAAAGGGGCACCAGAAATCTGGAGGCAGCTGGGCATGGATGAAGCCTTCTTTATACTACTGGTGAAGAATACCCAAGAGTTAATTTAGACTGCAGTTTCTCATGTTTTCTGACATTGCTATATGCAGGATTTTTGTACTAACCCCTTAACAAAACACCCGTGTTACAAGTCAAAGTCCTACAGGTCTATGTGCAAAGACCCTCTCTCTTCCCATCCCTTCATCCTGTAGGAGGGCTGCTCCACCATCTAGCTGTACAGAGCAAGCTCATCATGCACAAGAGGGAAAAGAGGAGAATGATGTTCTACAACACATCACAAGCCTCCTTCAAATCCCCACTGCATCTTCCCTGGGACACCAGCAAAGGGAGTCCACCAGTGCCAAGTCTCTTACTGGTAAGAGGCTGCTGCTGGGCAGCGGTTGTCCCGGACAGGTACCCAAGGTGACGTGCCCTACTTAGCACATCTGAGATCCATCCAGCGTTAGGAGGGATGCAGAGTCCATGAGGAAATCTTTGCAGAACTTTTCTTCCTCTCGGGCTCTTCCCCGATACTTGGCGAGAGGAAGCAGCGTTTGGGAGGGCAGTCAGACAAGCAAAGACCCTGTGTTAATCATCATCGCTCAGCTCAACGGAACCCCTCCGTCAAAACGATTTGATACTGTAGGCAAGCAAAACCTTGGGGTT
The DNA here is from genome assembly GCF_000737465.1 of Haliaeetus leucocephalus. NCBI lineage: Eukaryota > Metazoa > Chordata > Aves > Accipitriformes > Accipitridae > Haliaeetus > Haliaeetus leucocephalus. Next base: position 5,932,185 of record NW_010972753.1, read on the forward strand.
CAGTGAAGTCCATGGCAGCTTTGCCATCCTCTTCATTAATTTCACAGTAACACAAAAAACATCTATTAGTCAGAAGATGGTCTTTTCCCTTCCATTGTAACAATCAGATACAGAAATGCTTATGCTTTAATTTATACGTAATGAGAACCTCATGAAAGCTTTCAAAAGGTTCAGGTATGTATTCTGCATGAGCTTTTATATGACGCACACATATGAATTAGCTTCACCTAATGATTACCAATGCTTTGTGTCCAGATCAGCTATTAACCTGGTTCAAAGCAGAAAATGAACATGCCTAAAGTAGTTTTAAACATCAGGTTTGAACTTCACTCCCAAATACCTTTCATAGTACTTTAAGGTGGAAATTTAGCAAAAATGAACATACAATACAAATTATATACCTTGATGCTTTGAGGCTATCACAGGAAACTTATTTGGAAGTAGATTTTGAAGTTGATTTAATTTAATCCTAAAGCAGAATGACTACATTGAAAGTCCAAAATAACTAAAATGTGATCAAAAATAGAATGAAGTGATTGGACTACATTTTTCCTTAATTTTTTCTTTTAATTTTTATGCCGCTTCCATAATGCATACTTTTGTAGACAAACTCTAGAAATGTTTTCCCTACCCTTCACTGAAAGTAAGAGAAGAAAGAAAACTTTTGCTTGGTAAACTGAGACTTTCACAGACACTGAAAGACGTTAAAAGTACAATCCTTCCATTTAACTTCTTACAGAAACCCCATCTTTAAGACAGTATAAGATATTTCTCAGAAATATCATCTTAACAAACTCCCAAACTAAACTAAACTAAATCCCACACCACCTTTTAGAAAAGTTTGAACTTGAACTCTTAGGATGGGGGGGGGGGGGGGGGGGGGAAGTTACCTAGTGTTACACTAATGTCAAAATTTGAGTGATATACTTTATTACCAAAGAACAGAATTTGGTCAAGCTAAGACCATGTTAAAGATTTGGGAGGGCTGGATGGTTGGATGATTAAAGTACTGGCAAATATTGAAGGAAAATCTCCCCCCCCTTTATTCACTATTGTTCGAGTTTGTTTTCTTTAATTTTCTTCTTTTTAGTCCCCTGTTAGAGCTCATTTAAGAGGGAAATGTGTTGGTGCTTTTTGGAAGAAATGGAGGGCTGGAAAAGAATAAACCAGCCCTCAGGGAAGGAGAATGGAGAAAGTGAGCCTCATTCAGCTGCTTTAATGTCTGCGTTAACAGACAATAAAGAGACAGTTTCAAAAAATGCAGCGATTCTAGATCTTCGTGGATAGAATTACAATAAAGTTAATGCTTCTCTCACCTGAACACCAGAGCTAATCTCTCTCCTTAAAATGAGAGTCCATCCCTGCTTTTCTTATCACTGTTTCCACAAACACAGTAGTATAAGTGTGCAAAATGTATCTTTCCAAAAAAATTGCCATGCCATACAACAGTAGGTACGTATATCAGCGTGTGTGTCAATTTTAATAGTTTATCCCCTTTTTATTTTTGATATGATCTTGTTTATGGATATCCTGTGATTTAATATCTTAAATTGCCATCTCAATTGCGATCTCAGCCCTGGTGAGACACAGCTGGGATATTGGGTCTTAAGCCTTCCCTAGTTCTTTCCCCTCTATTTGGCACCCTCTTAATATTGTTACTAACTATAAGCTAAAAAGTCTTAGGAATAACACTATGTTATTTGTTATTAAGGAATTTATTTCTACTAGGTGAAAAGAGACTGTTTAATTTCTCATGGCCTAGAAGAATGCTCCTTTCTTTATAGTGTGTTGTGAGGCCATCAGTGACATTACCAGGATTTTCTTTTCTTCTCCAAATGTATCTCAACTCAAAGATGTCAACTCAGTAAAAATCACCGATTTAAACAGATTTAGATTTTTACAGAACAGAACATGATAAAACTATAGGGAAGTTCACATCCTAAACACAACAGAATTCAGAACAAGGTCCATTATCAGATGCAGGTACCCAACACTGTTCAAGATCATTAAAAAAGCAATAAAGCAAACCAGCAAGAAGACCTACCATGTTCAGACATCTTATTTTCACCGAACACTATTTTGGACAGTTACTGAAAGTGTACGCTGGTGACCTGACTTCAGAAATAAATGGCTCCATTTCATTTGTTGCCCTGAATCCTTGACTCAGGGCATCCATTAGATAACAGTTTCAGAAAACAAGTCTACAGAAATGAAAGTGTGGGTTCCTGGATTCAGAGCTAGAGGACATCCAGTTATGTTCCTTCCCCGGCAGAAAGAAATAACAGCTCATTCCCCTCCTTGCTGACATGAAGAGCTGACAGTACAATTTTCCAGCAATGTTTTCAGCAACAGCAAAAAACCAAGAAACTTTTCTTCTTCAGCTAAGGTCATACAAACCATTCAGTTCTGTCTTCCTCCCTTCTCAGCAGGCAAGAATAAACAAACAGGGTTACACCTTGCTGAGGCCAAATAGACAGTGCAGTTTCTCTGCAGGGGGAAGCAAACACAACGATTCCCTTCGGGCCGTCGGACAATGAACAATCCCAATTCCTTCCCACCACAAAAAGCAAACAAGAAACAAGCCAACCCCAAACCCTACCGCAGCCTTGGTGTCTTAACTTTTGCACAGACAAGTCACAAATTTCACACGCCACAGAAAAGCAAGTTTAACCACTTTCTGCCAGGCTGATGGCAGCAGTACTCTGTTTTCTTGCTTTTCCAGGAGAAAGAAGTTTAATCCACCTCATAGCAAGGAGCCGTGGGACCAAGTGTCCACTGAGGGAATTCAGAAGTAAGTATTAATTATTATTTCAGTATTCTTTGGCAAATAGCTGACTGCAACAGCCTTAAACCTCACGTGTATCACCCCCCCAAAATTGCGACAGTCTAAGAAGGTATAACCATTACACAATCTACATCAAGCTGTTAATCAGGATGAATCAGTAGAATCTGAAAATGAATTAATTTAATGCATATCTGCTCTTCTGCCACAAAACCGAAGAGTTAACCTTTGACAAGGATCTGTCCTCTCTTTTGCTGTTGTAACAGGATTTTTATTTTTTTAACACCACTAGAAACCACTTGAGAATTCTCTTAGAGATACAAACTCACAAATCCTTTGAAGAAGTGTGAATCAGATTAATTTGCTTCTCACGTCATGATAAACAATAGTTTACAAGAATAGTAAAATACCTTTAACTCTTTCTAACAATGATTTATATCAGCACATAATTTAATCATGACAAACTGGCAAAGCAGCAAATTTTTCTCAAGAAAAACTAAGTGCAGATTTGGTGGTACGATACACAAAACTGGAATGTCCTTTAATTCATTAAAATGTACTTAAATCATTAGCTAGTGAATATTGAAATTAAAATTAATGAAGTCCCACATAAACTGTTCAAAAAGTACTGTGGATGTAGCCTTTACGGTGTCCAAAAAAGGTGGCATCACGAGGTTTTACCAATAAAGGAAAATGGATGGTACTGAATAACTTAATCAGATGAATGCACTTGAACAGAATGTGAAATTGTTTGGGCTTTAAGGGTTTACAGCAATCACAGGTTGAGAGTTACAGCTGCTACAACTGTGTATAATAAACAGTGCTGACCAGAGAATGACAAAAAGATGGGGAACAAACATCATATACCCAAATCACACAAGCAAGGCCAAGAAGCATCATCTGTATGTTTCAGCAGGCCATTTCAATGCTAATCTAAGGTTGTACTTAATTAATTACCACACTGAAAAAAAAAAAACCCAAACCCAACCTCTATTACTCTAAATCTAAGTATACTTCAAAAGCTCTAGCTCTAGCTTCTAGCTAGAGACAGGTTTTAATAACCAGGGGAAAAAAAAGTATCTCGTGACAAATTAACTACTTAACTGGAATCTGGAGACCATCGGTTGCCAAACAAGCAGTTATGGCAAAAATCTCAATTTATAGAAAGGCTGTAATATTGCCAATATTATCAAGAACTAAACTATCCTGTTGACCTCAATTCTGACTGTGAACTAAATCAAACTTGAAAAGGGCAATTCAGTTATTTAAATGCCAATTTATTAAAGACTTTTTTTTTTTAAACAAAGTTGTCCTCTAACCTCTTAGCTTAATCTTACTATAAAAACAACAGGGATAACTAATCAGGCTAAGCTACCTTTATCCCTCCATAAGGGACAGGAATCTTTATCCCTCCATAGGACAAAAATGCCTTGTACGTATATAACATTTGCCAAACCAGAACAGACACTTCAGCATAATCTGTTGCGCAGAAAAAAAAACCCAGAAGAACAGTGAATGTAAATATTTTATTTTGATTATGACACATTTAATTTTGAATTTTAATGCAACATAAGATTAAAAACTGCAACATGAACATTGTTCTGCAAACTTAGACATATGACATTTGGAAAAGGGACCTTGTGATTTTCTCAGAACTCTCCAGTCTTTCCCTCCCCTCTGAAACAAAATGGTGTCAAATCATTATGTTTTTATATTTTACTTTTAATGAAATTCTATTATCCAAAGATGAAACTATTTTCACAAGCCGCTGTGCTACTCAGCTTGCTAAATAATTGAGTTTAGCTTTGCCACTTCTCCTCAGCCTCCAGCACATCTGCTCTACTGACAGAAGGGAGATCCAAGGATGGGGACGGGATGAGGAAGCTTTTAACAATGAAGCACAAAATGTAAGAATGAAAGTAAAGAAAATAGTACATGTATTGTCAACATCCAGCAAACAGTTGTGACAAACAGCATTTGAAAAACTGGGTTGGTTAGAAGAGAAGGCTGCCTGTAAGCAGCGATTCTGAATGTTTAGCACCGTAATTTGTACCTAATTATTTTCCTTCCCTTCTTAAGTAACCTCCCTGGTAACTGTCAAACCAGTAATCCATCTCACTTAAAATACATAAATTCAGAGCATTTCAAAACAATTTGAAAATGTTTCAGAAATTGTTTTGAAAACACAGTAACGCAATTGTAGCCAATTTTCAGTCTTGCTGACATATTTGCCCACTTAAGATACATTAAAAGTACCTGGAAGCAAAAATGTAAGTACCTCATCTCTAGCTTTCTTTAGCGGAAGTACGCATCTTCCAAGAGCAACTACTTCCTGTGACAACATATTTTCTACTAATTATATGACAGTATCAGTCATTCTTCTTTTAGGCTGAACTTAAAGTGTATTAAACATGTTTAGAGAGCAAAATGTTTGCTTTGCAAAAGTATTAAACGAATAATGTTAGCCCATTAACCTGAGAGTTAGTTACCACGGACTTGATAACTGCAGTTTAAGTAGACAAGTAGCCTTATGATTTTTAGACAGATCCAGATCCATCTGTTACAAAGATTTTTAAGTGAACTTCATCTGGATATTAAATCAGATAGTACTTTTATACAATGACAGGATTTAGGACAGTGTAAAATTGCATTCTTGGCCAAAACATGATGCCAAAATGCCAACTAGTAACCTGAAAGAGATATAAATATTTAAATAAGAAGTATAACCTTTTCCCTTACTACAAGATTGCAACTTTTACACTATAATTTTTTTATGCTCAACTCTTATGTTCTTTCGATTTCAGAACAAACTAATTTTACAACTAGCAAAAGTATGCCACAGATGTGTTAGTGTAACAGAAATCTGCCTGCTGTTAGTATATGTTTATACACGCAGTTGTAAAGCACATCACTGGAGACCTAATTATTTGTAGGATTTTCAAACAAATCACATCAAACCATCTAAAATTAAAAAAAAAAAAACCAAAACAAAAACAAAAAAAACCCTACTTTGATGAGAGAGACAATTTTAAAGGAGCAGGTCCATAAAATAAAAATTACAGTTTTGGGGAACAGACCTACACACCCTGAGAACAGGTATTTGTTTAGTATCCCAATGTGCAAGGTGTTAAGGCTTTCTTCCCAAAAGTTTGACTTCATGATTTTTGCAGAATTCTTTGGTCGAACAACTAAGTATCTATTCAGTGCAGTGGTCTTCAGGTAAGCAGAGCTGCCTGCTCATTTGAAGTTCACTGCTGAAGTTTGACCCTAGTTTCAATATATTCTGGAACTTGTGTTTGTATTTTCTGTAGCCTAGCTACAACAAAGATTTAAAAATAACCAAAAAGCACGCACTTTACAAATTAAATATCTACAGTAAAAACTATTGATTCATCCTAGGTATCATTATCTGCCTTTCTCTTCGCCTCAGACACATAAACACACACTTCCCACACAGCAGTCTCAAAAAAAGCTCAGCTTGTTTCCAGTTAAACTGGTTACAGTCAGGTTTCTTATCTTTACTTCCCCCATAGATAGGAGAATCTTTCCAAACAATGGAAATTTGTAACAACATCTCCTATTTTTCTGTGGGGGAAGAAGAAAAGAAAAAAACAACCAACAAAACACCACCAACAACAAAAACCCCACATAGTTGATGATACCCTAAGTGCACAACACAGCTTTTTTGGTATTAGTGCAGATCCATATAGGCATCACACATATGTCTGAACAATTAAACTGTTTTAAGCACATCATGGACCTTTTGCTGCGATTATCACCGTGTGCCTACAGTGGTTATTTTTTGCATCTGAATGTAATTACCTAACACCATCTAGCTTGCAGGAAATTGAAGATGGATAATAAGTCTTACAAGTGTTAACCCTACAACAATTCCTCTAACATTATTCTCACAAGTCTGCAGGGGCTATTCCTTCATTACCGAGGAAAGAAAAAAAAAAGTCTTCTTAAGGAGCTTGGAGTGCCTCTTTTCTACACCATAACTTAACAACCTAAAATTCTATCATTTTATGCTAACATTTACAACAAGCCAAGCAGTTTCCATTCACCATTTTGTGTAACTAAATCCTACGTGTTCGGTATCATGCAGGACCTAAAAAAGCTCATATTGCACAACAACCAGAAATTTAACATATTTTCTTTACCTTCGCTGACTTCGAAGTAAGTTTGAGGTAGATTTCAATGAAAAATAATATGCATCTCAAAATAATTTTTGGATAAAATGCATAAAGAACTGTGATAACCCCTGAACACTTTAAAAATTAAAATTAGATTTTGCTTTCTAAATATAAAGTTTACACCAAATGGGATTTGATTGCAGGAAGTCCTATTACATGAGCTATGTAAGCAGTTAGACCACAGCAACAGTTTCTGAATTCAACTTTAGATATCTATGTCTGAAATCATAGCCCACAGCTCTATAGTAAATGGAGAAAAGCAGACAGCACCGACAGGCAATCGTCTAACCTATCTTGGGTATTTAGCTTAAAATGAGCTTGGGTAAGCCTCCATCTCTGCACAGTTAGGGCAGGTGCATCCCAGCTGTAAAAACCACGTTGTGAAACTGAAAAGGGAACGTGTTATAAAAGAGCCTAAAAAGTTATTGAATTCTTCTAGCCTCACACATAATATAGGGACCTTCTGGAAAGTTTCTTAATGTTGTGCAGGAAAAAGACAACCTAACAGTTTTTCTCTACGCAAGGGAATTGTGCCACTGTAGAAAAAAAAAAAAATTGCTTTAGAAAGTGATTTAGTTAAATCAATGCAAGCTCCTCTGTGGATAATGATGGCTTATGTTTATTTTATTTAAATTGTCATAAGACACTCTTCCCTAAACTAAGACTGTCTACACAAGAGGCCTGATCTAATTTATCTAAGTTCATTCAATTTTCTTGCGTACACAGGTTTAATGGACTCCCATCGTCACCGGCAATGTAATGAGGCAACAGCAACACTAAAGAAAAAAGCGTATGCTCTACAAACCGGCAATTAAATGGCATAATACTGTTCTCCTTGATGGCTATAAATAGGTTTTTACATCCAGACAACTACAGACCTGTTTAAAATTTAAGGTCATGTTAAAATGCTCCTAAAGACCCTGTAAATACAAGAAAAATTACTGGAACCTGGATATCCTGGGGAGGCAAATGCCCCAGCGCTGGGCAGCAAACCTGAGTGGTGGCAATTGTCAGGGGAGGGATTGCGTGGGAACAGTAAGACTCCTGCTGCCTTGGCAAGGCTTGACTGTTTTCTGTTGTGTGTACTTATAAAATACAGAAAATAAAGGTTTGGGAAGAAAGAAACCTTAACAGAGCTTCTTTTAGGCATAGTAGTCACCAGGAAGGTAAGATTATAGTCAAGGCAAGACTGCTAATGTTGTATTTGCAGACAGAATTGAAACTGCAATCACCAAATAAATGGCATTTGTTAGCAACAGCACGATAACCTGCTGGCAACCAGAGCAGTTATAATGGTGGAATAAGTCATCTGTAGTTCAATTTTATTTGTAAGGTCTTAGTTTTCTTCATTAAATCAAGGATATGTTAGTAACTGGACACATGTATGATCAATTAATTCTAGAGAATTGGAATTATCTTCTCTTTAATCCCTTTTGTGCTTCTCTCCAACTATTGTCTAGAGTAGTGTAAACAAATTATATGCTAAGACTTTTTTCAATCACCCATTTTTACCAGGATCTTATTTTCTGCAATATTCGTTACAGGTAAATTGGTACAGTAGTAGTTTTCAGCTTGTAATGTTTCCTAAATCACATTATTCTCCAGATGATTACTGGATGTGAGAGGAAAACTACCAGAAGTCAGTTAATCTCTGAAAGAGTAAAATGTTTATATTCAAACTAGTTCCTTAACAAGTTATTCTACTTTTAGTAGAGGGTGGGTTTTTTTTTTGTTTTATCAGTATCCTGCAGAATTAGAAGTGGAACCAGGTTACCCTTACACAAATGGATGTCAGCCTAGCAACACAGCACTGGCCACATTGCAATAGCCACTCTACTCCAAGTTTGTTTTGACTCAATCCATGGACCACTCGATGCTATTAGTGAGCTGTAGAAAGCGGCACACGCTGAGAAAGCAAGTAGAAGGCAAGTCAAACAAAAGCATTGAAACCAAAAGGATGCTGGGAAAACACCTGAACTTTCTTCTGAATGTTGTTGGTTCTTTTCCCAAAGAAAACAAAAAGCAAGGATCTGTTCCCAGCAAGCTGTTAGCTCACTGGTATTTGTTGGTACAGTCTGTAACTCCCGCAGAAATCAAAGCAAAGAGTAAACAGTATTTGGGAAGATGAAACCTTTGTATTACAGCTAAATGGAGGCAGAACAGAATCTGAAGCTTGCTTTCCATTAGATTGTACTGACATATTCATGTATTACTGCTGAGGAGTGGAACAAAAGCCACTCGAATATGCCCCCAATGGAGACACAGTATTCGATCATCTACCTTGGCAATTACGTCTTTATCATGCACTGATTTATGCACAAATGCACCAGCAGGACAGACCTGGTAGGTGCTTATTAAAAACCTAAAATGCACTTTCTTGCAGACTTCCAAGACAGCATTTTTTGAAACAACATTATTCCTTTTTGAAGTGACATGCTTTCTGGCATCTACTGCACAACATTTCCTCTTTGTTGCAGCACGCATATTTAATCTTTTTTTAAAGAAAATCTTTCAACAAGCGCAGTGAAGTGTATCCTTCATACTATAGAGTTTCTGAAGTTTTGTTGCTAGTATTTATTTCAGAAAGAGGCAGCTCACAGCTATCAAAGTGGGATGTCAAATAAAAAATATTCCAGAAATAGGCCTGGGCTCACGTTTTCTCCTGCACACAGCACTGCTAGCACACTTCCCCTTGCACACAAGTCCTTTCATACCCAACCAATTTTCTGGCTTCTGCACTTTAAAAGATAAAAAAGAAAGGCCATGGAAGGACAGTATGATGTTTCACCTTTTGTTGGTAACACACAGTTCAGTTCCCCACTGTCACCTCTGGAACAAGGTTCAGGTAGCAGAGGAGGAGGGCTGGCAGAGCACCTCTGCAACCTCCCTGCTCTTTCACGTTCCCAGACAGCTACATTGCTAGAAGGCAGCCTGAATTTAGGCTGCTGGGAGCAGAAATTCAAATATAGCAAACTTAGGTAGAGTGTTGGTTCAATTCTACCACAGTCACTTACCAGTGGAAGTAGTTCCTATACTTACACCTCTGTTTTGCATGAAATACTCCTTTATACTCAACTAGTACATCACCGGTCGAGGTGCAAAGGCTTCTCATTTAAAAAGAGTGATATAGAAGTATATTCTTCAGGCAGAATCGCCACACTATGTGCTCTATGTTATATTAGCAGTGTAAGCTGAACTTAACTAGCACACAACTACGTCTTTATTATTAGATTTTGTCACTGGGAACTATGTTAGATTAGATGAACAGCAATCATGGGTAAAGAAGTCATCCCTTAAAACCTGAAGGTTAGTTGCAAACACTAAGAATCAGAAAAACAAATTACCTTGGAAGTTACTTTTCCTCAGCTGTAGTATACTACTGTGCAACAGCAAAAATAAAGCTCACTATTTCACCAGTACAGATTATCCCCATGAAAGATAAGCTCCAAGGACTAGGTTACTAATCCTGCCTCTGACATTTAGCAGTTCTGTTGTATCAAACAAACATGGTTTCAGTTTCTTTGTAAAGCAGAATGTTAATACTTGTCTACTTTCCCCAGTGGCATTGTGAGGATAAACGTATTGTCATAAAGGTCTTTGAAAATGAAAAGATGTAAGCATTTTTATTGATGTTTTACCTCCCAATCCACTAGAGTATATTAAAAATAATTTCACAATTGTCAAGTGCAACCTCTACCTATACATATTTCTCAATTTACCAGTCCTTCTCCCTACAAATTGCACAGACGAGAGAACAGCTCAGCAAGTACATTCTCTAGCCAACGCTGCTTGTGCGCAAAGGATAAAATCAGTTGCTGAATATGACCAAAATAATTTTAGCTAACTACAGCTGATCCAGTTTGCCTTGCTGTTACATGGTTGCAAAAACACCCAAATGATTTGGGGTTTTGATCATCAGTCAAACTGATCATAGCTACTATAATAACCAGATTGAAAAATTAGTATTAATAAATAATATCTTCAACAAAGAAATAACCTTTCTGTTGAGACTTTTTCTTTTCCTCCTTCTACAGAGGAGGAAACCAATTCAGCGTCAGAAAGAAAAATCATCCAGGTTAAATAGTGACTATCAAAAGAATTACTTTTACTTAATTACTGATCTGCTTGAAAGAATTCTTTCTATTTAAACTGAAGTTGGGAATTATGCAGGCCAGTTTTAGGAGCAATGAGGGCGTACCTATACTGGAGAGTATGAAGAGCTCTGTAACTATGTACAAAACAGTACAAAATATCTAATACACAGCTAGAGAAGGGGAAGGAAGGAGGGACTAGGGAAGCATGTCCCTAACCCTATTGTAATGCCAGCTGTCCCTTTGCTTACCTTCTGGAGGGAAGATATTTGATGTGTTCCATAAAGAGTCACTCTGAGTGAGTCCCAGTTTGATTTTGCACATGCTGGAAGATACCTTTTTAGTCCTCTGTGAAATGACTGTATGAGTTCTTTCTCCCGCGGTATCCAGTGAACACACTGGATTATTCCCAAATACGTTTTTTTGTTTTCCTTACAAAAAGTGTCCTCATTTTCCTCTATACACGTTTCTTCCGTATATAATAAACAAATGAAGGAACATGACAGAAATTAATGCCTGCAGTGCAAGGCTGAAATACAAAAGTAGTTGCTTGGCAACCAGCACAAGAAATAAGAGTTTATGCCTGTACAAACGGCCAAGCGAGTGGCACAAGTACCATTTGTGACTGCTGTGAAAAGGATGGGTGGGGGAGAGGACAGATGAGGGCAGGTTGTTTATTAAATGTGACTCTAGTTTTTCCTAATTTCTGTAGTTTCCTCACAAACGTGCATGTGTCAGAATGCACTAAAAGTGTATTTTAGATTGCTTTCCTTCTATGTCCTTATAGTACTGTCTTTAATCAGTAAGTCAAGTTTTGTTTAAAAAAAAGCTATGCTTTTTCATAACACTTAAAAATATCTACAGAGGTGTAAACGAATACCAATTTCCATATCTACTTTTCTCCTTAAGGATTGACGAATTGGACATTTGGAGCTGCTTTCCCAAGGAACAATGGATCCAACTATAAATGTTCTGGCAGCTTGGAACAATTCATCAGCCTGTTGTAACTGTAAATACATTCACCAAGAAACACTGACTTTCCAGTAATAATATACGTGCAATTGTTCATACACCCAAATGATACCAGACTCTGACTGTTTGGAATAATGGAAACAATATATACAGGCCTACTCTTCACAGTATCTGAGGTTTTTCAGTCACTTTGTTCATATATGCCAATATTGAAGAGAATTACCACCTCTGGCCCAGAAATCCTTGTACCGCAAATTCTTGGAGACAAGAAAGATAATTCTGAGGAATCATAATTTTATGCTTACTTTGTTATTATCCTTCTCTTCTAGCACCCACTGTTGGATGTTAGACTAGACTGACCTGTTCAAATTAGAAATGTTAGAAATGTGAGAGACATTAGACTGAGCTGCATTCAACACGAACATGCCCCTCACCACAAACAGGATTATATGAGCATGTTAGGGGAACACCTAACCTGCCTGTTGTATTATGTACTGTATTGTTTCTCTGAATCCATTTGCCCAACAAAGCTTGCAACTACGTCATGTTCTGCAGAACACCATGCATTAGTACTGACAAGTAGGTGTCTGTTGGTGTGATCAGCAGTAAACGGCATCGATTCGCTTCCTTTCGGCACACTAACACATCACTGTAACTGCTACACTATCTTTTACATTGTCAGTAGATGTACTCATCCATGGCATTATTTTAACCCTGCAAGTAACAGCAGCAAGTGGAAAATCAGAGTAAACTTATCTCTAGCTGATGCAGTAAACAATATTTTAGGAACCTTTGGTACCAGTTTGGGGAAAAACAAAATTGTAGAAGCAGTTGCCATAGCATACCTAAAAATCCCTTTTTTGTTGATGATACCAGGACAGTGCTCCAACTGATACAGCATTACCAAGCTTGGACAGGCGAGGAAGAGGAAGTATTTTAATTCCTAGTGAGGACTAACAAAAAACCTAATCAAACAAAACCCAAACCAAAACCAACAAAAAACCCAACCACAACCAAGCCACAGTGCGCTGCTACTTGTGGTTTCGGTAGTTTTTGATTTGTGGACTGCAATGGTTTCAACAGAGAATAGATCAAATAATGTATTTTTACTCTTTACAATATCAATATTACCCTAATGCAAGCTTCAGTAAGCTACAGTCTCCTTTTGAAGGCTAAGACATCTAACTTGCAAATTTCATCAGAATGTGTGGGATCAAGGAAGGGGAACTAACAGTGGTATACTCTTCCATTTTCTTCCTCCTGCCCATGCAGAATTCTGAAGAGTTATTTCTCTCATCAGTTCCTAAAGTAATACTCTACAGCTGGTTATTCACCTAACTTTAATTGTTCTACATTTAGATTTACTAATAAATGTTATTCCAGGTTTAACGTATGGGATCTATTTCCACCTAACACAATCAGTATTACTCTTAGTACATCCACTACCATATTTAATTGCTCCTTCATGCTATCTTGAATATAATGGTAAAAGTTTCAAATTAATTTCAGCCCCTGGCTTCTCAAAAAATTGATACAAGGACAGAAAATGTCAACCTTCTCTTAAATGAATAATGGATGATAGTTACTGAGATGGTCTCAGTGATCATAAATTCCCAGGGAAAAAAACTTCTTTATAGTTTGAGGAGGTATAACACTTGCAGAACGAACAAGTAAGGGACTGATGGATTTCCACTCCATTTGCTTTGCAGTCTATGCAAACGTGAGGTAATCAGGGACTTCCGAAAGTCTTCTTCCTAAACCACTCTTGACTACATAGGACAGCAAGTCTTTCTGCTTCATTCAGTCACTTCCACTGTGCTCACACACATAGTGTTCTTAAAGCTAGCACAGCCGACATATCAAAGGAGGCTAATGAGATCGAAACTTAAACAGGGGTAGAGCATACACCTTGATAGTCACTTCCCAAAGAGAACAATGACCAAAGGTATCGACATGTTTTGAGCTAAATAGAAAGCTCTCTTTGTTTAATTGTTCCTCAAATCTTGTTTCGCTCAGCATGTCAACACTTACTTTCATTACCACAAATATATGCTAATCAAGCTATTGATGTTATCCTTGGGAAAGAGATCTGAGGTTAAGTTTGCTCTGTTTTTAAATTATTGGGAAACATTCTGCAGAATGACAGCCTGAATGGAAAAAAAAAAAAAAAATATATGCTATCTGAGGTCTTAGTATTAATTAGCTATACCACCTACACCAAAATAAAACCTTACTAGGAAATATTTTTCATTAAAACTTTAGTAGGCCAAATCGTAATCTTATTTACATTTATTTCACACTATAAAAGGGCTAAATGCAAGAGCTTAGATGGCTAGAGGCTTATTTTATATTTATGAGCTATCAGGATCGGCCTCAGCAACCTAAGAGAGCGAAACAACAGTAAGACACATTACAGATGTGTCAGCAATAGGTAACACTGTCAGAATTACTCAGCATGAAATCTCCCATCCTAGAAATGGGACTCTGGTGGCTGTTCCACAGGTGCTGGTTAATACAGGTATGACGGAACAGACTCTAGACACTCATTACTTCGCTCAAATTTTCCAAACAAACTTCCTTGTAAATGCCAGATGCTATTGAGACATCAGTAATCTTTAATAGCCTAGCCAAAATTCAGTTTCTCAGCATCACAGAGGATAAACTTCCAGCAATCTCCACGAGATAATAGGCTTAATCATAAACACCATTCAGCTTCTAAGATTTAAAGCATTTGTCCTGATAGAAACTTGAAACAAGCCATTTTTCTTATGTAGTTGGTTGAAAAGTAATATTGTACTTCAAAGGAAATAAAATACAAATATAAAATTACCAAACCTCTTTTGTCTCTAAACTTGCTATAATAGCAGCAAGATCAAAATATGCCTGCCAGGTACTGTACCAGTACGAATCCATCATTTTGTATGAATAGCTTCCTAATAAGGTCAGTGATCAAGTTACAAGAAAGTTATCAGGGAAACCACTTACTTTAATTGAAGCAACAACCACACAATGATGGTGTCTACATCAAGTGTGTAGGCACTCAGACAGAGCAGGTGATCTCGCCTCCCCAAACCCAAGTACTGGAGTTCAAAGGCGAGAAAACAGATGGTGAAAGAGGATGGACTCAGTACAGCCACATGGCAAGCATACCAGGGCTATGGTATGGATATCCCTGCTTACATGAATTACATGCAGTATTTCCAAGAACAGAAACTACCCCATCCAAATTTGGACCTCACAGACTACTGGTTTTAACTCTTCTCTTTCTACGGTTAATGTATTTATTTTTTTTTTTTAATCAAAATACAAATAAAAGGTTATTCAGAATGAAATAAGAGAATCTTTGTCAGCAACTGTACAGTTACAAGCAAATAAGAAAAATACTGGTCCATGAAAACAAGCAAGCAATGAAGAGTTTGATTCTCCAGTTCTCATGGGATTGTTATGAACAGCTAATTAGGATGACATTGTTCTAATGGCTTACTCTATAGCAAGATAATACACCATTATATACAACTTCTTCTGTAAGCCAGGTATAACGTTCAGTTTAAAACTATGTTTATTTAATATACAGCTAAGACATTTTAAACCATATCTATGCTAATCTAGACAAACCAACCAACCAAACGTAATTCCCAAAAGGACCTAAAGGAAAGGCAGAAATTCAGCTACCATTATCCTAAATACATTCTTTTGTCTAAAGACAACTATTTGAAGCTCATTTGGCAAAAATTATTCTATTATTGGAAAGTGACAGCCTAACAACATATTCTGTTAGACTTCTTCATCTTCCTATCCCCAACATATTATCCCATTACAAAAAAAAAAAAAAAAAAAAGGTGCTAAAGGAAGCAGCTGAAAATTGGGATTTTAAGCTTAAGATGGTGGTTACGGTAGTATTAGATTTACATTTTCCTAAATCTTTCCTCTAGGAAATGCTAAAAGAAGAGTAAATCCCAGTACTACCTGTGAGAAAGAATCACTTTTGGGTCTTGGAAAAGTGGTTAAGAAACTTCAGTAGGTCTCTTTCCAGTGACCATGGATGAGACCCATAATTAACATACAACTCTTTTTGAACACCAGAGCTAACTTTTAAATTGTACTTCAGAATTGCACAGGTTGCAGTTCTAGTGTGAATCATAATCACGGTTAAAAAATAAAAAGCCTATGTTTATGCTAGAAATTAATAAAATATAGGGAACATAGGACAAGCAAAGTATAGCATGATGACTTTAAAGTTAAGACTTTTCAAAGACTTCATTATTAAAAGCATGTATAATGTATTCCCTACAATGTCTAAGTATACCTAATGCATCCCTATGTACAATTTAGTCTGATGACAATCACTCATGATCCTTAGTCCTATTATTTCTGCAAATCTGTTTAACTGCTTCCAATTAGAAAATAATTCTTATTGAAAATAAGTTTACAAACTGTCACTAATGGGTTAATACAGGATAAAGAAAAGCTTGAAGAAGTCAGAAGAACATTTCTGCAGTTTTTCTAGAGGCTGAAATTTCATGAAGTAAATAATCTATTGGCCAATTTCCTGTATGCTTCACAAGAAAGAGGTCTCCATGAGAATTTAATTGAAAGAGAGCTTTGGTCTAACCACAGCTTTGATTGTGAAAACATAAGAACTGGTGGTGCACTCCAATTAAACATTTCAAGCAGTGACATTAAGTGTGGCACCGAGGTTTTTCACCATGGAATTTTATTCTGCTTTTAGCTAATACACTACAACGTGGTTTTGCTTCTAAAAGTCAAGGAGATTTTATCACACATTAGCTAAATCTGTGGAACTTCAGTGCGGAAATTACAAGGCACATATATTGCTTCCTTTAATTCAAAGGGTAGAAGCCTGCTCTGTCCTTCAAAACACTGAAATCCTACCACGCACCTGATGAGGAGTAAGCCTGTCTCTCCTCCTCCTCCTCCTGCAACTCTGCCCTGTAGCGTTCAACTCTGCCTGACTCTGCAGCAGAGCGGATGGCGAGTCCGACCCAGCAGCTGGTGCCAGGACTGACATCTTGTTTGAGAGACCCCCGTATTCTTAACAGGGCACCCGAGTAACACAGAGTCAGGCTGCACCAAGGGGGACAGCAAAAGTACCTTTAGTTTTCTGTTGTGCTGCACACCAGCAAGGAGCAAGAGCCCCAGCACCAACTGCGAACACCTTGTGGTACTGCTGGGCAGCACCAAGGGGCACAGGGTACGTGGTGCTCCCCACCTTAACCATGGTGAAGCCCAGTGTGCCCACACCGTTTCATTTCCCCGGCAAAGGAAATCTTACTGAACAGCTTTTACAAGAACAAAACAGCTAGCTTTTTTTTTCTAGCTACTAATACAGGCTACCGGTTCACAGAAGTGAAAAACTTGTAAAACCCCACCCCGTACCTAATAGACAAGATACAACCATTGGAAGAAGTGTATTTTGATTTCGCAGTCTTCCCCCATCCCCTGCCCCCCAAGTACTATAATGTTTGTTCAGTGGTAGAAAGTTGAACACTGAATCATGAGAATTTTTACCTAACCCTGATATACAGAATAAAAGCAGTAGATGTTTTGCCATCTGTGCAGCAAAGCATTGCTACTTAAGTGTTTTCATTAACCGTGATTTAAATATATTTAGCACAACTAACTATTCTATTTCAGTAAGATAATACTTGCAAAAAAGCCCCACTTTGCTCTATTTTTAAGCAAATGATTGACACAATTCCTAGGCAATAGCATTTCTCAATAATTACATCCACCTCAGGTACTAAAAAATTCAAACAACTGAATGCAAGAGATAAGTGTCTCTACCTATGCACCCCCCAAAACTTGTTTGCTTTGTTTTAAATAAGCTTTTGGAATTGAACGCAAACCTCTACAGATTCATTAATACCTTTTATTTTTAAATCACATTTTCATTTAAGCAGCTTAAATATTTTAAAAGCAGCCTCTGGCTCTGTACATAAATAAAAGAACGCAGCAATATCCTTTAAAAGATAAGGTGGGAAGCAGTACAATCAACGACGTTATTACTTTTTTGTGGCAGATTGCATTCTAAAGGGAAAAAAGTAATTTCACATATAGGAAGATGAAAAGGTAAGTTTAACATGCTTCTATTCTTTGTAGGAAAGACATCAGTGATAAAAATGACAGGTTAATATATTTTCTAGTACATTTATTCATGTGCTTATTTTGCAAGCCATAGAGCTAACTGTCAGCTTTTTGATACAGTTCAGTAGACAGTGACTTTTGCCAACAGTTAGTGGATTCCACACACTCAAGGAAAAAAAAAACCAAACCACCAAATAAAACAAAACAGATGACCATTGACTCTTCAAATACATACACTTTACTGTACAATAATTACACAAAGAATAGAAATATGGCTTTTAAGGACAGAATAAACAGGTAATAGTTAAACTAGTTTTCAAAAGGAGAAGCAGGCTTTTAAATTTTTTGAAAGTGAGATCTACTAAGGTAGCAAAATAAAGATTTAAATATTACATATAGGTTCCAAACTCATAATAAAACATGTTTCTGTATATATTTGTTTATATACCTATACATGAATGTAAGGCACATGTATATATGTATAAATTTAAATACCTACACAGCCTATGTAAATATGTTTTATTGCTGAAGGATATTGAAGTATTTTGACTGATTTCAACAAGTATTTAAAAAAAAGCAATTATACTGAAATGGAAATATTTTGTAAGAAATTATGTTATTGGAAAAAACGCTAGTACCTGTAGCAACTATAACTAACTTCAGTATTTTATAAATGTTAAACCTCCCTATTGTGGAAAGCATACACTAAACAATTGGTTAAGAAATTGTACCAATAAGTTAAAACCTTATCTTTTTAAATGCTACTGAAAAATCGCTCTTCTGCAGAATATGATACAGATTATTGTTTTAAGATAGTAAAATACAGAAATAGTCCCTCTGATTTTGGAGTCGGGATTGTAGCCAAGTGATTCATACTTGAAATTCCTAAGCTAGAATTGGAATGACAGTAAAACCACTTTCTCGGTCTCAGATGTTTTCTACGGATTTCTAATATTTATTTGTCATAGTGTAGAACTAGGATGACAAATAAATCATTGATGAGTGAGCAGCAGGAAGCCTAAACTACTCGATCAGAAACAGATAGACAACACTTCTTTTTACCAGTGACTTAGAATAAGGCCTCCATGAAATGGAGATTCAGGTTCAAGAAAAACCATTGTGATATCATCCAGAAAACAAAACATGCTGAAGAGGTAATGCTAAATTTGTCACTACTTGTAGAAAGTTATCCTTACACATAGGCAGAATAAAGCAAGCTGTCTAAAGTCCACTGGAGGAGTTTCGATTTCTGTCAGATTGCCAGTGCCTTATTTCAGTATTTTCTGTTTCCTTCATTTTATTAATGCAAATCTTTAGCCACTTGGCTACTGTAATACTTGAAGTCTTTTTAGGCTTCAGCATAGGAATGCCACATAATCAAAACTACAGTAGATTTTCTGGACATTTTAATTATTCTCATGTGTCCACAGAATGACATGAATGGGGAATAAGGATGAACAAAAACTTGGTTTATTATTAATGTAAAAGTTGCAAGACTAAGTCCTACAAGATCACTTGAGCTGTTACTGGCATATGCCTACACACCTGTAGGAGACAGGGCAGGGCCATGTCATCATACTTGCTCAGTTCCCAAAGGAATAGAGCTGCATTAAAGGGCCACACTGAAGCCAATAAATTCTGCATCCCACCAGAGCTCATTAGCTAGCTAAACACAACATTTCATAATGAAACGATAACATCAGCATAGCTACTCCTGAATAAAGTCATAAGTTTTAATGTTTAAATATTTATTAAGTTTGTATTTGCACTACTACATGCTATACACAGTACTTAAGAGGTCTGCATGAATAAAAATCCTTTTCATAAGATGGAAAAAATTAATTTCCAAGTATTTGTCTGTCATATTTTTTCAATGCATGCATGCAATATCAAAGCATTTTAGTTACGCATGACCACAGAACAACTTTGGGGGAAAATAATTAAATCCCTAAACACTTGTCTGAAAGAAACATTCAAACTTTATCCCAGTAAAGATCACCATGTTCTGGGTGTGTCCAAATCTGAGGCAAAACTCCCGTACTCCATTGAAAGCAAACAAGGATTTGTATATCTAACACTTTACCCTTCATGCAGCAAATTGAACGTCTTCTAAGTCATAGCTACTAGATACTCTACTGGGTAGAAGTTACAATGAATGCACAATATGCTTATTCGGTACTCTAACTTGTATATTATAATACTCATGTTAAAATCAATGGTCTTTTACCTTCCACTGTGTTCAAAATGAATAAATTATTTTAAGCATTTTTTTCACAGAATATGTTGTCTTGAAATTATCACTTTTTAAAGGAGTGGTATAACTAAGTAAAACTATTTATTAGAAATTTTAAGTCAATTTTGTAGTTAATGGAAGGAATTTAATTTCTTCCCATTTGATTAAAAATGTAGATGTGGCTAGGGAAAATATTCCATCTGAATATTAAGTATATCTAAACTATGTGAAAAGCCAGTGCAACGTCTTCTTCAGCAGTTGAAATTTGTGCTGGAATTACAAAAAGAATTGTAGAATACCTAGCTATCCATAAGCACCAGCCATTTCCAGGCATTAATTGAGTTTTAGCCATCAAAAAAATTCATGAGATTGGCTTTAGCTGCAAATTTACAGCAAAAATATGCATCTATTTTCTTTCTACTTTCATCCAGGAATTCTGAAGGCTCATGACTGCTGTTTTAAGTGAAAACTGCTCTCTCTGACTGTAGGAGTGGGTCTTCATTGCAAGATTCACAATACAACGCTTCCCCTCCCCCTCTTTTTTAAACAGTTCACACACTAACCATTAACATGATACTTCAAAGACTATTCTGTAGTATTTTAGTCCAAAGAGTTTAGATGATGTTTCAAATACACGTGTGATCTTCCCCATTGTATGACCCTTTCTTCAAGTATGTTTCTACCATCCTTATTTTTAAGGCACAAGTCAAGTTCTCATCATGTGATGAAAGCTAAAGGTCCAACTACCTTCATTTTCTACTGGTTGTAGAAATAAGGAATTGCCAATAACCACAACAAATACATACAAGAAAATCTGTAAAAAAGCGTACAGTTTGGTGTATCTCAGTGTGATCTTCAAGCACTTTAGACCACATTTTAGTTAAACAGAACTAAGTTTGCTTTAAGACAGCGGAGATTAAGACAGCAGAAGGCACAAAAGTTAAAAATACAACAAATAAAGGGTCATTTATTTGCTATTTATCCAAGTTGTATGCTCTTGCAGGCTCTGTTCTAGCAATAGTTACATAAGCAAAATGACTAAAAGAGAGTCTCGGGGGCTAAATGTTCTGCTTTCAGGAAACAGCACAAAGGGGAGAAGACCCAGGAGAGAAGAGTGACGTGATGGCTATGTGCCATTACAGAGACATGCTGAGTACCAGCCCCTATCAAAACCAGAGGAGATACCGGGAAATATCGTGCTTGCCTATGAACTTCACAGCCTAGAACTGACATCTCAGACATACTTTCAATGCTATCCCATGCCTACTACAAAGTCCCTGCCACTGACCTTATACCTAGAACACTTGCTAGCTTTGCACTACAGCATTTCCTGAGTTTAGCCCTGTTTCTTAAGCTTTTAATATCAGAAATAAGCGCAATTATTCTGATCTACAGGTGGAAATGACCTTCACGATCTTTGATCTTTCTTATACTTAGATACTGTGATACCGAGTACTGCCTTGCAGTATCAGAGGATAATAAAAACCCAAGCTTTCTCCAAACTTTTACCTGTCCTAAGCATTTATGTTAATGTAACTCCCTACCTTGCTGCGTATGCTCCCAAACTGCACATACCTCTCTCCCTTTCTTCATAAACATGCATTCTTTCTCTTTTTTTTTTTTCCTCCCCCACACCCACACATAGCCAATGTGTCAAGATAAGAGAGATTTCTGGCAATATATTTTGAAAGGAAGAGTGTTAAATTGGTGAAAAGGCAAAAAGTAAAAATTTTAATAAGTAAAACTTCCCGTCCTCTAACTTTTTAAAGATTATTTATTTGATGAAAAGAGGTAGCGTTTCTTCTGAGGTATAAGACAGCCTCTACTCCCATTCCCACCCACATCCACTCAGTATCCAGCATTTTATGCTGCATTGGCCCTAAGAAACATCTTCTAACAGATGTTTTGCTTTTGTGTTAAATTTACACATTCTTTGGAGTTATTCCCTTGAGTCTGTCTACTGTAACTTTCATCACATCTTTAGGTTTTGTTTTACAAGTATTAAAAGGTACTGAAAGAGATTCCCAAACCATGAGACTGAGGGAACTGCCAAAGGTCAGGTTTTACTTTTCTCATAAGTCCAGCAAATAAAGAGAGAATACAACACACACTTTTAATAATGCCATTCTTTCAAATGTGCATCAACAACAGTGAACTGTCACTGTAAGTTTCAAATTAAATGTGACATTTTCAGTATGTAAATGCCAGAAGATGGGGGGAAAAAAATATTCAACTACTCAGTTTGTTTTTCAGCTAATTGATGCTTTCTTAAAAATTTCTTTTATCAATTTTAATTAAATCAGAAGATTGCCTTAATATTAATGCACTCATTATTATTTTATCAAAAGCATCTTGTTCAATGTGAAAAAGAATTATCTCTACTTTAGATAAGTCAATCATCATAAACAGAATAAAATAAATATGACACTTTCATCTTTAATGGAAACATATACAAAATGAAATACCACACACATCCCTGAAACCTAGCCTGTTAACCTGTTAATTCTTTCCCTTTGACCATTTTTAAGAAAATCCAGTTTGGGGGGAATTGCTCATGTATCCACAAGAGGATAAGCCTTCATTCAACATTTCCAGTTAGACTACCGAGGACTTGAGAAGAGTTAGTAAAATTGGGTGGCAACACCATCAAATCTATAATATTCTAGGTGACTTCAAATAATCACAATGCAATTTTATTTAAATAATGCATCCTTGTAATATTTTACTGTTCCTGCCCATATTACATTACTCTTTCTGTTTATAAAGAGTTTAAAACTAATCCACTGATGTTTTAAACATGATGCCCATTCAGAACAGCAAAAGACAGATACAAATATAGCAGTATAGCAGTAGAAAGTAATGCTAAAATGGTGAAATATTCGATTATATTTTATAATCATTAATTAACTCTGTGCCAGTTTATTAACTGTTTTTGAATGGAACATTATGGTAAACTCTAACCTGCCTTTTTAAGCATAAATTTGGGGTTGCTCCCAAAGTTTGGGAATACAAGCAATATATGAATCCATATTTTTCTAAATGACTGTTTCCAGAACAGCCAATCTGCAGTGGATTACTCCAGAAATGTTTTGCAGTGTCATGATTTAATATGTCTTAGCGAAAGATAATAAAAGGAACGATTTTAAGGCTTTGGATTCCCTCTTATGCTATTAGCTACAGAATTTTGACAGTAGTGGATCCTCTCGTATGTGACTGCATCGGACATATGCTGATACCAAAAGCACCTGCAGTGTAAGATACCCCCATGATTTTTCCCCCAAGTTATCCACTTTCCCCTTTTAATACTGTGCAATAGAGTTGACAGGAGCAAAGTTGTGCCCACAATGCTGATGGTTATGTTAACAGTCTCGCTTATTTGTACAAATCACTTGAATTAAACATTTGTAATAATTAAGTCATAAGCACCTTCTGTCACCCTGTGATAAGCAAAGAAATGAGGCAGACAGCTGAAGTCACTGTGGACGCAAAGGCCACAGACCCACCTCTCACAGAACTTTGTGAGACCTGCTAGATGAGAAAATGAACTGCCGAAACCGTAGAAAGGTTACAATAATCGCAGACAATTCTGGAGAAAGGAAAGTTAGCATTGCTGTACAACAACGGCTTCAACTAGCGAGCCGAGAACAGATTTCTGTAAATAATGTGACAAAGGTGTTCAAATGTTAACTTATTACAGGGAACTTTAAAATCAGTTGTCTGAAGGGAAGCCACCTGAGGTGGGCTCGAAAACAAACTATAAATGCTTACCCAACACAGTAATAAACTGTTAATGAGAAGGGGATCAAAGCACTTAAATTCTAGACAAAGTAGGCTACACGACTTGCTTCACAGAGATATTCCCCTGTAAGATTCTTGGAAACAAATATGTCAGCATAGACAGAGTTTGAGTAGAGGACTGTACATACACTTGAAAAGTAAAAATTTACTTCTGACTGGCTGGAAGCCACTCACAGGGGAAGCTCAGGTGTGCCCCATCCAGCACACGAGATGACAGAGCAGGAAAGAGGGTTCCCCACGAGGCCAGGGCTCAGCAGCTCCTCAGGGTGGGACAAGATGACAAAATCTCAGGTGTAATACCCACAGCTTGACGAGTCTGCTTACTTCAGGTGGCTTCAAGGCCTAATAAATACCCCATGACTTGCTTTTCAGGTGACAGCCATGTGGTGGCCCAACGGGGGGCAGACACAGTATGAGGCATTCCCCCATGCTACAGCTGGGGCTGCACCTGGGGGCACCTATCCCTGGTATGCATTTGGAGCACCCCCCATCCCCACGGCCATGCCCGGCAGTCCTGGGGCCACAGCTCCGGTCACCATCATGGGCAGCCAGCCCAGTCCCAGCCGGGGATCAGGACAGGAGACCACTGGCAGTCACATACAGAGATCCCTGGCAGCTGGCCCTGGAGTCCTGGTCTTTGCAGCAGCTGGTCCCCCCCAGCAGCTATCCCCACAGTTACTACCCCCAGAACTATGGCCTCCTGTCACCCACGGCCCTTTCTCCAGGAGCTGGACCCCAACATCTCGTCACGCTCACTGCACAGTCTTGCTTCAGGGTCACTGGTGGTCACGCACACGCGCATGCATGCACACGAGAGCACACTCACACAGAAAATCATCAAGAACTAAGTTTAAAACTAAGAACAGACTGCAGGGATAAGGTGCAAGACAAGCATACCAACCATCAGCTTGCTTAAATATGACCTGCCCTTTTTATACCCCCTTCTCTCCATTTTCACATGCTTGTTCTTCCCCATCCATGTATCCACCCTTGCCTCCTCCCAAATCAACCACTTGTATCCAATTATGTTTTTCTCACTAATCCCAGTTTTGCTACAATGTTCCCAAATTCAGGATTTCTGATCTTGTTACCCAGGTCATCTCAGCCTTCCATGGTATCAGTGATACAACTACCAAGCCACCATGTGCCCTGCAAGGTCTTACCTCCCAAAAGGTTTCCAATACTCCCCCCAGTTTGAGGTTTGGCTACCTTTTTCATAACCCTTAAGAACCTGTGAAACCCAGCCACTCCTCACAGTGCTATCTGTAAGTCCTGTCATCTTCTCACCCTGTTGCTCCATAGCTCAAAGATTTCTCACATCATGTCTTGTAGTTTCTCACTGTTTATTCAGTGAGCTAAACCTCAGGCCAGAACCTAATTATCTGTCTGCATATCTTCGCACTATATTCTTGTGTCTCATCACTTACGGAAAGCCTCTGAAAAATCAGAGAAAGTGCCCAAGAGCTAATAAAGTGCCTTTACTTTGTCCCGTATAATTTCACTCCTGTTTGCCTGAAATAGACTCTGGTAAGAATTATCATTTCCCTTCTGTTGCCAATACCATCCATCATCATGCCAAAAGTTTGCCTGAATATAATTTGTAATAATGGCATTCAAAATTCTGAGCAAGAGACTAAGAAAAACCCAAACCATCCCCACTCCCCCAAACACCCCCAAAAATAGTTGCCTTAAAAACTGGGAGTTTCTAACATCTATTGTCTTCTCTTCTTCCTCAATTTTGAGCTATCAAAACTGAACATTTACTGTTTATAGACATTCATGGGAGACAACCACCTCAAAAAAAAAGAAAAAGCTGAAATTCTTATTCATCCATCCAAATAGGTTTGCTCACAGGTGAATTTATTCTCTGAATAAACTTACTCACATGAGGATGTTTTAAAAAAAAAAACACATAAAAAAGCATGGAAAGATGCAGCTGTGAAGAAGAATGTTTTCCTAAGAACAAGGGGAAATAAAGTCCAAATACACTCCCTCCGTTCTTTTTCCACGCACATCAAGTCTCAGTGGTCCTACTCCCCTCAAGAGTACTAGACAGAAATGAAATTTAGCAGCCTAAACTAGCTCTACTCATACTTGCTGCTGCTATTAATGTTAATTTTCTCATTCAGGCTGTATCATAATGCCAAGATGAAAGATTCAGACTGCTAAAGAATAAATAGCAGCAGTGAGAGGCTGCCTGGGGAAAAGACAGAGTTGCACATCATATAGTATAATTTTTTCCATCGGGACTGTTTGAGGATCTGGAAAGAGAGCAAGGGAATGAGAGGGAAAAGAAGGAAAGTAGCACAAATTATCCCTTGTTCATGTCCACTTACTTTTTGTTTCAGAAAAATACAGTAGCCCAAGTACAAGACTTTAATCTTATCAATTTCACTGAAAATTATAAGATTAATTCAAATATCATAACACTGAATATAATGTGCAAGCTAATAGCTACATTATTGAACCATAAACATACTGTTACTTGTAGCGAGTCCCTTAAAATGCTGTGTTTTAATTTCTAATGCCCTGTTCTTATGAGAAATTTGAAGGGAATAAAGGCTTGGTTCAGTAAACACTTCAACTTTTAGAATAAAATAGAAAAGAAGAGTTACAGTCAGAAAGGACCTAGAACAATCATCTAGTCCAACTGTTAGTTTTACAAACTTAAAGAACAATTACTATTCCTGATAAAAGGCTATTAAAAAATATGTAATTTCACTACTATCTTCCAGCATTCATATTTAGAGCCTCAACACAAAACAGGTCTATCTCTAAACACATTTTTTAGTTTCATTATCATATGTTGTACTGATACTCACACTTTTAACTGTCTTAAAGCCACATATAGTTCTGCTTCTGTACTCAATTTTCCTGAAGTCACTGTAGTACACGAGAAAATGTTATCCAAAACTTAGTAGGTGCCTGCAATTCAACACCCAGTACTTTAACTGATCAAACCACAACAGCAAAAAAGCCAAAACAAACCAAAAAAGATGAGACAACTGATCAGCACTGATACCAAGTCAGTCTTTTACTTCTCCATTGATACTACCAATGACATTGCCAATTAATAGTAACAGTAATATTGTACAAAGCCCGGTATTACTATTAAGAAATGCCTCCAGCCGTTAAGCATAAAGGTAAGCAGAAAGAACAGACATTTTGCTGAAGCTGCACAGCATGTCTCTGAAATAACAAGAGCAGGACTACAACCCATCAATTCCTCACTCACAGTACATCAGCTTGCATCCTGCAAACTGCTAGTAGCACCTGGGCTGCTAAATTCCTAACTGCTTACACCTGCCATTTCAAAACAGCCTGAAAGCATTAGCACACACACTGTACATGTTACCACACCACCATCCAATAATTCATTCCACTCTGTCATTTGGGGCTGGAATTTAATCAGGAGGTGAATGATTTTTATCTACTTGCCAGCACCTGTGAACATCCATAGTTTTGTTTGGTATTGGACACAACAGCAAAGGGGTTTATTGTTTTTTTTGTTTAAAAGCGTGTGAATACCAGTTTCCTGTCTCTTATTAGAAATTAGATGAGAACAATGAAGGAAAGAAAGGAGGGGGAAAATCCTCCTTGACTCCCAGTGCAAGTGGCTGACAGCATGCATTTAGGAACACCACAAAGGATGCACTTCAGGATGTCTCGCCCAAGACCTGTTGTACAATGTATTGTTACTGGTCTTGTCTTAATTTTGGTGTTTTTATTACTTGTGTTGCTTCAGAATGGAAAATTCATACCTACTGTATATTGTGAATGTCTGTACTACCATTTTCAAGATCAAACTGGATCAACACCTGAGCAACCTGATCCGACCCTGTAGGTGACCCTGTTTTGAAGAAGGGCCCACACACCTCCCCTAAGGTCTTCTCCAACCTGAATTTTCAGTTATTCCAATATCGATTTACATTTGAAGAACAAAAAACAATAGGATGGCTCATACTGAAAAACTGAGTTCAGTATGCAGATATTTGCATGTTAGCATTTTGATAACTCAGCACCTTATAGACATAGCTGATTCTACGATGACTATGACATTAGGGCAAATTCATTGTAACATTTACACAGTCTTGGAGTTGAGCATTTGCGCATTTTGGTGCTCATAAACACTCATGAAAGAACCACCATGGAAGGGTTTTCCACATATGGCATTATAATCATTGGACACAGCTCAGGAACAGAACAACCAAGTGAGGAAAGTTAATATACAATTTTATTAAATAATTAAAAAAATGAAAAATGGAAGCAAAAAATATTGCCTCCCAATTAAAGGAGTTATATGCAAAATGTATTTAAAAAAAATTATAGAGCTGAATATTCTGTGCTGGACTTGGGTTTCTTCTTGCTCTAGCATTACATCTAATATCGTCTAACCTCCACTGAATGTAACTCTCTGTCCTCATCCTCAATACTTTCAGCTAAACCGGTCTGAGCTTTTTTTATTTGAGATTAAGCAGGCTAAATCTTACTTCAGCAATAAGCTAATTCATAAGAGAGATAATGGATCATGCAAAAGTCTATTCCCCTCCAAATAATCCATCTCAAAGCACCTTAAATCACCATTCTTAAAATTTCCACAAGTATAATAATACCAAAAGAACAGAGTAAGGTTCGCTTTGGAAATCCAGATAACATGAACCTAGAACAGTCTATATGGATAGTTTGAGTTTCTCAAAAGAGGTTAACAACTTGTCATGGAATAAGAAATGGTAATAAATAGATAATTAAATGGTGTCTGGCAATATTCTTATATTTTCCCACACTAAGATTTTTAATATGTACTTGGCTTCACAAGCATTGTAGTCTGTATCGTTAATAGTTTAAAGATGAGCTGAATATAAAATTGAGATTCAGCTTGAAATACATCTTTGAACACAGTGAAGTAAACAGGGTCTCTCATGAGATATACTAGTGAATTAATGGCCTCAGGATCTTTTTTGGTAACACTTACAGAATCAGCACAAGGTGTGGAGTCTTGATCTTTCTGGGCAACTCATTTAGACAATTGTATTTGGTCAGCATCTCAAGCTACCACCAGCATAGAAGCAGCAGCTAGCTCTTACTCTAAACCTCCAAAACGGGATGATCTGCAGCAAAATAGGTACCAGAAGACCAAATGTTAGGCGGTCGGCTCCCACAAAATAAGGATTCACATGGCATTTGGGGAAAATGTCAACTTCTGTACCAGACTAAGAAAAGATTTCTTCTCATGGAGGATTTCCCTGAAGAAGGAGGCGTACATGCTCTTTAGTTTTAAATTTGCACGTAACAGCACAAAAGTCTACATTTGATTTGTGTTTTTAATGCTTAATTCTGCTAACAAAGAATAGAAAGCATTTTGGAGCACAGCTAAGCAGCAGATTCTGTGACAAGGCAATACAAGGATCCTTGATTATAATTGTTCTCTTTTGTTTCATGAACTGCAATTGTGGCAAATGAATCAGAAAGTTCATGTTTAAAAAAAAAATCCCCTTACTTTTAAATACTGAACTACATTTGGAGGGGGAGAGCGGGAAGGGCATCATCTTTTCTAGTGAGGAAAAAGTGTTAATTAGAAGTGGTGAATTTTTCACGTAGAATATAATAAGTAATTTTAATTCCCAAAGCTTCTGAGTTATCACAGAATTATTCTTTAAAAAAAAACAAACCCAAACACAAACTTTGCCCACTTTGCCAGCCTGCCACAATCTCTTAGTAAACTAGTTTTCTCCAAGACAGTGTAATCCGTTGTTTCTCTGCTCCACCATAAATACTGCCTACATACGCCAGTACTCAAATTATACTGTCACACACATGCACACTGTCTCTTTGAGCTATCCCCCTATTTTTTCAACTCTTCCCTTATTATTTTTTTATTGCTTTAATAAGGTAGCCACTACTCTGCTCCCAAGCCTTACACAATCAAGCTAAGAAAACGTGCAAGAGGGTAGGGGTTTTTTGGTCTTGTTAATACTAATCCTAAATATCTGATCTTTTAGACATTTTATAGAGGCTGAAATGCTTCTATAGGGTGAAACACTGAGCAACTAATGATTTGGGTTGCTCTTAAAAAGACCATCATCCAGAAAGCATAAGAACATTCAGAATAAGACAAAGTGTACAACCATATTGCAGTTCCTGATTGGTAGAATAAGGGAAGAAAATTACTTTTTCTATGAAATAATATAGCCATTTGAAATATCCTAAATCTACAACTGCATTGCAATAAATGTGAAGCCACACATACCTGTCTTAGAGGGAAAGAGTTTATGTGCCTTCCTCTATTTATGCTATACAGCTATTTGGGGTTTTTCAGGTGAGGTGGGTGTGGGGTTCCCCTCCTTTCTCTTTTTCAGTCCCTGTTAAACATGGTGAACCTGTCCCTCCCTCAGTTTTTTTATAACTCTGTAACTTTGGTTTGTGAATCTCCCGAGCAAGGCAGTAACACAGTGCACTGAAAAAGCATATTATACCCTTCAGCAGACCATATAAAATGTGTCTGAGCTAAAATGAATTGTTCTAAGAAGAATTTATATTCATTTCTTTCTTTATCTCAAAACCAAGTAGTCATTTTTAAGTATGTCTATAACACATCAGTATGCTTTTTCTCCCTGAATCGATTCCTGCATTATTTTAACTTTTTTGTGACCCATTATATATTATAGCAGTGAAAGTTGGCAGGCTGTTATCTTTCTAAAAGGCGTCCTACCCTTACATTGGTGTACCTAAATGATACATCAGCATTTTACCTTAGTGTAAAATCTACCTTTGAGAGATACAAAATCCAAAGAGTCTACACAACAGACTCTATAGCACACATATTATATATATATAAAAATTAAATAATAAAATATATCTATATTTTAAAGGCACTGCTGAGTGAAGAGTGTGAAATTTCTCCCTCCAGCCTCAACAAAAACCGCCTACAGATTATCAACGTTTCTTAAAGTTTAAGAAAAAAAAAGTGCATACATCAAACATCAAGAGGAAAGATTGTCGGAGTTCCACTGGAAAGTACAGCAAAATCCACTTGAAGGAAATTGGAGGCTTAGACATACTTTCACTCATCAAGCAGTAGCATCAGTTTAAGCCATAGCCATAGCCCCATCGTTTTTCACTGTGCCCCTGTCTCCGATACTGGTTTCACTGGCGCTGTTATCAGGATGACTTTGTGAACACTTATCAGCCATCTCAGGGCGAGTTCTGGCTGCTTAGCTCAAACCACCAAAAGGGGCAGCTTGAATTGCAAACTTCACACCAAAGTGGTCGAGGCATGCTCCCCAATTCTAATTCAACATCACTTGTGTGTGCACAGCAATACCTTTAATTGAAACAGATGTTTCTTAAGTAAATGTGTTTCTGAGCTCTTTAACTATTTAAAGAGAACAACTAATTTAAATTTAATAAACTACTCTCTTGACCAGTCTTCAAATACACCACTGGAACATAAACTCAATTTATTGGCTGTGTTCATTTGTGGAACATATGCTTAAATTAATTAGTAATGATCAATTAGAATGGAAAACAAACACACTTAAGTGCTCTTTTCAAAAGCAAAAGCAACAAAAACCTCTTTAAACCTCCCCAATGCTGTATTTGGGCAAAGAGCCAGAAAACACACACAAAAAAAGATTTAATTCCTATGCAAGTCAGATTTGCATTCAATCTGCATTTTTCAAGGTTTAAGAAAAAAAAAAAGGAGCTGCTGGCATAACACCAATATACATTGGTCTTAATTAAAGCTCTGTATTAAGCAATTCAATATTCTACATTTCCTTAGTGGACAAATACCAAGAAATTTAATTGGAAATACTGACAGACTCATACTATACATTTCATACTAATTTTCTAAGGTACCTTGTTGATTTTCACTGTTTCGAGAAAGTTTGTAATACAGGTCAGTCCAGCATGACAGGATTAAATAAACAAAGAATTCCCTGCACTTGGCACCTCTTAGATCACCCTATGTTTATCTAGAACCATACATCAAATGAGACTAGTAACAGTAGTTCCATAAGCACATTGCTCTGCAGTTAAGTCTTTAACTAGCTAACAGCACTTTCCTGCCTTGAGAAAAATACTTTAGTGGGAATGGCAGTTGACCAAATGAAAAGGCTGTGTGAAAGCCTGTGAAAAGGCTACAGAAGATGTCTTCAAATGGAAATGATATCTATTTTACTCTAAACCAAAACTCCACTCTAATGGATACCACACAGTTTGGGTTTTTTTTTCCCCCAGAAAAATTTGCTTGACTTTTATTCAGGAAAGTCACTTGAGTCAAACAAACAAAACCCCCTTTACTCAAACAGGGAAAATGATCACCTGAGCCAGACAAAGTATTTGATGAGCCTTGTAGACAGAGGACCTCTGAAGTTTTTCATGCAACAAATGAAAACAGAAGAGGAAAAAAAAATTCAAATACAACTATACTTTGGCACAAAAGCCACGGTGTGGAGGTGAACTACAGACCTGTGATATACAATCTTTAATGGGAATAAAGTCATACAGCGGCTGTTGGTTTATGAGCACCTAGTTGCATAACGAATGCAAAGGAGCACTTGTTCAATGTAGGAAATAATACTGCTTTAACAATACCAACATTCACATAGCTACATTGGAAATGCTACTAAAAATCCAAAAGGGAAAAGACTCTCTTTACTAGTGGCCAAATTAACTCATGTTTTCATGACAACTCGATGTCAGAACTGTCTTAAAAAGTTTGGAGGCCTTGGGCACAGAGTTAATTGAGAGCTTCTCCATCCCCAGGAAGGTGAACTACTGAACAATAAATACATGAGACTGCATGGTGCACAAGTCCAAATAAACTGTTTATGTTCAGCATATCTTTCATTTGAAGTGCACAACAGCTACTCTTCCAGGAAAAAAAAGTTACTCAAAACCCCTTTCAGATAGCCATGTAAATACCAAATTTTGCAGGAGAATGCTGCACTCTGTCAGTTCGAGGAACCCCTGACGTGCTGTTCTGACGTGCTGAGCAGGACAGCTCGCCATGCAGGGAAGGGGAAGTTATTCCCCAAATATCCCCCAAGCCCAAAGGCTCACAAACCGCTCGTGACACCTAATTAGCCCAATGCCCGCCTGAAGGAGGGGAAGGATGATAAAAGGACACAAACTGAAGCCCCAGGTGCACAAACCCACCAGGACCAGATGCCTCTGCTGATGGGACCAACACTGGACCCAGGACCGGTGACATCTTTTTCTTCTCTTTCTCTCTCTTTCCCTTTTCCTTTTCCATAATCCCCACACCTCATCCCTTTAGACATAAAACCGGGACTAGGAGCAGATCCAGCCACCCCTGGGCTCCTCTCTGAGAAGGGATCTAGAAAGCGAGGGGGTCTGCTCTGAACCCCCCGACCCAACGGGAGGAATCTCCTTCTTGTCTTCCCTCAACTGATGCCCAGACAAGCAAGGCCTGTAGTGTATGTTTGGTGATGTAGGGTTAGCATATGTTACACAGTTTACTGACGTAGCTTCATGCCAATTCTTGTGGTGAGTGAATAAAAGGTGAGTTTTATGAGTTAAAAGGATGCCTGGTGTCGTTTCACCTTAATCCTGACCTAGGAATCAGCAAACCTGACTCATCGTCCTGACAAATTGGTACGTGACATCTATGAAATATCTGTATCCATTTTTTTTATATTTTTCTAAAATATATTCCCAGCCTACTGTGTAAACAAGCAAAAAGAACCACATTTTAGCCATTCCCATACTTGAAAACCCTTTGACATTCATGGTCACAGAAGTTTTATGATATATCTTCTACACTCTGATTCAAAAGATAAAAATAATTTTAAAACCCCCACATCCCCCCCCCAAAAAAAAACCCCAAACAAAAACCAAAATCCAAACAACAAGCTTTTACAAATAGAAAGGAAAAAGAAGCGAAAGCAATCTCAAGACTTCTCTCCAAGCACAACTTGCCTACATATGATGAGTGGAACATAATGGCTTCTCTAAATAAAAAAAGAAAAAAAAATCCCAAGACAGCAGCCTTGTGCCAGTCAAACAGCAGTATCACGAATAATGCTGCAAGCTGAAAGAATATTACTGCATTAACTACAGATGTCTAACTCTAAAGTTTGGCTGAAAAAGACAAGATGATGAGAAGAAGGTATTAGGTCTGTCACAGGCATACTTGTACATATTGCCCTTTAGCATTTCAGTCCACTGAAAGTAAAGAGAAAATCCTTTACTCTAGTGTATGCATGCGTATAGGTGCTAAGACATCTCAGCACAAAAGGCTAGGCTATTCAGAAGGGCGTCCACTAAGAAGAAAGTCAAAGAGAAAGTCTGAAAGTCTAAAGTATAGGTTTACCCTAAAAAGCTTTGAGAATTCCTGAGACTTCCTGACAGTTTTGCTAATGGGTAATGAAAATTAAACTTCAGTATTTTTTCAAAACAGCATTTCTATAAAATCATCCACTTACAGTCTTTTCAGACCAGTTCTGCAGGTGCAGTCAGTGATTTAACACTTTTGGACAATCATCTTTTAAGAATTTCTACAAAATACAAATGCCTCCTGGAGCTGGGATGAACCAATTACTTCTTTGTTCGCCTCATGATTCCCTAAAATGCTAAAATATTACTTGAATAACTCCTGTACCTAATGAGTTGGGGATTTAAATGACTAAACCACACTTTTAGTTTGCCAGGGTTTTTTTGGATAAAGCGTAACATAAAATTTTAATGAACAAGGGTCTTTGTTGTTAGTAAAGACTGCTACAAAAGCATGCTACCAATGAGAATTAAGACCCCATCACCTGGCCCCATTGCTTTTCTTGAATTGTTCTAACACACTGGAAGTGCAGCCATTTTGCTTTTGTTGAATTTAGCATACCTGAAGATTTTAATTTAACGTAGCTATCAAAATGTCCCAACAGAGGGAGAAACAGAGAACTCAGACAAACTGATGAAAGATGAGAGAATCAAAGCCTAGCTAATACTGCACCCAAACCCCATTCCTTGACACCTCATTATAAAAGCACAGTGACTTGCAGTGACAGCAAGTATGATGCAATCATATAAGGTTTTGAATCACACATAAAAGGTAATGGTGAAGTGTTTAATTCATACCTTGGAATTAACTACTTAGCCCATATCAACCAAACATTAATCAAAATTATTTATATCAATAGGAGTTAGTTCCTTAAAATACACAAGCTAGAACTGAAGCTGTACAGTGAACAATATTCTCACTCCCTCCTTCTTTCTACGTACATAACTTTGAAATGTCATATTTAGGATGCCCACAGAATCCAGAAGCCTTCCGTTTGCTCCAGGACTTGGAAGATCAGTTCCTGTGGGCCACATGTATACAATATGAGACTGGGTCCTCCTGCAATCCTGTATGCATCTACAACCTGCCTGCCCCATTCCTACCTCCACCCCCATCT
This sequence comes from Haliaeetus leucocephalus, assembly GCF_000737465.1. Lineage (NCBI taxonomy): Eukaryota > Metazoa > Chordata > Aves > Accipitriformes > Accipitridae > Haliaeetus > Haliaeetus leucocephalus. The sequence continues at coordinate 5,967,776 of NW_010972753.1, forward strand.
CCAAATCCTTTTGGAATTTTATGATAGCAGTACCAGGTACTTCCAGAGATTAATGACTTGCCAGGGCTAATGGCCTACAGCAGTATCACAGGTTATCAGCTTCTTCCAGCTGCTCTTTAATCTCCAGACAATCCCCAGCACCTTCATCATTATTGGATAATTAGCAGTAATGAAAGCTATGCATAGACAGTGAGAGGATAATACACCCTCAAGCTTGTGTGTCAGAAATCCTTACTTTTTAAAAAAAAAAAAAAGAGAGAGAGAGAAGGTTTCCTACATGAATATCTGCATTGTTAAATGAAAAAGTATTTCCCCACCTACCCAAAGGCATAAGCATCAGTTAGACACTAACGATCTGCAAAACTACACGAAAGATAACATTGCTGCAGACTTCACAGATTACAAAAGAAGTCAGTCTTCACCACCGCCACCCCCCCTTCATTACTTTTCTCTACCCACTCCCAGCCCATGCCCTACCTCTCCACCCAAGACATCCTCTACCTCTTGGCCAATACCTTATCCACCAATATTGGCCTTAAGAAATTTTAGGCAAATAATTTTCACGTTCATTACTTTAAAAGAAGAACATAACACCTCAAGAACTCCAGAAAAATCTGCTGCACTCAACTACTTTGTTTGAGATGTGACAGTTTTCTCCATATGTTACATATGATATTCACACTCTACTGGTCTATAGGGCAATTGCCTACTCCTGGCATTTTACCAGGATTTATATAGATATGTGTGGTCTGCTCTCTTATACTTACTCATCTACTAACTGAAGAGAAACATACTTTAAATTCTCTGCGTCCAAATTCACAGCATTTTGGCCCTGTGGTTTCATTACACCCCCAACCTGCTAAGCTTTCCAACAATATCATGCATTGGAAAACAAAATGGTATGAATCATTGGATCTAAATACTTCAAGAAAAAGGATGTGGAAATAAATATTTACCTTACCAGTGTAAATATTGGTTAATGTTGTAAATCATCCCAACTGCATTTTAATTCTGTGTTCACAGAATCAACATTTGTAAATCCAGTATCTCAACACTTTCCTTCTGATCAAGCCTCTTTCAAAAATTGCAAATTTAACTTGCTTTTTTTTCTAAAGGCCATTAATAGTCACATTGATATAATTATTTCTTTACTACAAGGGTACAGCTCAAACTTATTCTTCTAAGGAGCCTGTGATTTTTATCCCAGGTTCTGTAGGCTTGCACCTCCTGCCATGGCAATCCAACTACAACAAAAAGTCTTGTTTTTTGCCAACAGAGAGAAAGTGGCAACTTCACTGAATCAACATAAAAAAGACTAAAATTGCTTCAAACTAAACACTTTAGATCATGGGTATTTCTAGGGGTCAGGACCAAAGAGTAACTCCTTGACTAAACTCTGGGTTGTTCCACCGGGAAGTTTTTAATTTTATGAGCTAGGAATCAGGCTCTCCTATGAGCGCCATCACCCACACCAAGTTTAACATGCAGGGCCCATAGTACTCTGCAAACTTGAAATGGCTCATATGCCCTGTTGCAATCTCCATTCCACCACTAAAACTGATAATTCAAGTTTCTGTGAAGACTGTTTATTATACTGAGTTAGAAAGTACTATTCAGATCATTTGGTCCACAGAAGTAAGTATGTGAGAAGTAAGTATGACTAATTCTGTAGCAGAGTATTAAAATACTAGGAAATACTACTTCTACTATCTTTAATTCACATATACTATATACTAAATAGTTTTAGAATCATCTGCAATTTAAATCAGCTAATCCTGCATTTATCTCTGAATGTTAAAATCCTTTGCACTTGCTGAAACTTACAGAGAAGTGCTCTTAATGTAAGAATGTATGATCATATGGACAGTCATTCTTGTTCATAGCAAGGATTTCTATAGTCCACTGTTCAGCCTCTAGATGTGGCTACAAGCAGATGCTTAGTAAATTAGGACAAGCATAGATAATAATTCCTACTTAAAGCCATCGTAGCATCCATCTAGATTTCCCATGCCTAATTTGTTTTTCATAGTTGGTGATCCCAGATGTATCTCTTGAACTGTTTGTCCAGTCTCCTGGACATGTTTAATCCACAAGAACCTGAATCTGCAGTGGCCATTAGAGAAGCACCCGCAATGTGTTATTTACTCACTTTGGAAGTGATAAAATAAAAAATTCCTCACACAAGCATGAAAAGAAGTGTATCTGTTCAAATAAAGAACTGCAAGGGGTTGCAACCTTTTACAATTAAAAAGCATTAGTATTCAAAGCTGAAGGACAAGAAACCTCATAATTTATTTGCCCTGCATTCATTATTATTTCCAAAGGCAGTGAAATGCTAATTTGGGGTTTAGCTTGTCTTCTTAATTTCTTTGTTCTGGAGATTAAGATCCAAAAGACCTCTCCTGAAATAGTGAAATGTGTCTCATCTAGAATTCAGCAATGGACTGGCCTCCACTGAGATTAGAAACAGGAGTCAGGATAGAGAAAACAGTGAACAAATTGCTGACAACCCAAATGGATATACAAGAGTTAAGGTTACTAGAGCCTTGCTTGGGAGAGGAATTACAGCAAGACTCTTGTGCATTTCAGTCTTCAGATTAATGTGCTAGATCTGAGCAGAAACCACCACGCCACCCCAAATTCGGGAAATGGAGTTATTGACAAAGTCATCAAATCTCTCAGTTGACACAAAATAAAAAGTCTTCTGTATTCTTTAGCTGGCAATTTCTACAGCATTCTTTTATCCATTCAAAACATAGCAGAGAGTGCCAGTTTCTGTACAATACTGACTGCCAGCAGGAGTCAGACAAATATTTTTGTTCAGGCTACACTAGAGGACTAAATCTAGACATTCTCACTAGATTTCCACCTACACTATGTACAGGCACCTCGTCTACCTCAAATGTCTAACGCCTTGAAGTTTCATTCCAAACTGCATTGTCTTGCCAATGTCCTGATGTTTTATTTGCTTTCAATTTAGGGTTTGGGTTTTCTGTGGGGTTGTTGTTGTTGTTGTTGTTAGGTTTTAAGTTTACTGTCACACAACTTTCATGTAAAGTATCGATGCTGTTAAGTGTGTCCACGTTAAACACATTTCACCAAAGGAAGTGAAGAAGAAACTCTTCACCAGAAGTAGGCGAGCTATGAGAAAGTCAGAAACAGAACTTGTTTTTCCAATATCACAAATCCTTCCTCCAATTTTAGAAATGCATTCAATTAAGAAACTGAAGAGCTTTCTTTTCTCTTTTCAGAAATTTCTAACTTGAAAAAAAAAAAAAACATCACTTTTTTAAAGTAAATATGCTTTGGGGTTTTTTTGCTCCTATATTATATAAATTCCTTCTTCATATGTTTTTCCCTTGCCTAGTCACATAGTCTTCTCCTATAGAAAGCACAGTTGTCATGGGGGTGTGTGGGGGGGTGTACACACTGCCCCCCATATATACACGTTAAATTAAGTCAACATTTGTGCGGCTTCCTTGATGATTCAAAGAAGATACAGAATATAACAGTGCAAATTAGCAAGCAATAGTAATAAGAAAATCTGGGATGGTGGTGGTGTGTGTGTGAAACAACAACAACAAAAGAACACCACAAAAAAATAAAACAAAACAAAAAACCCCAGAGAGAAATAATTAAGAAGGAAGGCTAGTCCATGCAAAGATGCTTTATAGTATGTGTGATCTTAAAGTAAATGAGCAAATCAAGTCTTTTCAGTATTAGTGATAACAGCTATAAAATTACTCACACCTGATGTTCTCCCTTTTCACAGCTGTCTGATTTAAGCACATTTCTTACTAGAGTAGCTGACAGCAACTCTGCTAAAGCACTATGTGAAACAGCGTGACTATATCTGAAAGTTATCACTTGAAAAGTTGTTTCAGAGCAACTCAATCCCTTCTTTTGTTCCCACTATATTCTATATTCTTTTCATATTTATCATATTTTATTTTGAATGTAACAACTAATGTTTTGAAAGTTGTTGCCATTTGTCTACCCAACATTTCATCTTTGATTCACCTGCTTCTATGTTTCAGGACTACTACAAAAAGACTGTTTGTCCAGGTCCATTTGCTGAAAAAGCATTTCTATTAATTCATAAGTGTAAGAAGACTAAAAGAAACTACCTGCCAACAGCGTCAGAATCAGATACTTCTGAAGGTGTAATCAGAAAATATAACTTTTCCTTTTTCTTTGTTTATCAGGGCACTGGAAGAAAACATTTCTAGAGCACGCAGCTCTAGATAAGGACAGAATATTCTTCTTTGGTCCTACCTTCTCCTCTGTTCTTTCGCCAGTGACATAAAAACCTTAGTGGAGACACATTCAAATATTTGTGAAATATTAGGTAATGCTTCTTTTATGCAGCAGTTTAAAGATATTGTTCAGTTACTTCACCTTAATACAAATATCTTTGGATGCAAAGACATCGTTAGCCTGAGAGAAAGCATCTACTTACACTGGAATCATACATTCAAATGTATGTATACACACATATTGGAGTCATAGATACATTTATATACTCCAAAGTCAAGAATTCATACTAAGAAATAGTCTTACACAGGTAGGTCTTACTACAACAGTCAATTGGATTCAAAGAATGAAAGCACAGAAATTAGTTCTTGAGATCACCTGTGGCGAGGATGCTGAGACTGTGAGCAACGGTGGTGGGATTATGACTTGACTTATATCCCTGACGCAAAACAGAGAAGATTTCACAGGCTTAACTTGTTTATCTCTACATAATATAGTATCATGTGGGTCTACACAGATAAGTTCTTACACCAGACACAGCAATCAAAGCCAAGAGCCGTGGAAGAAAACGTGCTTTGTAAGATAAATACATCAGGGATGCTGCATGTTCTAGACTGAGGCTGTGTATTATAAGCCACACAGAAGTACAGGAGCTGCCCTACCCTCTCAGACAGTCTGAGTGAGAAATTGTCAATAGGAAAGATGGCATTTTTTTTCCCCTTAAATTAAAGTTGAAAGAGTATGACTTCATCAACTCATCTTCTCCCCCAACCATTACACATTCTATACTTTACTTTTGGCATCTATCCATCCACGAGGTATTAGAAAAAAGCAATGTTATTTTTAAAACCATCACTGAGTCTATTCTCTGTGCTACCTCATCTCTAAGACTAAAACAGATAGATGTGAAATAATTGTAGAACACACCACACTAATGTATTCAAGAAAAAAAACCCAACCCAAAACAAAACCAAAACCACAACCACACACACAGCCTTATTAGATCACCTAACCCTCTTGTCTGAGAGAAGACAATTAAGATTAAGAGCTTCTTCAAAGTAAATATAAAGTAGGAGGTGTATTAATCATGTTCAATCTAATTTTTTAAGAGGTTTTGGGTGTAAGCACAGTCTGGAAAGCTGGCAGGAGTCCCAGGTTTTGGCTATATTTCCCCCCCAGGCCTCTCCCCTCAAAGTGTCAAAATAACTACACTAGTTGCATAACTTTGATCACCCCTCTTCACTACCAGCATTTATTACTGTGGATTTAAGAAACTACTAAAAAGACCCACAAGACAGATTTTTCTTTGTCTGAGAAAGGGAAAATTGTTTTGCTTCATTCTATATAGAATCACAGAATCATTTAGGTTGGAAAAGACCTTTAAGATCATCAAGACCTACTGTTAATATAATATAACTATATATATATTATTTAGCTAAAAGTCTTTTAATATTTTTTTTAAACTTAATCAAGGTCCACAGAAAAAAAGTTAAAAAGCACTCTCCTGAATTGTAAAACTTTAAAAAAAAGTGATATCCATAGCAAGAATCTCTGTGTGTATGTCAAGCCTAGGGCTAGAGACTGGAACAATTTATCACAAGGAAAATACTTGCATGACAAAGGAAAAATATAGCCCTTGGCCTTCCATGTACACTCTTCAGAGACTCCAAATGCTCAAATATCCCTAACAAAACCCTGATTTGCCACTATACTACTTCACACATTCACATGGTGTGACTTAACATACTGGCAAATTGATAATAGTTCATTTCAAGAGTAACTCGGTTGCAGATTAAGCTGACATTATTACACACACACATCTATGTTGAAAAAACATGGATAAGGTTGCAAAATTGAGTACTCTAAGATTCGGAACTGACAGAATACACTCTGCCAGGACTTATTTCACTCATCTTCTGCACACACATTACGACAAAAATCTTTTGCCATGTACCCCCTTAACCCCACCCCCACACAAGACCCTTCTTCAATGAGCAAAAAGGAAGGTGTTCCCTTCGCGAGGGTCTACATAATATTTTATTTCACCTTCACAGTTCAGAGGATGACCTTTTCAGCAACACATTTCTTACACATCCTGTACATCCCAAGCCACCCTTTACATACAAAGGACACAGTAATGTACTTATTCAAAACAGAGAATTGACAGACAGTGAAATTCAGGTCAGAAATCTCTCCTTTCTTGTATCAGTTTGAAAGGCCTGTCAGAGCATCCAGTAATGAAAGAACAGTTGGTAAGGTCAAAATCCACTGCATGCAAGTACAGTTGCAGAGTTTGGGTCTTCTGCCAGTCAGGCACCGAGGAATCATTTGCACAGTATCATATAGGATCAATTTGGCATAGATGTTTCTCCAGAACAGCACATAACTATTTTTGCCTTGTCCCTTTCTCCTTCTGAAATCCCTTGCTTAAACATGCAAGGTTTCCCTCATTTTAACTTATTTTCATGCAAGTCTCTTAGAAACAAATTCTGTGTGATTATTATTATTACAGATGGGGATGAATCATAGAGTCATTTAGGTTGGAAAACACCTTTAAGATCACTGAGTCCAACCGTGAATGAATACTCCACTGGATGACCAGCAGACTTTATAACTAGTCCTGATCTCTCCCTAAAGCACACCTCCTAGGTATGTTTCACCCCAGATATTGCAGAAACATTGTTCTAGATATGGGCTTGCCTGACAGACAATCCCACTGGGCTTCTATTAGCAGTACAGGGAGATAAGTCATACATTGTCCAATACCTGCTCGTGCCAAAAAGTAACAGTGAGGCCAAGGGAGTCTCCATTCTAATTCACACTATGGAAGGGCAGGCACTTGAGAGGGGACAGACTTTTCTACCTATTCTTTCCAACGCTTATTCCTGCAGCACTTATTCTGATCCTGGTCCTTTCCTAGTTCTACCTAACTCCCCATCCCAGCCTCAGTCTCTTCATGGACTGGAGCCACTGTCTCATTTCCATCCCACTCCTCAAGATGCAGCATTACAGTTCTCTTGACCCATCCTGGATCCCTTTCCAATTTCTTTTGACTTTTCTTCCAAATCAAGGTTCTGCTTTTTTCTTTACAGCCCACATTTCTAATTCCCTTTCCTTTTAACGGTACCCAATTTTGTAATCTCGGATTCTTGTCCCTTCCCCATCCTGTAAGCACTGGTATTCTCTCATTATCTGATCTATCACATGAAATCCCAGTCTCAACTTTCTTCTCTCTAAGGTTTCGGTATCAACCAGTTCTAGTATACCAACTGGCTCCTAGCCATCACTTCCTATTCTCACCTAACTTCCAGTCCCAACACCCTGTCTATCACTGTACAGGCACTATCCAGCATTGAGTCTTAATCCCCTTGCTGGTCAGAGTTTCACTGCTTCCCCCCATCAAGTTCCAAGCCTGTTTTTCTACTCATATTAAGTCCAATTCACTGTCTACAACTAATGAGGCAATTTTATTTTTTTTTTTTTTTAGTTTGGGACTGTCATCTTCATCTCACATGTAGCATACTGCATGTGAGACATAGCAGAAGCACAGTACTGGACCCAGCACAGTCTGAAGCAACCTCAAATTGTAATTATAAGGAAAATCCTGTGCAGCCTTGAAATGGAATAAGCTCATTTGGTTGGAAACTTCAGGGCATGTTCTTGCAAGATTCAACCAAGCCTTTACTAAGAGCATGTAAAATGTGGTTTTCAAAAGCTCATAGCTTGCTCAAACTGGGGTGTTTCAGAGTCCTGGGAAAATACACTAATACAGACCATGCTTTTAAACATACACATATCTTGTGCTCTCCACAACGATGATAGAATTTTCCAAAGGAAGTCATCAATTTTTGTTTTGTTTTGTTTCCTTTCCCCACTCCCATGACGGGGAAAAAACAAACATCTTTTCTCATCCTGGGAATGTGCTGTAGCAAACAAACTGAAAATCTCAAAATTATTCAGGCTCAGTTAGACCTTTGATGTAGAAAAGGTCAGTCCAAAAGGTAATCTATACCTAAACTCAGGTTTGTAAAGAAGGTATCGTAAACAGAAATTATAAGAAAACATACTAATGGGTTTACTTCGCCACTTACTACTGGTAGTAGACTCTAGTAGAACATGGGGGTTACTTTAGCATAAAGACAGTTTTTTCATTTGATTATGAAAACAGTGACTCTGCTTCAGCCCCCTTTCTTTATTCTACCTAATTTAAAAAAATTCTGTACTCTGCCTCACATTAAACACCTTAAGATTCAATCCGTTATCATATCCTGATTTACAGAGACCTGACATTTTGAAATTTATTTTTCTGACCAGTTAAGAAAAGGCCCCTCTTTTCTTTTAAGTCTATTACTCTTTCCTATTCTTCTCTTGCACACACCTTACCAGAATATATGGCAATGTCACAGGCAAGGTTATAAATGGAACTATCCCTTCTGGAAAAGGCAAGTCTTGGAAGAATAATCATCTGTACACTGAACTCAAATATTTTCAAAAGACCTTTAGCTCCTTTATTATGGATAGTGTTACAGTTTATACATCCTACCACCTGATGAGCCAAATAAAAGCGAAGAAGCTTACAAGTCTATTGCTATCTACCAACACGTTAAACACATTATGTGCCTCAGCATGAGTTTTCCTTTAGAACAAGAGAAGGAAGTCTGTGATTTTTTTCATTTGCTCTTTGTAGATGGGTTGGGGTTTTTTATTATTCATGCTGGTATGCTATCGATGCCTCTGCTGACTCTTGACTCTTAAAACACCTGCCCCATTGTTTAAAATTCCTGGAATGCAATGATATCAATCCATGCTGATAATCAGAGGACCCTCAATTAAGTACCTACGAGGCAACCAATGGTAAACAAGAAAACATACAAAAGGACAACAGATGAATTCTTCCCTATCCCAATTCTCAGAAACCATTAGAATTCTTTTTGCCTTAGATTTGAAATTCAAATTCCAGTGAAAATTCATTAAACGTTCATAACGATATAAAACCTGAGACAATCAAGTAATTCTGTATAATAAATCATACTGAAGACAGAAACCGCAAAGAGTTGAATGACCTATGTACATACTAGGTCATATCTCACTGTTATCTGTTTAATCAAATTATGTATTCCCTCAACAGCAGCAATAAAGATCCACTGTTACTGGAATACTTAACTATGACTGGAAAAAAAGATTGTCAAAAAGTAATTGCATGAGACCTCATTGAAACCAGCCCTGGCTTACTTAGGAGAGTTGCCCCATGTTTAAATATTAAGTGAATTTTACAACAGTAGCTTAAGTGTAAATCTATTACCTTAGAACAGGAGAGAGAAAGTAAGTGGACTTCTGGATTCTATCACTCTTTCTGATACACAGCAATATGTTTTGAGGTTATAACAGCAAGTAACAGGATTAATCATATAAACTGCCAAATCATTAAATGAAACAGTATAATGGTATGACATATGCAAAGCCACCAACAGAGAAAGGAGACAAAGGATTTGGTGCTCGTGATAAATGAGAAGGGCAACTGGAAAAGAAGTAGAAGTGTAATGGACAGAAAACATTTGGGAATTTCATTTTCCTGGACAATATACCAGATGTAGAAGACACATTACTCTCTGTAGCAACGCTGGGGGGAAAAAAAAAAAAAAACAAAAACAAACTGTAAGAGGGAAGACATGTACTGTAGAGAAAGCTGAAACCACATATGGTATTGATATATTTTATCGCACTCTTCCATCAGTCTTTCAACTAGATACTAAGCAACTAGACTGTAACTTTCCCTGTTGTGCTCTGTCTTCAGATGAAATTATTTTCATAAATATTGGGGAATTCAGATTAATAGACAATTATCTACTGAAAAATCCTCAAGTATCTATGAAAACCAAAAAGTGTTTATTCTCTGCTATGTAGATAAGTCAGTTTCAAGCTATTTGCTTTTTCCATCATTTCAACTTGCTCCCTCCCAGTTTTATCCAAGAACACTGTTAGTGTGACTCAGTGGTGCAGTTGTATGAAACCATATGCTTAGAAGACTGAGGGCTACTTAAGCCTGTCAACAGCCAGACATATCACTGCTGACATCTGCACCAGTTGTCAAACCGATGACTATGAATGTCACTCGACATTAGACTTATTTTCAGTCGTACAGCTATAGCAACACGACCTGTAACTCTTTTCTGCTACTGCGGGATACAAGGACCAATAGACTGACTCACCTAATTTGAGAAAGAGTAGAATGTGGATAATATCCTCAGTTGCTATGACAGCATTCCAGGCAGCGTGTGATCCCAGATCCACAAAGCCTGATAATAGGACAAACAGAGTCCAAACTCTAAAAGATAATGAAGATGCTTTTGGTTTACTTTTTATACACATTTCTAAATGGGAAGAGAAGTCAAGCTGCGTGAGGCCAGTAACAACCACCCTTCATAAAATATGCTTTCTCCGTGGGCTATTTGTCATATATGCCATCCTGAATTCTCATTTTTCCCCTTGCACAGACAGCTGGAGAGCCCAGGACCAACCCCCCTTGTGTTCATAGGAACTGCTGTTGTGATCATTCCTGGAAGGAACAAGGGATACATTTCCTTGTCCTATTTCCTAACCGATCGTGTGGGAACTATCAAAAAATCAGGTCGGAAGTCATGCACTAACAAGTATTACTTTCCAATCATAATATGAAATGCAATCTAAATTGTAAATCTGATACTCTATCTTCCAGTTCTGCAAACACTGTCCAAAACTTAGTAAGAACACTTGCAATATTGAGTGGGAGCATCCCTCCTTTTCCATGAACACCATATGTTGTATTTCAACCTTTCTTTTCAATGCTACCTCACTGACCTTGTGAGAGTTCACTTCTTCTTAAAATAAAACAAATGGCATTTGGTTATTTATTCCAAAGATGTAGTAACTTCCATCCTAGCACTTGACAGAAATTTCTACTGCATAAATACAAATCTTATTTCAATCATTTACTATAGAAAATTACTAATACTAAATTATTAATATCACCATAAACTACCACCTGTATTTATAAAACAATATCTACATGTACAGTACTTTATTCAGAGAAAACGTTATCCTTAAATGTCGTGACAGTCCCTTCCTAATGATATTACCAAGAGTGACACCAGCTAATCAGGTCAGATGATGTTACCAAACTATCCTCCCAAAGGAAACTGATCTTATATATGAGCATTTCTACCGTGGTCATCAGGCTACAGCTTAACAGTCTGTGGCACAGTAACCTACAGCATGACGGTTCATCCAGTTACCACTGAAATAGTGATATTAATGTACTCATAAAGGGCAAGTTAAGGGTCAATTGCCAGCAGTGGAAAATACTTGGTATGGATAATGTGTTACAGACCTGGTTACATCTGCTCTTACTGATTTCAGCAGTATGCATCATTTGACTTCATTTTTGAGTGGATAAAAACACAGAACCCAAAACTGGGTCAAATCACATCTGCATATTACCTGTGATGAATACCTTCAGCATCGCCAATGGCATGAGCAAGTCTCATACTCTGGTCTATCAGGCGTATTCCAGCAATGCGGACACCCAGCCTGACACACGACTCCACAGACAAATCACTCTTGCCCCAAGATCTTGACCAGGATCTCCCTCGGTACTTCACATTCCCAGAAGCATCTGAGCTCCCCTGGGGTTCAACATTTTTAATTGATATAATAATTTCAGTCTACAGTTTAAATCTTTGGAGACTGTTTGAAAGGCAGTAATACAACATTTGCCAGGGAACTTTTGAAACACGCACACAAACACATGCATAGTTTTTCTTAGAAAGCACACAAGAAGATATAGGTCCTTAGGAAAACAATAAAAAACCATAGTTCTTGGGGAGGGGGCAGGGGGGTGTGTTTGGGACACGGTAGCCCCAGAGAACTCAATTTTCATTCTTCTTTTATAAGCCACATTTCAGGCTGGGTGCTTGCCATGCAGAAAGTACACACTTTTAAAAATGAGCCTCTAACAAGTTTTCCTGCTCCTCATCGTATATTTATATTGCCTGCTCTTCAGCTCTCAAATGGGATTGTGGCAAAGAATGACTGAATGCCTCAGCTTGTGCCACTTTTTGCTTCTCTCTTTGCATGTGAAAAAGGCCAACAGACCTGTCTGAACTGCTCATTCTGCTTCGTTTCATAGAAATAAAGTTACAACCCACACTAACTTTCGCAAAATAAACAGCATTTATGCAATCCAGTAACATTTATAATGAATAGAGTCGTATTCCCCAAATCATGTTACAAAGAACTTTTTATTTCTCTATGAATAACAAGACAAGAAAAATATTAAAAGCATTATGGAAAAATCATGCCCCACACAGAAGTCAATTGTGTCAACTACATTTGTTGAAGTACAGTGTAGTTTTCAACATTCATTTGCTGGCCAAATACTGTCACTTTAAATGCTATCCAAAAGTCTTGATTTTTTTTTTCTGAAATATATCTGTGATAGTAAGATTTTGCTTAAACTTAAGTGACATTCATCTTCCCTTAAAGATTTAACACAAACTAGAATTGAAAGTCTAAAATTTTGATTAAACTTTTTTGCTATGATTACATGGTAATACCTTATTGCACACAATCATAACTTAATTCGCTTCTTTCAATTAGCTTTCCAAAGCTACAGACTGGGGAGACATCTTACTGCTGTTCCTAGACAATCATAAATCATGTGAACTGGTATTTAAGATTTCCATACACTGCTCTTTCCAAATTTTTGCATCTCCACAGACAATTTTAGAGGTGTAATTGCCTGTAATTACCTGCACCGGCAAATTAAAACTTCAGCAAAATTACACAGTTACCTTTTTTAATTGTCTACCAGCTCAAACAATTGTTTTTATTTTGTGGTTGCACACTGCCTTTTTTTTTAAGTCATTTCTATTATTCATCTCCCCTTTTACTTCAAAGTATTTTTTGGCAATTGCAAACCTGCCAAATTGTAAGATGAACAGAATGCTAATAAATAATGGCATAATCTATAAGCCTTCCAAGTTTCTTTATAATTTACAGTATATTTTTACTTTGTGATTCAGAAAACAAGCAGCTTTATGATTTATTAGCAAATGGGGGGGGGGGGATATAAACCTACTTAATTTTCAGCAAAAAACCTGTACTGAGTGATTTATATTTATGCTTTAGTTTTAAAAATTAATAAAGACTTCCCTTGCAAAGGTTCTTATTCTCCTCTACTTTCTCAGCCTGCACTTTAGAGGTTTCCTCTCCCCTAAGCATGCTGAGTTACCAGCTATGTCCTATCTTCTCAAAGACTGTGCTTTGGCCAAGAGCGTAGAAGACAGGACAAGACAAACAGCAGCTTTAATGGGGAAAAATTATGCTATATAGAATAAATTGTATCCATTTAATTTGCTTATTTGTAGTTTATCATATTCAAAAGTAGTGTTCCAACTTAACTTTTTTCTTATTTCTAAGATATGAGATCACAGCAACTATGCTTTGCATTTATACAAGCTAAGCTACTTTACTGACCATTCAGTCATTCCATAATTAGCCATTTTGTTCTCAAATATATTTTAGACTTAGTACTGTTTTCCTATCAAACTTATAAACAAAACCCTTTACAGTTGATTCAAAATACCATAGCTGCCACCTTAACACATCCCTGGAGTCAAAATAAAATTTAAACTTACTACTTGATATTGCAAGTTACAGTTAGTAGCTCTAAAACATTTGCGTTTCCTTTGGATCAATTAGCTAGGCTTTATTTCAAGGGTTGTCCTGCTACTACAAACTGAGTGAGTGCCTAGATATCAACTGCCTTAGAATCTCCTTTAGTTCAAATAACTAGTAGGTGTCTGAGAGGTGCAAATTATTAGGGAAAAACCTGTATTACTGTCTGAGGTAACACTAAACTAACGAACTACTAATGGAGGTCAGGATTTTGTAAAATCCCAAAGGAATGTAACAGAAACAGGTGCAAATGTTACAAAACCAAACTGAAGGATTAGGCGTCTCCATGATCAAAACAAGCATTGCTCTATGATGTGTATTACTGTATGGTTTACAACTGAGTAGTTATGAGTGCTTGAAAGTACATACCTTAATATTGTCGTTGATTCATTTTGTCTTTATGCATCTTTTAAGGCACAATACCTTAACCGGGGGAGCAATTCCTAAAGAAATATCATCGATAATTTTATAGATGTACTTTCGATTTTCATTAGTTAGGAAAACAGCCTTTCCTTTCCAGAAAGATGCTGCATAACTGTAATTAATTTACAATATAATAGTTTTTGAGGGGTTATCTGCTTGTTTGTTTGCTGCTCTACTCCTGTAAAAAACTTCAGCTATAAATGTCAATCTTCTTAAAGTATAATTTACTACATTCAGGTGTACCGCTTCAGATAACCTTCTTCTCTTTTCTACTGCTGCGCTCAGCACATCTTAAAGGGTTATGATGCCTATGGTGGATCTGAAAGTTGAGTTTTTCGTCAGTTATGTGTCCTGGGATTTTTTGCTACATCACTAGGCAGGGACACTGAGTTTCTACTTATTAGTGCCAGTCCTGTGGTTTGTATGTGTAAATAATCTTGAAATGCAGACATGTTCAAGGTGGCATTCCTTTTGTTTTCTGCTACAGTTATTCCTTCTCTCATTTCTTGCACAATCGTTAAACAACTGAGTAAGCACGGTGAGAGCAGAAAGCAGTGTGTAATTTACATCTCAGTCTGTGCTGCTACACAGCGCTCCTGTGCCACAGGACCACGGAACAGCAGAGTCTGGAAGGCACCTATAGACATTGGCCAGTCCAACCCCCTACTCCAAGCAGGATGCTTAGGACCATGTCCAGGTGGGTTTTGACTATCTCCAAACTCCACAAGCCCTCTGGGCAACCTGTGACAGACTTTGACCACCCTCCCACTAAATAAAAAAACAAAGGTTCCTCTTACTTCTACGTGGAATTGTGCCCATCACTCTGTCACTGGTCACCACTGAGCAGAGTCTGGCTCTGTTGTCTTTACTCCCTCCCCATCAGGTGTTTATGCACATGGATAAGATCCCCCAGGATGAGCTGTCCCAGCTTTCTCAGCCTCTTCTCATATGCTCTGGTCCCTTAATCACCTCCAGGGCCCTTTTCTAGACACACAGTACGTGTGTCCCTGTCTCACACGCTGGGCAGTCCAGGACCAGCCACAGCAGCCCTGGCAAGGCTGCATCTGCAGTGAGTAGAGGGGAAGCATCACCTCCCTCAGCCTGCTGGCAATGCCTTTTGACACCACCACAATCACCAGAAAAAACATTCTTAAACAGAGAGAAAATCTCTTTTGTTGCTCTCCTCATATTTCATTCAATGGTTTTAAATATACCAGATATGATTTAGGTCATAGTTTTACTTTGTCCTTCTGAGATCTGCTACGGCATTGCGTTCCCCTCACTATCACTTCTAAACTGGAGAATTAAATATTATATTCATTTATAGAGTTTTACCATTGTTTAGGATGCAAGCATGACAATAATAATATTAGTTAATTCACAAGAAAAGAAACACAGAAGACTAATTTTGCAATCCTGCAATTTAACCCCAAATGCAAACAAATACAAACATTTCCTAACACATTTAATTAAAAATATTCTGGATTAATTAACCCATTTTAACTTTGCCCTTTGATTATTTGTCATTAAAATCTAAAACCAAGCAAAAATTAAAAGGTGTTTCAAAATAAAGAAATCTCTTTTCTTCTGAAAATACTGAAACAAGACTAACATTCTTCTACATTTTTCAAAACAAAATTGAAATGTTCATCACGTAAGTTCTGACTACAACTAAATGACTCTTCTAAAACAATAATTTCATATCTGTACATTTAAAAGCAGCTGTTACCCCTGGATTTCCATTTATTCTTGGTAGAACTAAAGGCAAATAATTAAGAATCAGACTCTCATCTGGTAAAAATTAGCAAAATTCCATGGGAATGAATATAAATGCAAACAGGCAAGCAAACAATAACATAGAACCTAGCTATTAACTTTGATTAAAACTGCTCCATTTGGCAGTTTATCATCCAGCCAATTTCCAGGAAAATTAATTACTTCCTGAAAATCATATTGGAGATCCTTTGATATAAAATATAAAAATTGACAGAATTATTTTATCTGCCTTCTGCAGTATGTATCACTTTAATTAGTATCTATTTTTAAATCCATTCTTATCACTTCACAGATTTTGTCATTTCTCACAGCATCTGAAAGAATCCTTGGGGTTTGGGGCTTCTGATTCAAACTTGGTCTTTAAAAACACTTAGTTTCAGCTTGGAGAGTACATACTTCAGTATTTAAAAGGCAATCAAAAAAGAAATACCCTGCTCATCCTACCCAGCCATCTGAGCAAGAAACATAACAAGCCAGACAACAGAACAGCAAAACCACACCAGAGTACAAAGCTACTTAACTCATTTAGGACCAGATTTTGTTACTTTTGCCCATGTGATAACAATTATCCCCATCAGTACTTATATGAGAATTAAAAATACTATTTATCTTAGTAATAAAATGCTTTTAAAACTCAGGGTCTCATAACAAATCTAACAAATTCTACAAAGATAGTCTTGTCACATCCTTAAAGGTGTTATTCCCACATTTAAAGTGTGAAGGAATAAGGCATAGATTGAAGAGGAGCCTAATTTTTATGTGAGCTCTGAAAAGACCCTAGTTGTAGTACATATGGTTAGCACCTTTGCAGATACATCCAAACAATTGATAATCATTTTCTGAAGATTAAAAAGGGAAATCACCACCAGTAAAGAAACAAGCTGGTTTAGGTTTGCTACTATCTATACAGTAATTGAACCAGATATTATAGCAACAACAAAAACCACAAGGCATTAAATTCAAGAAATTCTTACTTATTGAAAATGCAAATTGCCTTTTAATTCCTAACCTTACAGTGCAAGAGGATGAGCACAGCAAGTAGGTTACCATATCATAATCTCAGGGAATTAGATAGGTTAAATACCCAATTATAAACACTCTGCATGGAAAAAGACTAAAGAGGAAATGTACCAAGTATTCTGAAAGTAGGAAGCTGACTTTTTAAAAACAGCAAGAAAAAGGAAGATAAAAAATTTGGGGCTACAAAGCTACTGGATGATTTTTAAATGTATGCATCTCTTGTTTACAAAATGACTTTCTGACATCACATGTCTGCCTGGTAGAAGTTGCACTCATCTTCAGTTACACTTAAACATACACAAATTATACTCCCACCCCTTCATTCTAAAGATCTTTTCAAACAGCCTTGTTTTTTTATGCACCAGGTGTGTATGTCTGATGGCAACACATGTTTTTTCTATCCTACTCATCCAGAAGACTACTCATGAGCACCCCTGCACTGGGTCTGGCTAGGATGGAGATAATCTTCATATGGTGCCGTGCTTTGGGTCTGTACCTACAGCACCACCAATAACACACCGGTGTTTTGGCTACTGCTGAGCAGTACAAGCACCAAATCAACTCTTTTTTCCCCACTCTTCCTCCCAGCGAGCAGCCTGGGGGTGCACAAGGAGTCGGAGGGGACACAGCTGGCCCCGAGTGACCAAAGGGATGTCCCACACCACATAAGGTGAAGAAGTGGGCAGGGGGTATTGGTCTGGGTGGTAGCCATTGCTCAGAGGCTGGCTGGGCATCGATCGACTTATGGGAGGTGGCAAGCAACTGCCTATGCATCACTTATGTTCCACCTTCCACTCCCCCCACTCTTTTATTTAGACTGTCTTTATCTTGACCCACAAGTTTTCTCGCTTTTGCTTTTCCTGTACTCTCCCTTGTCCCACAGGGTGGGAGGGTCGAATGTGTGAGCGGCTGTGCAATGCTTAGCTGCTGGTTGGGGTCAATTCGCCACAACCCCCTAGAAATATACTGCCCTTGTGCAGTCATTCCCTATTTTTCTAAATCATAGTTTTGCAGCCTCTGCAAACGGCTGCTCATGGAACTTCACAGTATGACCTATGGAAATGACTGCGGTCCACAGGATCACCTTTAGCTTAAGCACTGAGTCACGTGCACTTGGACTAGCGAAGCAGCAGTGATTACTGCAAGTGTGTGCTAAAAAAAATAAAAAATAAATAAATTAAAAGGTAAGGTCACAAGGCTAGTCCCTGTCCTTTCTATTCCTCATTTACTGAGATCCCCCTAGATTTTGTGTTAGGTTTAAAGGCCTGCTGCTTTGACAATTAACATTTATTAACATTTATTGGACAACCCAGACAGATAGGGCCTTCCTCAGGCCCTGTCTATAGCCTGTTTAAGTAGTTAGTAAAATATAAAATTAAGATGAAATCAAAACAGAAAAGAAAGTAAGTTACTGGAGACTCAGACTGCATTGTCTACATCATTAAGACACCTCCACACCATTTTTCTTTCCATTGGCATATACGTAAAAGCATCACTATGCTTCTCATAACTCTGACTAGCATGAGCTAACTGACATTATTTGATACACTTCAACATTTTGCAGAAACAGAAGCATTCTGACAGTTTAAAATAGAATGGTTTGTCCACTGTAAACAGTGAGTTGCAGCAGTGACCATGAGCACTTGAAATTTTTAACAGAACTAACCTTAGCATCTTATTTTCCATTCAGCTAACCTGGTTCCATTTTAACTCCATTATTTTCTATGAAATTACATTACCAATATGACCAAAATAGCAGTCTTTACTGAGAAAGATTTTCTAATATTCTAGTTCCATGCTGAAGCCTAGCTGCATATTCCATCTAATTTTTAGCATACAGTTTAAGTCTTCTAATAAGAAAAACTTGAGGTGTGTGTGTATATATATAGATAGGGAAAATATTTTTATATGTTCATATATGTATGAATATATGTGTGAATTTTGCTACGAAAGGTATATTCTATTGACAGTATCATGGCACTTTCACATTTGAGGGTTATTCTCAAGCTCTGGCTCAGGCTTTATGAAAATTGAGGAAACTGGCTTGAAGCCCAAAAGGAAGTATCTCAAGGATCAGTCTCCTTTATTTTATACAGCATCTTTCATGCAAGCGTTTCAGAAAACTTTGCAGCAGATGCAGAATAGTTAAGATAAAAAAGCAGATGAATGAGATAGAGATCCGTGTCATTTCTTAAACAAATAAGAGACATTTCTTAGTGTCTTACAATCAGGAAGTGTTAAATCTGAATTTCCCTAACTACTGAGTTACTGATTATAATGTCATTATAATGAAAATAACAAAACCACTGCCATTTATGCCTCACAGATTTTATAGCTTTCTCTAATCAGAACCTTACCAAAGCTTCCTTTAGAATTACTTTTATAAGTAGCTTTGTTTTCTAAATAAAATTAGAATTTGCTGCTTTGACAGAGAGGGAAATAACTGTAGAGAAACATGAGCAAAATTATTGAAGAACTGATGCTAACTTGAAAACCTGGCAAACACATTTAATTTAGGAACTACTACGCGACTCCTTCAGTTGTCTTCCATGTCCATTTGAGAGTTTAACAAGCAAAAGAACCTCTCAAGTATAATAAAAGTCCTTTTATGAAAGTGCTAGTTAGGAGTTTGGTTGGTTTTGCATGTATCATGGTGCAGATTTTCTGTTTATGAAACTCGATACAGTTAATTTATCAGGAACAGTTTTACAAGACCTGTATCTGCAGAGAACCTGACTACACATTTAGAAACGGTCTCTGTCCCTAGTACTGCGCATATACTATTGATTTCTTGCAAATATTATTTCTTTTAGAAATTTTGGGGTATGGGAGGGACACCACATATATTCTCATGGGGTTCTTTCAGTGTAATATACTCACCAGTGGATTAAAGTATTTTGTACTGAAGGCCTCAAGATTTGTAGACAACAGATCAGCCATGCCAGGATGAAGAAAGGAGAGAAGACAACTGCTTGATGGTACATGAGAAAGCAGAAATTGGCTGACAACCAACAATTATTGGTTGTTTGGAGAAGGCAGAAGGCGAGGAGTACCTCTGCTGCAAAAATTGACCTCTGCACAGATGTCATAGGCTCTGGAGCTGTTTTGCCCAACTGGAAAACTGTAATTGAGGAAGCCTCCTCATGCCAGCCTTCCTCCCAGGAAAGCTTCACTCCTGCACTGCTGGGAAAGAAACCTCCTCAGACAGGGGCTCAGCACCTCCTCTATAGGTCACACTACCTACCTCAAGGCAGAGCACCTTCTTGGGTCGGATTGAGCTTTACTCAGACCTCAGTGAAAGCAACAAAAGATCATTATTGGGTCTTCTGAGCTTTTAAGTCATCCATATTTAGTATTAGGACTAGAATCTTATTGAGTGTAAACCAACACAGCTACACTGATTTCAATGCTTTCATAGTGAAAATATGAAATAGTGTTTCATTATTGACGTGTACTTAGCATACACGTATTGTGCACTTAGTAAACCAACAAAAACTGTAAAAACCCAATATATACTTCTGTAGACTATGCTGACCTTTAAAACGCTTTCTGATTTTTTTTTTCCCTTTCAAATTATAAGGCAGCCTATACTGGCTTTTTCAGCCTCTGTAGGTACACTTAGACCTGGGAAAAAAATTAATCAATAAAAAAAATTTGTACTGATATAATTGTAGTGTTCAGGCAGATAATGAATAAGAGGGGAATGAAATTCCAGCCAGGACAGCATGGAATGTGCCATTCAAAGTTTTCAATATTCTCAAATTTTCCCCCGTGAAAAGCCCTAAGTCTACATTGAATACATGTAAGTGGGTAAGTGATTCACAATATCCTTGAACTTATCTGTATTTTTCAACTATTCTAGTAGACTACGTTCCCGAGACTAGGGTAGATAATCCACATTTCCTTCATTAGATATCAAACACTCGCATTTCTCAATCTCCTTTTCCTCTTGCAAGAAGCATATACTGCAGTCAGCCTGTAGGCAGGGAAATCTCTGTGCACCATTACTCATCCCAGAGCGGCTCAGCCCCATGTTGGCTTGGGGTTTCTCTGAACATTTCTATTCGCTCAGTTTTGAAGGCAAAAGAAACTGCAATTTACCACAAAAATCCCAGAGAAAGGGTATATTACGAGAATGTGAAACACCGCAACTGCCGCTGCCACCACCTGCCAGCAGAGCAATCTAAATATGACAAAATCTGTGCCCAGGGTGCTTGGCAACTATCCCCACCCACCATGGCCACTAAGGAGTTTGCATAATTATTATACAGTACAGCTACATACCAATTCAGAGTAATTGTTACAGAAGATATTTAAGCTACTAATTATTTGTCAGTAAGGCAATATATAACACCACCCAAGTAACACACAGATTTTTGGTGTAAATACTCAGGATTAAAATATTCAATACGTATAGTATTCAAGAAGTCTCTTTAAAAGCTCAAGCTACCACATAACATGTTAATTAAAAAGCAGTATGGTGCCTTTGAAATTTACATCATATGCTTCGTCCTCTATGGCATTTATGTTTCTCCTACCTTAAAGCTCATGAAATAACAAAATTTCATTTTTACTTCATTTTAACAGTATTTATTAAAATATGAAAGGACACAGGTTACATCAGAGCGTACTCTTTAAAAAAAACTATTTAAAATATTTTTAATCGTGTCTTATAATTCTGGGGCCATTTGTTTATTTTAACTGTTTGGAAGAGTCAAAATCATATAAAGTTAACCTTATTTCTACATTAAAAAAAAATAAAAATCAAGAAGTACCTGTTGTCTTAAAAATTTTTATTTGAAGATGCATTTGATTTTTTACGTTGCTATAGTTCTTACAGACTTGATATCTCTACTTCTTAATGGCCTTCAAAAAGCATTTGATTTAGTGTTCTTTATATTCTCACATCCAGCTGAGGTTTTCCTTCAAACTACTCTTATTTTTTAGTTAGTTACAATTGCTTTTAATAAACAGGCACCTACCTCCATATAACACGAATACTGAATACTGCGTTACAGTCTAGACAAGTGGTCTGTGCGATGGGTGTGGAATCAGCTGACAGGTCTCACCCAGAGGGTGATGGTAAATATCTCCTTTTCCAACTGGCAACCTGTCACAAGCGGGGTTCCCCAGGGATCAATATTGGGCCCAATGCTGTTTAATATCTTCAGAAGTGATCTGGATGATGGGATCAAGTGTACCCTGATGAAATTAAGCTGAGTGGGGAAGAAGATGCTTTGGAAGGGAGAGACAACCTGCAGGAAGAACACCTGGATAAGCTGAAAGAGGGGTGGACAGGCTGGAGAGGGTCCAGAGAAGAGCCACAAAGATGATCAAAGGACTGGGAAGCCTGCCATGAGGACAGGCTGAGAGAACTGTCTTTGTTCAGTCTTGAGAAAAGGCTTCAGGGAGACCTTATCACCATGTTCCAGTATTTAGAGGGCAGCTACAAAGAAAATGGAGACTCCCTTCTTACAAGGAGTCACCTGGAAAAGACGAGGGGTAATGGGTCCAAGTTACTCCTGGGGAGAGTCCGACTGGGTGCAAGAGGCCAATTTTTCACAATGAGAACAATCAGCCTTTGGAATAATCTCCCCAGGGAAGTGGTGGATTCCCCAACATTGGGCACTTTTAAGATTCAGCTGGACAGGGTGCTGGGCCATCTTGTCTAGACTGTGCTTTTGCCAAAAAAGCTTGGACCAGGTGATCCTTGAGGTTCCTTCCAACATGGTATTCTATGGTACTGCAAGTGGTGATGAAAAGAATCGGAAAAAGTAGCCTCTCGGTCTTCCTTTTCCATAAAGCACATGATGGTACAGTGATATATGTGACAAATCATATATTAATACCTTTTTCATGAAGAAATATTCCTACCATAGAAAATACAGTATATATAACACACTGCCTACAGAATTTTTTTATCTTAATGAACCCTAACACCACCATTCCCTAGTTATTGGGACACCACATTCTTACACAAAACTTAGAGACATTCATACCCTTTTTCTTAATTGATTACATCTAACTGAAAAATCCCCAATATATTCTAGAAGACTAAAAAGTGATCACACATGTTTTCACTTCTTAGTTACTAAAACTTCTTACAATACACCAGAGCCTGGAACTTTATAAAGGGCATCAAGTTTTATAATACAACAAAGTCAGTAACTTCTCAGGAAACACAAGTTCATAACTGAATGGTGATCTTTTCAACTTTTATTTTTAATCAGGAGGAAAAACATAGACAGCCCTAGACATGAATTTATCCCTACTCTGAGCAGATAAAAGCATTAGCTCTTGATACATATTAATAATAAAATGCTCTTTTTGTGACAATCTTCTTGGAAGAGAAGCACAGGGCAACACTAGTGAACTTTTATGCCTCACCAGGCTTCTGGACAGATCTGTAAGTGGAACCAATGATAAAAATCATTTATGTGATGTGCCCCTCCACTCCTCCCAGGCCAGTTATCAAGCTTGGCATTTTTCCCCCTTTCCTCTGCAGGAAGAGCAACTCTTCATCTTAATGAGGGTAATGATGAGCTTCTTGCCTGTAATTGCATTGAATTTAACATAAGATTTTAAATTATACCGTTAGAGGATAAAGCAATTTTTAAGTTTAATGCCATCTGAACCTAAATTTAACTGCCTATGAATTTCAAATCTCCAATAACAACATAAGTTACATGGTTGATCCTTTTTTTTTAGTTACAAATTAATTTGTGGCTCCTACAGAAACAGTTGGGATTAAAGGCCCCTTAAGAATGTGAAAGAACTTACTCAAAACCTTACAGACTTCTGAGAAGGAAGTGAGAATCATATTTGCAATTGAGTTTGAGGTCCTAGTGTAGGGCTAAAATAAGTAAAAAATAAGCTTTATAGCGTATGCAAATATTTCACAAAGAAATCCTTCCAAATTAATCCAGTAGGGGCAGTGAAGACAGACATACATGCATGTGCATATTTTAATATATATATATAAGAAATATAAAAATATGCATATACACATCCTGCCACTCACATGCCTATGGCAGACTATATCTTTTAGTCTAATGACTACTACAGGAAATAAGACTAGCATTTAAATCCCCTTTATCCTATTTTTTTGATCTTGCATGAGGGCTCTTCCACCTGAGCTGTAACACCTGCCCTTCAAACTCATCTACTAAACTAGCTTAATTCAGATGAAAAATGAAACATTCATTATACTGAAGGGGCAGGCTGACTCAATAATTCAATGGCATACACCTGGGAGTCTCAAAGACTTAAAAAGACAGTAGTGGTCCAGTGTTGAGTGTCATGTCTCTGGCATTTAGTAACAGTCTGACGGCAGCAGGAAGAGACCATAGTCTGCTGTGTAGCTCAATAAAGTCTCAAGGTATCATTTACTTTACCATGGTGCTTTTTTGGTTCATTTTTGTCGTATACACCTATTGCTTCCTGTACTACACTTAGACTGAAAACTCTGTCTTTATTATTTGTACAGCACTCAGGCCAGCAGTGACCTGGCTCACGAGCAGAGCTCCTTGTATTAATACCACAGAGTACAGAGATACATCATAGCAATTGTATGGAAAAGTTTCAAGGTTTCAGTACGAGGAAGTACATGTCTAGTTAAATAATGAAAATATACCTTTTAAGTTTTGGAAGTATTCAGTATTATTTCTAAAGATTTTGTAAGTTTAGATTTGACCAAGAAATCCATTTAAAATTAAGCAGGTAGATTGTGAAAGGAAGAACAAACAGAGATTAAGAGAAGAAAGAAACTATTTGTAAGCCTGTTACTGGGAATACAAGGAAAATAAAAGCTTATGAAATAGATAAGCATTCAACAACCAGCTGGAATATAAATGAACCCTTGGCTCTCCATTGTGTGCAGTCCTCCTCTACTGCCCCGCTACATTACTCTATGCACTGCTTATTCAGTGTTTTGTTTGCACTGGATTCCTGTGAGCCAAAGATACTACAAATAACCTTAATCTTTCTCAGTACAATCTATACGTACTTGTTGTTAGTAATTACATTAAGCTTTAAAGGAAATTTAGAGTACCACTGTTGTACGCTGTTAATGTACACAGAGGTTTTTCTTCTTTCTTTGATCACTGAAACAAATAGTATAGTTCAGAGAAAGTAAAGCAAATCTGTAACTGCTACATTTATTATATTAAAAAAAATAATTAGTATTGGTACAATTTCTTTCTGAACTCAGCCAGTCATTGTTCTTGCACGCTAGTTGAACAGTTGTAAACAGAACAGTCAGCAGAAAGTATAAAATGGGTCCTGAGGCTAATTACAGAAAATATTCAATTATCCAGTCATAACAATTACAGCTTGGATGAAATTAATATTGGCTATCATTTTTCACAGGTACAGGCAAGATTGTATCAGTTACTAATCACTCCTTCTGGCAGATCTCCCCTAAGTACCAAATCCAGGCTCATGGGAAGCAGACCTCCAGGCTGCCAGCGAGGGATCCCCCCCCACATCCCCATCCCCGCTGAGCCACTAGCCCGGGCCAGCAGAGACCAGTGGCTTGTGGGAGAAGACCACGCATCCCGGCAGGTCAGCAGAGATCCAGCCTCAGAGCCCACTTCCTCAAAAGTCCTGCTTCTGAGGGAAGCAAGGTCTGGAAAGGAGTGTGACAGGAAGAAATATAACAAGGACTCACATTAATAACTGGGGGGGGAAGTCTGATTTTGGCCACTTAAATGGAATTTGGAGAAACTGCAGAAGTAGGAATGGCTAGTGTTAAGAAAATTTGGTATTTCAACACTTGCTTTTATCTTAGACCAGGACAAAATGTTGAAATGCAGAAGTAGTGAATTAACTTTCATAGTTTAAGTAAAGTGAAAATTTTTTACATTAACAAGTAGTAAGAAGATTTTGTTTGTTTGTTTGGTAATTCAAACTAGTGGGGTTTTTTTGTTTTAGAAAAGAAAACTAAAATCCAAGACACATGAGGATTAAACAGTATTTCCTTGGAGTGCCATGATTCCTTAAGAGAGATCTATATCAGATTCTTATCTTTATTCTCCTGTGAACAAATTATATTTCACATAACATTCCCTCTACCTTACAGGGAAAAAAACTAATGCAACATAGATAAAGTAAAAGCTAATGTCTCCTCACCCCCCAAACCAAAGACATCATTCCCAGCAAAGAATAAGGGGCCCACCTACACATCCAACTTGGACAAAAAAGCAGATGGCAACCTAAACTAGAATTTCAGGAAAATTGAAGTTTTCTATAAGAAATGATTGATTTTCCAGAAGCCACATTTCCAGAGAAAAAATTCAAACCAGATTATTAAAAGTTTGAGAAGTTTGACATTAAAAAAACCCACCACCCAGAAGTAAGTGTATTTCTCAAGAGACTTGTAATCTTAATCATTTCAGTACAGGCACACAGATGGAGTACACAGTATTCCCCTCTGCAGCTCAAACTACTCATTTGTCTTCTTACCACTTTCTGTTTTGAGACGATTCAGAATATACATGATCCTCCAACTCAGAAATCTCATATTTCCCCAAAACAAGGGAAAAAAACAAAAAACAAAAAACCAGAAAACCCCACAAACCCACACAACCAAAGAATGCATAATTTTTTTCAGGGCATACATCTTTTGAATGCCTACCTGTTGAAGTCATATGGGCAATTAAAAATAGCCTTACAGAAATTTCTTTTTCCTTGCTACATCTTACGTACCAGATACTGTATTTTGTTTGAAGCAGAGCCAGAAGTTTCATACTTGCAACCAGACAGTACATAGACTTCTGAGGCTAGCAAGACTTCTACACTTGGGTGTTCCAGTAACACTACACTGGTGGTACTACCAGAAAGCAGTACTACAATTGGCAGTACTTGGATTTATAATACAAGGTGAGAGACTAACCATGAGATAGCTTGTTTTACTTTTAAAATCCAGCCATATGTTTATGTGCATATACTTAAGAATTCAGAAGGCATTACATCCTGTAGAACAGGTTTTACATACAACTAACGCACACTGAGAAAACGACACATTCTATTTAAGTACGAGGTTACATAATCCCCAAATTACACCAAATATAGGAAAGACACCTGTCAGATTTACCAAGTCACCTCTCAGGTTACCTGTCACAAACCACATTCTCCGATACACACTCCACATCTCCCCAAAGTGTAGGTGAAAACAGACTGTAAACTAAGACAACCAAAAGGTAAGAATTAAGAATTAACAGAATTGAGATTGCTTTTGCAAATTCAGTAACACCTCTTGAGCAGATAGCATTTTGATACAGATTTTAAATACACAGTCACATCATTTAACATGAAACTAGTCAGTATTTAATTTTTACCCACATCGTTTAATGGGCGACCTCATGCCTTATTTGCTGTGTACTATTGAAGTGTGAATAGGGAAAAAATTATCAGCTCCCCTCATAAGCTGTTTGGTGGCATGCATCACACTAGCATCAGAGTGCTTCCCAGTTCTAATTATTTTCCACAGGTCTTCACTGAGACAAGGATCTATTATTATCCCCATTACACAGAAAAGGAGTTAAGACATATGGAGTATAAGGTCAGAGTACCTGCTGATTTTGGATACCTAATTTGAGACGGATGGGATGTGATTATTTACTACTGTATACCACTTCATATTCCCAAATCAGAGTTCTCATTAATAAAAGTAGTTAAACTTAAAGGGCTCAAGGACTGAGCTAAAGGCCACGAAGATTATCTCTTCCCCCATCCTCTTACCTCATCCTACTCTCACCAGCCAAGATAGCTGGGCAGAGAAAAAGTCTTAGCAATCACTCTGGTTTCCCTCATGAGCTACTCTGGCTTTAAGTTTCCCATGTCCCTTCTCCAGCCTGTTCCTTTCACACCTGGTCACTAATGGACTTTTGAGTTCCCAAATCTGTCTGTCAGCACCTAATGTAATTCTCTTTCCTCTATCCTACCTTCCTTTCATCAAAGCTACCTCCATTCTTTTTCCTGCAATTCAGGTCCATTATGAGATTCTTCTTCCTTCTCCCTGCAGGACTGACCCTAGTCTGTTATCCTTTGCCCCTGATCTCTCTTTAAATATGTACATTAATCAAAGTTTTCACTTATTTTTTCATAGGTAATAGATGCTATTAGGAAATGTGTTAAGCATAACAGGCAAGAATTGACAATTCCTATCTTCGTTAGGTTCAAGCACAAGGAAACCAAATGACTGTAACATGGGGTATCATCTGCTAAAGAGATCACACAGGTATTGGCAGACTTAGAGGACTGATGTCTTAGAAAAAATAGTGGCTTGTTTAAAATATTTATGCTTCTCAAAGAATCAAGAGAAAGCATACCTATAAAAACATCATCAATATTTGTAACAGTCTTTACAAGTTTTATGGCAAATTTATCTAGACATGCAAATATTCTTATTTGTAAGCATACTGAGGCAATGAGGAGTTATGCATTCTTTGCTGGCCAGCAAAGAAGTAATAAAACAAAGATAAGCATACTTTCAAAGCAAATATTCCCACAGCTAAGCACAAACTGTGAGTTACAGCAGCATAATCAACTATTAGAGAAAGTCTTACATCAAATATAAAGCCTGCAAAGCTGAATTTCTTTACAAGTATATTTAAATAACAACTCCTATTAGTCTAGGACACACCACAGACAACTCTGCCCCACAACCTTAATAGAAAATGAAGACTCATGGCCTTGAATAAATCCCACAGTTCCATTAGCATCATCACAGTGAAAGTTAAGACTATGTCAAACAATCCCAGAGAGAAACACTCAAAAACATGAAGGTAAAGTTCATCAGCCTGTTCTAATTTCAGTCAGTAGTTAAGTACCACAAGAGATTCTTACCATGGTAGAGACACTCACCAAAAACATTCCCCATACCAAGTCCTCATTTCCAGTAATTCAAGGCCAACGTTGAACACTGCAGAAAGTGTTTATTTCTTCTTCTGGACTAATCTTAGGACTCAACCATACTTTGAAAACCATACCCTATAATTTAGACTATGGGATCAAAACCACAAAGGGTGACAAAGACTTATGTTTTATAGTCAACACTGGCATTAGCGCAGTAACGTAGGTATAACCCCAAAGCTCTAACAGACTCCCTACACAATGCTTCTTTTTCATTATGAAGACCAACTAATAATTTATGCTAAATCTGCCTTTTAAAGTCTTCTCCTTCATGTGATAGCATTATTTTCTTTTCCTTAGCCAGAACAATAACACAACTCTTATTATTACAAAAACAAACAAACAGACAAAACTGAGCTATAGTTTACCAGTAGGAAGTGTAAAGTAAGCAACAACAAGAAGTCTTTTCCTGTCTTTAGGGAATAGCTCAAAACCATTGCTGAAGGCTTGACAACGACTTATCAGAATCCTCACATCTAAGAAAAGTAGTCCTAAACCAGTCTAAATCAGAAAAGCCTGTTCTCATCTTTCCCTTCATACTCCTATACCAAAAGGCAAGCTCACATCACACAGTTTTGGCATTAGGTAGTTGACTGAGCACCCAACCTGCCTTTAGATGATTACTGCAGATGGTCTCCAAAAAAAAAAAAAATCAAACCCAAACCAAAGCCCCCAAAACCAACAATAAAGACCCAGAATCAGAAGCACCTGGTGCTGGAGCAATTCTTTCAGAATGGCCTGGCTTGCATCTCCCCATAGATGAGATTATTCAATAGCATGCAACAATGCTAGAGAAAAATAAGTGTTTATAAAAACTAGGGGTCAAATTCCAATCTTATTTACAACCATGTAAATGTCTACTAGACTGAGTAAGAGCAAAACACAGGTAGAAATGTTACCTTGTTGTCTGTGGAATTAAACAGTCCTGTGAACCAACTCAAGGTAATTTATACTTTTGACAAAAATCCTCTCTCTCACCCAATCTTTGTTCATATTCCCCAATTTGTGATTTTAAAAGGGATACATACTTTAGGAATAATATTTTTTGCATTAATTAAAATCACATGTTAGAATAATTATTTTATAATAATTGATTATCAGGATAAAGGTAACATAATGAGCTTGAATTGTTAAGGATTGTTTAAACAGAGCTGCTAAAATGTTTTCCTTTCCCACCCTCCTCACATCTGCATCATATGAGCAGATGCCTGATTTACTGGCACAATTAACTTTCTCCTTCTGTGCTAGAGATTTTTAATAGTAATATATATAGAAAGGGAAATTAATAAATGTACTATATTCCCCACTCTAAAAATACTGTCTTATATTTAAATAAAAAAAACCCAGTCTGAAATGCACAATTTGAACAGGAACTCTGTATTCAGCACTATAAAAAAATCAGGCCAACCCTTTCAGGATCCTATATTTAGGTTTAGCTTTGCATATTTTAAATTATTCACTTTCATTTTTAATTACCAAAAATTTTTGCATTAATTGGGATAAGTACTAAAAATCCAGCAAACCCAAACCATAGAATTTTTACCAGTTATCCCCATGTATTCACCTCCATCACTCTATAACAAACAGAACCCAGTATAGGCAACATATTATGTATTTTACCAAACATACTCTAATTCCTCACATGCAAATAGACAAAGTTATTCACTAAGAACAGGGAAATATCAGTTTGTTGTCCACTAAGGATGCTTAATACCATGTTATGAAGTGAGAGTTCTCATTTTCCGAAGCTGTTATGCTTTGTAATGTAAATGCACCAATGAAAAGAGGGTCTCATGACTGCAGATGAATTGCATTACATGAGTGAAAATAATTACTGCTGTTCTAACAAATGAATTTGGTGACTTCAGCACATTTTATATAATGATAAATATAAGCAGCTGGTGCAGGTGTTCTCAGACAGTAGCACATATTTTTTTACCATTTCAATTTTACTAATTTCTCTGCATAATGTTTTGCATAGTCACGTGCAATGAGAACCTACAGTCTGAAGGTTCTGAAGAAGCTAGCTGATATGTAAAATAACTTGTAAGTATAGCAAAAATAAGGGAGTTTTCCACTGAAACGTTACGATATAATATTTGATATTATTATTAACATAGAAATTGAGAGATATATTGTGAGACTTTGAGGAGGCAAGAATAAAAGATATACCTTTGGAAATGTAAATATTGATGATGTGAATGGGAAAGAGTAAACCATAATAAACAAATTCCTACACCAAATAGTAATAATAATGATATAGTTTAATTACCAGGGTGGCTCAAGTCTGGTGCTGTTTGCTGTATTAAATACAGCAATAATCTGAGGATCAGTATAAACATATGGGGAAAATAAAAAGAAAAAAAAAACAACCCACACGTTCTACATCCCTAAACTGTTAAATAAAATTAAATTAAAACTGATAAACTGAACTTTAAAAGCTTTTTACTTTCTTGTGCATATAGTTTTGAATCACAGTTTATTAATCTTTTATATCCATACTACATTAGGAAGAGAGACTGGGATCTATAAATCAATGCCTGACAAAGAGATATGTCCAATACCATCTTCTTCCTGGCCTTTTCAGACTAGAGGCCTCCCCTGGCATGCACATGAAAAGAATTTACAAGCACAGTGATTGTCAAGATTATACATTTAAGTCTTAATCACAAATAGTGATGCTTCATCACAGCCTAATTCAGAAACTAACTTTAATATTTCATTCAAGAAAACAGTTAGATTTTTTGAATTGTTAAATGTGCCAGATAAATTATGTGCTTAGATCTACACATAGCAGAAGTAAGAAATCTGTGTAGATTCTTTTCTATCTACTACAAAGGAATACAGTTTTATTTTTGTTTGTTTCGGACTACTTTAGCATGCAGTGATGGAAGCACTACTCTACTTCTCTATCCCCACTTAGCAGAATTCATATATCTATATGGAATGATTTTCTGTTTCCATTTCCTTTGTCCCGCTTAACAAATATATTTTCTATCATCTTTTATTTTATCTTCTATTGCAAAATGTCATCATAGATCCTGCATGTCTACCTATATTTAGACATCTGCAGACAAAAAATGCAATGAAGTATTTTTTTCACTGGAATTTGTAATGCTTGGTAATAGGAACATTCCAGAGAGACCACTTGGTTTTGACATAGCCTTGACAACTGCAAATGCTTCTGATGCAATCTGCTTGGTTTCCTTCAAGCTCATATGGCTGGACTTTAGGTAGATCACTTTATAAGCATTAGTTTCCACTGGAAACTAAAAGGAAAATATTTATATGAGATACACAGAGGAGGAGTAAGAAGCATGGCTAGAATGTTGGACATGGGCAAGTGGCGATGCAATACAAGCCAACGAAGGAAGAAAGACAAAGAAATGTAGAAAATAGTGTTCAGGCATGAAGATAAAGAGCTTAACTTTCTGTCCGTAACTTTAAGACAAGACATCCAAGACAAAGGAAGAAGGGTGATACAGCTTTGGCAAAGGTGCAAGTATTTCACCTAAGTTAAGTTACAAAATAGATGTTACCATTGCATTTGAACCTGTGGTTTGACACTTTTAAATTCAGACCTGAGGCTGTCCAACTTGAAGAGTTAGCTCTGAGATAGAACAAAACGTAACATACAAATACATGCAAACTAAATTTTAGGAAGCCTGGAAGTTGGTCCAAAATGAGCTCCTCAGATGTTTATTTTTTAAAATACTTTTTTTTTTATTATTATGAGAATGTCTGATTGCTTAAGAAATTTATTTGAGGTATAGCTTCATTCTTGGGGAGACAGAATTTCCTCTAATGAAAGGTGAAGCTGATTCGAGTTTCACCTGACATAAAATTGGCCTATTTATCTAATTTTTAATTGTATGAGAAGACATTATTGTGTTTATGATTCTGCATACTTGACAGATATTTAGTCTTTTAAAATAATATCTTTTTAAATTTCCACCTTTTTTCACATGTTTGAAGGGAAAGGCAGGGACGTGGGAGCATCAACATTATTTGCCCTGAGATCTTTCTTTTCACCACTTTTTATGGACAATTCTCATTTATACCTTCACTGTTTTTATTAAAAGCATTTTGTTCTGATCCTGCAAGTAGCGAAAAGAGTGGAGTGCAAATAATTCCATTGTCACTATATTTTGTAAGTCACAACAAAATGGTCTCTTTCAAACATTTCTTGAGAGCAAGAAAGAAATAATTTGTGGGGTTTTGTTGTTGTTTTGTTTTTGTGGTTTCCTTATTTATTAGACTCCATGTATGTAACAGCCTTGTAAACTGAAGTTACAGTCTAGCTGGAATGGAGAGAGAGAATGGTTTCCTCTCTGGAAGTAAAAAAAAAAAAATTCTTAGGACTTGGGGGTTTTGAGGGGTTTTGCATTATTTTTTTTTATTTTTTTATTTTATTTCACCACTATTAAGGTTAAATTACCTGGTGTAGAAACATTGTAACTTCTCTCCTTTTTGATCATAAGACTTTAATGGATACAATTTGGCCATTCTATTCAGTAATTAGATTTGGAGTCCACTAATTTAAATAGTCACTGCAGTAACCTCTGTAGGAATTTATGCAGTGCTGTTGTACTAAATCCACAGATATAGTGCATGTAAGTATTCCAATGAGATCAGACTGTACTTAAGAATAGCTTCAGGAAGTGAGGTTGGCCATTTCAGTAGGCAAGACTATGAGGATTAACAAATGCTTTAATATATATATATTTATTAATAAACATTGTTTGCACCCCTGCTTTAAATCTCCTCCACAGAACTAATCCTGCTATGCAGTCAGCAGCACTTCCAAATGAAATGTTTTGTTCTACAATCAGAGTGCTTACAATCATCACAGCTATCCCTAGCAGATAGTATGTCACGATAAGATGAATTTACATTTTTTAAAAATGGAGGTGATTTTGACATGATATGCTATACTTAGAACAAATACATTTTAGAATCAACTGTCCCCAGCCCAAAATCATTGATTACCATTACATGTGGTCCCAGTCAAGAGTCATGAAGGGAAACAAATTTTACTGTTTATAGGTATAGGGTTTTTCAGTCTTGAAACTCCCACTGCACAAGAAAAGTTTGGAGGAAACATTTAATCTGGTTAGATCCACTGGAGGACTTAAAAACAAAATCCAAACAGCAGGCTGTAAAACCATTTAGCATGCTAGAGAACCCGAGGTTCTCTGTAATGGATACAACCTGAAGTATAAGGCATGCAGAAACATATGATCCTTGTATAAAAAGCAAGTACATTTGAGAGAAGGGGAGAAAGAGTTTTCTGATTACTTTGGAAGCTGATTGCACAGTACAGATTTCACTGAACCAAACTGCAGGCTTCCACTAAAAACATGGTCCCGCTCTTCCCTGACATCCTGGCATTATGGTCCCTCTGTCCCAAGTTGAATCTAGCAATGCTGCAACTGCTGATTCAATCAAATGAAACTAGACAGGTAAAGAAAGGATTACAATTACTTAAAACAGGCAAGTACAAGGACCAGAAATGATACAAGAGAGTACTTGGGAACATGCTGCTGGAGAGGAGGATGGCAGAGAAGGACTGTTCCTTTTGGCAGCGTCCTGTGTTACAGCAGACTGAACATACTGCAAAACCTCACCTTTAGTGTTAGCAGAACAAACATGTTGGGTTTTTTTCCCTCTAGTTTTTATTTGTCTTTTAGAAACATTTGCAGCTGTTTTTTATTTGGATGCCATGAATACTTTTCTTTGCATTGTGCCATAATCAAGACCGAATTGATGTTTGTCTTCATCTCCTCCCCCGCTTATTTCTCTTGCTCTCCAGTACACATGGCCACACTTCACTCACTATGACAGCCACCACTGACATTTGTCTTAGCAGCCTACCAATCATCAAGTTCAGGTTGTCGTTACCACTTCCAAATTTCGAGAAAATCTCTATGCAGCACCACTTACCTATGTTGTTAAATCTTTTGCTATACAGCCTCTGTCAATATTCCTATATCTGGTTACACATTGGCTGCTTCTTGCAAAATTACTGTTGGCAAAAACTTTTCTGTCTCATTGTAGTTTCACTTGTTTTGCTCTCTACAACTTCCTGAAGGGTAGTCTGATGAGGAGCGGCTGAGGGAACTGGGGTTGTTCAGCCTGGAGAAAAGGAGGCTGAGGAGAGACCTTATTGCTCTCTACAACTACCTGAAAGGAGGGTGTAGCCAGGTGGGGGTCGGTCTCTTCTGTCAGGTGGCTGGAGATAGGATGAGAGGAAATGGCCTCGAGTTGTGCCAGGGGAGGTTTAGATTGGATATTAGGAAAAAAATTCTTCACTGAAAGGGTTGTCAAGCATTGGAACAGGCTGCCCAGGGAAGTGGTGGAGTCACCATCTCTGGAGGTATTTAAAAGACGCGTAGATGTGGCACTTAGGGACATGGTTTAGCAGTGGACTTGGCAGTGTTAGGTTTACGGTTGGACTTGATTTTAAAGATCCTTTCCAACCTAAATGATTCTACGATTCACAAATTCATCCACAAAGGTCCCTTTCTGTTATCATTTAAAGCCTTCCAAAAGCCTTCCCCATCCATATTTCCTTAAAACAATTTTTGTGTGTGACACTTCCCCTAGCCTGCCAGCGGGCAGGAAGCATTTTGAGGTTCCTGAACACTCGGATAACATTTAGCACATTGTGGATTCCACCTTCAGCTAAAGAAACGATAGCAGAAAATCTCCCCAGTTTCTCAAATGAAAAAGAAAAGTAGCACAATGTGTTAGGAATGAGTCACTTCTTGTGACTTTCAAGTAACTTATGATTTTTTCAAATGGAATCTCTTACTATATTATACCTCAGACTTTATTTACAGTCTCCATTATGTTTCATTACACATCATATGCATAATGCAGGCATGCATGCATGCACATACCTCTATAATGAAACCTGCATTAGGCAACTAGTCAAGGGATGTTAAGTGGACCCTTTGCTGTTGATATTCTTTTAATAGAATTGTTTTATAACTTGAGTCCAGCAATGAATTTACAAAATGCCTGCAACACTGACTTCTGGAGTTAAGCGAGAATCATCACAGGGCTGAAACAGATACTGCACTTACTGCTGCATTCTCGTGGCCTGGGTAGTTAAGTACTGTGGCCTATAAAAAGCATTCCTTAGCCCATGTAACAGAGACTACTTCAAAGGTCATTTATGTCATTTACTGCAAGCTGAAACCTCCTCTATTACTCCCCAACTTCTTTTCCCAAACCTACGGTCCTTCAGCTCCATTTGTTTTACCTTGTCTACAAATCATTCAGATCAGTTCGATGTTTTCAACAAGAACTACAAAACCTGAAGTACAAAGGTATAAAATGTATATGAAGTATCTCACAGTACACATTTTATATATATTCTGTACCCATGCTTTCCCAGGCTGTATTTTTGCTAATTATTAGCTGTACCTGGCATACATTTCTACCAACATGTTTGTCTAATTCTTTTTTTTATGGGAATATAAGGAAAGCAGGCCTCTATACATAACTTAAAGATCTTAAAGAAAGTTTAAATGTATGACTAAATAATCAGTAGTCTAACATTTTGGACTAACAATGTAAGTTTTTCAGGGTTTTTTTGTGAGCAGGTCTTTTTTCCCCTGCTCTTAATTTCAGTCACAAAGCATGAGAATTGCTTCCCTGATCACAAGTATTGAGTTCCAGTTTTCAGACCCTGTCTCCAAGGTATCCCAGCTAGCCTCCAGC
The DNA here is from genome assembly GCF_000737465.1 of Haliaeetus leucocephalus. NCBI lineage: Eukaryota > Metazoa > Chordata > Aves > Accipitriformes > Accipitridae > Haliaeetus > Haliaeetus leucocephalus. Next base: position 6,004,604 of record NW_010972753.1, read on the forward strand.
TGCTGCTCTACAAATTGTCTCACCTGTAATCTCTATACATCTACCAGCCCTATGTGGCTGCCTCAGACACTCAAAGGTATGTAAAATGGCAGTAGGTGCCCACTTTTGGAGAACTGAAGTTACTGTTTGATAGAGAACCGTCTAAAATGTTAAATAAGTGAAGGCTTGGGAGCCCAAAGAGTCTTGTTTTCAATTGAAAAAGATCCATGGAGAGTAATGGTTATTATAACTCGTGTTAAAACAATGAATTTTTCTAGAGTCTCCTAAATATGGGAATTTTAAGGTGTCTTCACTACTATTACATCAAATGATTTGGCCTCCATTTCACCCAGATACATAATGCTGCGTATGTGCTTCCATCTCAGGTGAGAATCACACAACCACACACACACTTTCTTTTAATGAAGAGGAAGTGTCGCACCATAGGTGTGTATGTTGGTTATCAATACGCTGGTAGAATACACAGCACAGAGCCCAAATTTCATGGCTTTCCTTGATTTCATGACATGACTACCTTCCTTTTCCAGACAGTTTATGCAGATTTTATAAATCAAAAGTCCTGCTGACCCTTGGTGGAATATCCAAGTCATGAATAGGAAAGAGTAGGGATTACCACACAAGTAATTCTAGCAAGGTATTTCTTTGAACAAGAAATCCTTCACTGGCCACCGTTATGGCCCTCTGTCAAAGAATCAATAAAAATTAACACTTTCAAAAGAAGATAGAAACAAATAAACCTAAAGCATCATAATGGAAAATCCTTCTTTAAGGTTGTGCAGGTTAAGAACCTTGTAAATAACTAGGTGTGGTCTCCTTGGTAGTAATTCTACCTATAGAAATACTGCTTCAGTTTTCTTCTTTTCTTAACAGGGATACAAGTTAAACTCTACTGAGTTACCAGTGAGCAGGGAAAGGGAACATGGAAGTTACTCTACATAATACACAAGGTTAATACACAGTGCAGTGTACTTGGAGAAGATATTTTTATCTGGAGCTTTTTCAGTAATAAAATGTTCCCCCTGTACTGCTCTGTGCCACAGGCTTTAAGGAAGATGCTTGGCATCTCAACTAAAGTTAAGACGCTAAGTGATTTATATGAATGGGGTGTGTTGTCCAGACCAATGAATAATTATTTGTCCCTTGAAGGGTTTGGGCAGCAGCAGTATCAACGCTGAAGCTTCCAAAGCAGTAAGACTCTCTACTGAAATTTATCATTAGACATTTACTAACATATCATGGTCTGAATTTTTATTACAAAAAGCCCAACTTTATTAAAATCTAATGATCTTAGACAATGGTAATTGACTAGACGCTCTCGTAATGCAATAAAAGACCTGTGCATAGGTATCTGAGGTTTTATATACAAGCTGAGGAGATATCTGAACATTTCTAACCTTGTCTGGAGCAGGTTTCTGAATTTGTCTTTTAAAACATACTCCTCACTATCCAAATATGCTACTTTTCTTTATTATGACTTAGGTTTCTAATTCTCAAACAAAATATTATATTATTGTTTTAGGAAAATAACTGACATAAAAGTAAAGGACGTTTAAATTTTTACAATTACACCTTTTATTTTAACTGGATTTTTTTTCCAGAAAATGCCTCTGTGACAGAAACTTACCATAGTATCACCTCTCTCAGTAGAAACAAAAAATACAAAAAATATTCAAAAAAGGATTTATGACTATTATGTTATTAATTAATGCCATCACACAACGCTACATCTTTTTTCAAGTGAAACATCATCTTTGAACTACTGATACTTAGCTTTTATCCTGTTCCTTCTGTTACTCCTTTAGAATCTTATGTATTTGACCCAAGTTCTGCATTTTCTGTTATAAAAATCATACTCTGAATATTTTGGGGGTTTAAGTGAGTTAATTTAAATATAATCAATTCCAATATATGACTATTCATGTTCTTTGGTATTTTAAGTGAGGTTTCAATTGAATTGCGGGTCGTTCGGGAAGATGGATTTCAGAACTGTTATTTCTAGAATAGCTGTATTGTTAAAACATTCTTGAACTTGAAAGAAGTCAAGAGTCTGTATTGATGCAATAACATGCAAAGACTTCAGTAGAACACAATTACTCTGTTTCATTGTTTTATTAGTATAGCATGTCTTTATTTGCCACAAATGAAAGCTAGGTAAAAAATCCTTAAACAAAATCATTTGATCTTCTGTAAAATATATGTAACTGTGTTCTTGCATTAAATTATACCTACATATAAATATTTACAGAGCAATCTCACTTCTTAAAGTCTCCTTTCCAGATAAATAAATCTAAAGTGAAACTATAAACAATCAAAGCTGCTATAGAATATAATTATCTGGAGAAAAAAGTCTGAAAAGAGGCTTGACAAAATGCTTGAGTAACCAGCTTCATCTCTTTCACCAAAGTCAATGCAAATTTCATTGTACATGTCAGAAATCAAGCTTCTGCCATAATGCCTCTTAAACAGAAAGTGTGGGAAGCCTTATTGTCCTAGATTGGCATACTGACCTAAATTTGTCTGAGAAAACAGCAAGGGACCTAGTGACAGCGAGATACCTTATAAATGAAAACGACAAGTTGTAACTTAAAAATCGAAGAAGAAAGGATGAACATTTCACCTTTCCCTGTAATCCCCTAAGATGAACCTAAGTATGATTTTTCCCCTAAGTATTACTGAATTAGAGCATATGAGGTAAAAATCTCACCTACTGTAATTAACACTTAAAGCAACTCAACTTGGAGATAATGAAATTAAATAACATGCCAGTCAAATACTCATTATTTTGATGTAACCCAAACGATGTTCCAAATAGTGAAGGTTTTGAACTAGAAGACTAATATCCTCCTCCTGTAACTGTTTCAGCATCTAAAAAAACTACAAGGAGAGAAGAAATGTTTGAATCTTTAATTTAAAAACATGCTTCCTCATTAATCATAGACTCATAGAATCATTTAGGTTGCAAGAGACCTTTAAGATCATCAAGTCCAACAGTAAACCCAACACTGCCAAGTCCACCACTAAACCATGTCCCTAAGCACCACATCTACACGTCTTTTAGATACCTCCAGGGATGGTGACTCAACTATTTCCAGTAAGGAAAGGAACAACTGGGGGTCCATACCAATCTCTGCTGAGGCTTGAATCCTCTGCTCCTTTGCACTTCTCCATGCTAGAAAACCCAGTGGCAGTGAGACAGAGTAAGCAAGAGAGAAAGAGGACTTAAATTAGTGCAAACACCGCAGAAGTGTATCTGCTGAGGGCATGTAACAAAATTCTTGAAGATGTTCACATAAATACTGTTATCAGTACCACATTTGTGTCTGTTAGTTGTACTGGAATGATACCTCCTGCTCACTGAGCACCACTTCTTTTCTTCTCCACAACTTGACCGAGAAAATAGGCTCTCATAGCAAAGACTAATTTTCTTTATGAATTTGGACAGAAATATTTTGCTAAACTCCCTGGCACCTATGCCAAAGGTTGTATTTTAAAATTTTGTAAGTTAACATCAGTCATCTTTAATGAGGAACACAGGACTATTTCAACCACAGATATTGTTACAAATGAAGCACTTCACAGCAAAAGTTCAAGAAATCCTATTTCCTTATAGTTGAGCCATGTTCTGAAAAAAAGAATAATCACACATCAGAGTTTATGAGGAATAAAAGTCTCTTGCAAAAATCTGAGAATCAGCTGATTTTCTTAACATAAAATCACCGATAATTGGAAGCAGGATCAAAATACAAACTAAGCGACAATGAAGAAAAAATGTAAAGATCTGTTCCTCACAATGCTTAACCTTAGGAAAGTTTAGCTGTCTTAAGTAAAGAAATAAATAGGGAAAAAATCTTCCCCACGTATACTACTGTGCTATATAAATGAAGTCCACAGCCAAAGAGGTATTATAAAAGAGCTATGTCCATTCTCATGTATATGAGACTAAGATCATAAAGACAGATTAATTAATGTAACAAAGGAAAAAAAAAGCATTCCTAACAGTAATTTAAAAACTTTACAGAGAAAAATATATTTATATCATAATGTAGTGTACTGTACATTTAATGTACATTAAAAATCCCAAAGAGGACATCTTCATTTAGCAAATCTATGTCCCCAAATACATTATTTTATAATGATTGTGGATAAAAAGAAAATCCACTATGCAAAACCCCGATTTGTGTGTGTTACATATCATGCATGTACATCTTTTGTTATTGCTAGTGAGAAAAGCTAAAATTAATCAGTCTTTCAACATACTATATTGCTTATAGTTCTGTTCTTTTTCAGACAATACAGGTAGATCTTACCAGTTCATTAACAAAAAGTTAGCATTTGCAAAGTTATCCTAAGTATCAGTTGTGTAATACATTTTCCTACACATTTTGTTTGGAAATTTCTGTGGCACCAATGAACTATGTGCTGTCAAATGTTAGATTTTTAATGATACACATATCTGATACACTAAAATGCTAAAACTGAAGTCTGTGTCTTATCATTTTTGTCTGAAATTGAAGAAATTAAGGAGTTATACTCTGAACAGTCTTCAATTTGTGTACCCTTGAGACAGACATCAGCATGGAAGCTATACAACTACTCAAAAACCTGGCAGTTTGGGGTGTCACTCTGAATTTCTAGTTTGAGTTGACTACAAGGTCAGAAGCTACTGCAAGGAAAAAAAATATTTTAACAGAATAGCTAATGATATAAGTTCTGACTGATGAGTTATGCCTAGATCTCAGGAGGTTTACTGATAAATCTGTAAGAACAAACTTTGACAAGTCAGCCAGCAAGTCAACAGTGATTAATGCATTCTACTTGACACCATTTCAGGCAAAATTTGGTGTCAAAGGTTGACTCCTTCTTGTAACACTTTGCATTTCTTTAAGTAAAGGCTGTTCTTCCAAATACCTTTTGGCTCTCCTCAGACTACAGACTTTCCTTCTCTCCAGAGATGCTTGAATATAGAAGAGAAATACAGCTGCTTCTTCTTCTGAGTCACCCAGACAGTTCAGAATGTAAGAAGGCTTTTTTTCCCCCCTCCCCTTCAGAAGTGAATGATACCTCGTTAAAACATGCATTCCTTAAAATCTAACAGCCTTATTGAGAGGAAATCCCTGATAATGAAATTCTACTTATTCAGTTGAAAAGACAAAAAAAAAACAAATCACAAAAAAACCAACTATGCTTTAAATGCCATCTTTCATTGCATTAACTGGATTCTCATTTCTAGCTTTTTTTTGGTGTGTGTATCTTTGTATGTGCATACATTTTACATCCACATCTACCTAGTAATTTACATTTGAGATAAAATTGCACTCCTGAAAAATAAAGCAAAATAAAAAACACTTCTGTGAAATAGACAGCATTCAGCATAGGACGTAGGATGAACAGAAACCAATAATGATGTAACTGAACTTAGTTTCAATGCCACTTATTTATTCATGTTTTGTAGCTTGGGGATTTACAAAGCCCCTGTTAGTAAATAATTCATGATTCTCATTAGAATTCTTTCTGTATTTTTGTACTGTAGGCAAAAATATACTTTGCAGATTGCAAACAATGGATAAAGGTCAGGTCTGCACCAATGCTATCATTTTTTTTTTTTTTTTCAGTCTTGGGGTACAAGTGTAACAAAGATAACACTGGCTATTCCCCAAAAGAATATATTCTTGAGTGTTTCTTAATAATAGCCATAAAGAATGCCAGTGTTATGTAAGATATGCCATTATGTGTAATTCTAGGTATACAGAAAACTACTTCCATTTCATGTAGTACACATTTTATAAAGGAAAAAAAAAGTGTGCCGGTTGCTTTCCTTCTGATGCTAATAATATATAAGACTTCAGAAAACTCTTAACACTAAGGATATGAAGGTAGGTAGAAACTGAAGCAAGAATCAACATGGGGCTACTAAAGGCAGTTTACAGCAATTATACTGATATACTTTTTGTGTAATCAGATAATACTTTTCTAGAGAAAAGAAAGGTAGTACATTTCACTTACCTGGAGTTCAAGAGAGAATATGATACTATGCCACCAGAAACAAATATTATGTATGTTGGAGAAATTGGGATTAGTGCAGTAGAACTGACAAAATATTGAAAAATGTAGCAGGCTTGTCCCTGATTTCTTTCAAGATCAAAATTGGAATTGATCTGAATAGATACTTTCCTTAATGACTACCTAAGTAATAAGAGCACATTGATGAAATATATTTGACACTAAATTGTTAGAAAACAGAAGAGTTGGGATGCCCGTCTTGAAAGAACTGGGCAACCTAGATCACCAGAGTTAACAAAAATAGGACTCATACTAAAACATGACTGCACTGCAAATTTCTGTCATAATTACAAAACTAAGTAAAAAATAAGCAGACAAAGCATATCTGCATATAGAAAATGAACCACTTTCAGCCTTAAGTATACTGGAAAAGAACTCAACAAAACATTTCCTTGCTCTGAGGGGGGAGAAGTTAATAATAGTGCTGATAATATATTCATTGAGACAAAACTGAATGCAACTTCTATTGCCACTGCTTGTATATTTTGAACTAAAGCAATAGCTTATTCTAAATGAATAAACAGATGCAATCAATTTTATGAAAAGCCACTGCTTTCCTGCCTTGTTCAAAGATTTAAGTATAGCTTCAACAAATATCATGGAAAACTCTCTTTTTTAATAATATATAATTTATCACCAACTGTTTTTGTGTGTGTGTGTGTGTTTTGGTTTTTTTTTTTTCCTGTGAGCAGCAAGGCATTCCTTTATCTGGTGCTCTTCACAAAAAGAGCCAGTAGACTATTAAATTTGCTAGTGTTTTTTTAAAATGCAGCTGAGAAACATCCATCCATATAAAAACTCTCAGGATTGGCTACATTTAAAAGCTATCTGTACCTCTTAGGAATGAGAGATTTTATTCTGGAGAAAAGCAATATACACAGGCCCCAAAAAAAAAAAAAAAACAAACACCCAAACCACCATATTTGTGCCCAAGAAAGTTATTCTAGTGGAAATACTGTAAAAGGCACTAATACAAATATGTCCTTAAAGCCCAGTGAAAGCAGTGACATAGAAAATGTGTGTGGACAGAAATATGAGGAAGGACACATTAAGGACAGGGGCTGCACGCACATTATTTTCTTGGAGACTCCAGCAGCTCATCATCTATAAAGATGTCAGAACCCAACCCTAGAAGAGAGACACGTGGGGTTCATACCTCCCCTGCCTCCAATGTGTGTATGCAGTCTTCTGAAATCATGACACAAACTAGCATGCTGGCTTTTTAGTATGTAACATATATAAATATGTAATATTGCTGGGGAAATCCTTAGCAATGGTTAATAAGACTTTGGAATAGAACAACCCACAGAGATAATAAATTAGTGGGGTTATTCAACAAATCTTTCAGAGTAGTAACCACATGGCAGCAATATTAATATATAGCCACACACTGTTACTACTTTATATTGTCCAAATTATTGATTTCTGACCGATGCCAACATTTCCGCAGGCTGCTGACAGAACTAATGAGGCAAAGCATACACTGAAAGGAAGACAAAAATCTTAGTGTCAGAATAGGGAGGATGACAGAAGTGCATGTTTGGATGAGGGGATGGAGGTTGCCTCACTACAGGAATTTTGCATAAAGTAGATATTTTAAGTCAAATTACAGCAAGAAATGATTGAAAAAAATAAGACTAGACCAGCAATGACTTTTGAGGATTCTTAGTCCATGATAATGCTTAAAAATAGCTAATGGAGAAAAATAATAATGCCTCCACTAAAACTTTTTCTCTTCATTATTTCTTGGCAAGTACTTAGTAAAAATGCTGTTCAAGCTGAATACTATATACCAATTCCATTATTTTTAAAAATCTTAAAATAACTCTGTATCAGGTAATAGTTAAAACTCACAGTTCTATGCTCTTCTGCATTCTGACCAAAACCCAAAAAGACAAGGAAGAAGCAGAGAGGAGAAAATTACAGGAAGGAGAAAGATGAAATGAAGGTTCAGTTTGTCTTTTCATCTTGATTAACCTGTACATTGGAGTTCTTGAACTCTTCACTAGTCCTCAAGAATCTTCACAGTGAAGACATCATACATTTTTTACCTTATTAAGGTTTGTAACATTTTTTTCAGATGACATTCTCATAAGTAATTGAGGAAACATGGCACCAATAAAGCTGTTTATTGGTTTGTGGTAAAAATCTTTAGAGAACTCTATCCAGAGAATATTTATCTCCAGTCAAATATCAAAACGGAAGAACGTATTGAATATGGTTCTGTAGACTGTCCTGCTTTTACCGCAGTTCCAATTTTTACATTAATGACCATTTAAGTAAATCTGCATATGACACAAAGCCAGGGGGGACAAAATAAGAATTCAGATTGATCTGGACCAATTAGAGAAGTGATCTGAAAAGATAAAAAAACCCCTGAATTCATATAAATGTATGGTATAACACATAGCAAAAATAAATTGCGCAACTGTGAACTAGGGTACAGCTGGATGCATCACACTACTTCAGCAGAGGATCTTGGATTACAGTGGACAAAAGAGGAATATGTATGAACAATGTTCTCATGCTGCAACAGAAAGAAATCAAATGCTCTGCTGGAATGTGCAGAGGTTTGAAAGATAAGTGAATCTTTGCACTTTATTCATCTGAAATAGTGTACCCAGTTTCAAACACTGTGCTTCAAGAAAGATGAAGTGCTGTAACCCAAGTGAAGAGGATGCAGAAAAGAAGAGAAAAATCAGAGATCTAGAAAACATGACCTACAAAAGAAGAGAGGAAGAGCTAGGTTCAGGTAGATAAAGGGTCGTTGCAAAAAGGATAGGAATAATCTGCATAAAACAGTAACAGACTTTTAAATGTAGCAAGAAAGATTCATGCTAGGCATTGGGACTTTAAACAGCTGAGGTAGCGAAGATGTAGAACAGCCTGGAGAGGCTGTGATCTGCTCAAAGAAACAGATAAAAATCTGTGAGGAAAGACACAGGTTTAGTGATGCTGCTGTAAGGAGCGAAGGTATTGGATTAAGTTTCAAGATTCCATCCAGCTCCTGGTTTTAGATGGGTTTGGGGCATGTTAAGAGACATCAAAAACTATTAATCAAATTTAACACATAAGAAAGCTTCACTCTAACTGAAAAACTTGAGTGCATAAAGAATTTTCAAAATACAATTAGCCATTTCAATCCACTTTTATACATGTATTAAAGCAAACGCAATGCATTTACAGTAGTGGAAAAGAAATAGGCAATCAATTCAATTTTATTTTATTGTATATAAGTTCGCACTACCCTAAGTCAGCATGAATTTAATTTTCTTGGCAATTTGTTTAACAAAAAAGGCTATAATAGCCCAAATACAATCATCATATTTGTTACAACCTATCTGGACATTTTTCAGAATTTTCATCTTTGACATGACAGACTGGCAAGATGGTTTTTGTGCCATTAAATGCTGTAGGAATAATTGGTGTTACCTATAAATTCTTGAAAAAAGTCTTGAACTTTATCATGCCAGCTGAGCTACCCCTTCTTTACTATATCCATTTACTAAAAATCCAAACTTTGGAGACAGAGAGAAAATGTGTTTGTAATAGCAATGTATGGGGTTTTTTTCTAAAAAAAAGAAATATTTTCCCACTAGACCTAGACTCATTACTATATATTCGATCCTCCCTTCTCAGTTAAATATGGGAAGGCTTCAACAGACATTTGTCAACAATTCTAAGTTGTATCCTCAGCCACATGGTTGAGGACCAGATTTTATCAAAAGCTTGAGAGATCATAAATCCAACTTTGCATCTTCTAAAAAGCATTAACTGACTTCTCCACATTCGTGACTGATGACATTTTCAAGGATAATAATTTTACTGTTCCACTATCCCACAATAAAAAGCACCAGGCACTGCTCTCAGTCTACGTCTTTAGCGTGGGACATGAAGCCCTTCCTTGTCCTCAAGTCTAACTGTTTGTCTCTGCTGTGATGAAACATAATGTTGATATAAAACCTGGGTTCATGTCTTCCTTCTGATATCCTGGTTTCTATGCAAAATAAGCCATGTAACACTCACCATAATGGGTTCATGTCCTCTATCATTTCCTCTAAGCTGGGCATTCATGTGGATTAGAATTTGTGAGACTCACTAAGAACTGTATCAACTCCAAAACAAGAGATAGAGTAACCACTGACTGGCAGAGTATAAAAGCATGTGTAGCAATATAAGAACATAATGAATATTCACAGATTATTTCCAGCTATCAGTTGCCATGTCCTTTTCTTAATTAAAGATTTGTGGAATATTTTTCCATGTATAAAACCCTCCTTCATGTTGCAAACTACTAAATCCTTATTCTAGTCCCTTTCTCCACAGAGATCTGTATAGAAATTCCTTATACACTCATCCCGTGGCAGGATAAGGCTCTTGCCATTACAAAGGTCACTGCATTAAATCACATTAAAATCCTCTTCTTTTTTTTGTTAGGTACTTATGCAAAAGAAGCTGAACACTGTCCTCTCTTGTAGGCCTGTTTTGTTTTGTTGCTTCTACCTTTTAAAGAAGCATTACAGAACACAGTCTCCAAAAAAAATTTCACTTTACTGTACAAAGTCTGAATCATGATTAACCTTGCCTTTGAAGTACAAGGCACATTTACAATAAAAGACATGAAGACATTAAAGAAAAGAAAGGTCTTTCTTTAAGGTGAATAAGATAATACCACCATCTCTATGTGTTATCATCCATGCTTTCTATCAAGTGCTTGCATTTGTTGAATACTTTTAAGAATTCGTAGCATTCCAGAAAGGAGTTTAAATACTATTTCTGTTTTGATCATAAAGAAAAGTGGGCAAAAGGAAGTAAACTGACTTGCTTCAGACTACACAGCAAATTGTAGACCTAAGGTTAAAACTCAAACCAGCTGGCTAGAGTTACTGGGAAAAACAAATGATCAGAAGCACAAACTTAACAAAACTGAGTATTTTCCATGGGTAAGGACTAATTTCAATTAATTTCCTGCTGGAATAGCCTGTCATTTTCTTTTAAAATTATCCTGTGTCATAGAATCATAGAACAGCCCAGATTGGAAGGGACTTTGAAAAATCATCTGGTCCAACCTTTCGTGGGAAAGGTAGCCTAGATGGCATCATCTAGCACCCTGTCCAATCGCATCTTGAAAACCTCCAGCGATGGGGACTCTACCATGTCTCTGGGAGGTTGTTCCAGTGAATGATTGTTCTTATTGTAAAAAATTTCTTCCTTATTTTGAAATGATGTTCTATTTAATCTTATTTTTAATTAATTACGCATTTGTTCATTTAAAGCATGATTTTTCAAATAAGTTAAAATGTACATTATTTAAATTACTAGAAATGTACAAAGATCTGAAGTGAAATATAATTAGTGAACTTTTCAAAGCAAAGGGGTTGCAATTGACTTCGTACACTTACTTTTCCATCCTAAAAGTTGGAGGTAGGTTTTGGGGTTTTTTTCCTTAATCCTAATTCAGCAAAAGCAAAAATTTTAAACCTCAAATTCTCACAAAAGAGGAAAATTATTGGTGGAATTTTTGTAGCCAGCAGCTGATGTGACTTTAGGGCTATGTACTTTTTGACACCTAAACATGAATCCACATTTTTTTGGTTAAAAAAAAAGAACAAGCAAGACTTTCAATTGAGGTTACTTTTTTGAAGTGGTTAGGTTATTTGATTGTATTGTATGCTTGCCACATTCCATGGGCTTGTTGCCATGATGGTCTAAGGATAGTGGTTAGGTAAGGTTTCTCTAATAAAACCAAACTGGTTTAGAAAAACTTTGTATACTCTTTGGAACATGAAAGTACAAACACTTGCGCAATACAGTTTGTGTATTACTGTTCTGTGACACAAACACGTCAGTTACGAGTAAGAAGTCAATTGCACCAAACATTTCAGTCATGAAAAATGACTTGTTTTCCCTTATCAGTACTTCAGTTGTAGAGTAAAATTGGACTTCAGCTGTACTAAGATAATGACAAGTATAGCTGCACTTGCACTGCTTTATTGTAGTTCCTTTTAGCTAAGAAGGAACTTTGAAAACAAATTGTAAGAGGTAATGGTTGCAGGATAATTACTGATTTGGTAGCCACACACTTCTTCAGTCAAAACTAATAGTGTAAGTCACTGACAGTCGGTCTGCTAAGGATTTACAGTTGAAATCACCAGTGTAAGTCACATCAGGTAGGTGAAGCTGCTCACAGTCAGAATGGTTAAGTCCTAAAAGAGAAGTGTCACTAGTTTCCTGGATCAACTCACAAACAGCACCGCAAAGCTAAACAGGAGATAAACAATACTGTTAAGGAGGGTTGCTTAAAGTTGCTGTAAGTGTTTTCTGTGTCAGGACTTGAAGAAAGATACCTCAGAAAATACGTATGGTTTGCATATTGAAAATAAGTAAAAAACTTGCCAGAACCTTCTCCTTGCCTAAAGATGCTGGATTGGATATAAAAATCTGTGAGCACTGTAATGCAGTCAGTACCACAACAAAGCAAAAAAATTAACCACAAAGACTATATTTAATCATCTACTTTTTACAGGAAACACCCCGCTATTTTGGAAAAAAAACACATGAAAGCTTTACCTTTAGCACAATGAAGTCACGGGGAAAACTTCATGACCAAAAAACACAAAAGAGAGACATGGATATTTAAAGACATGGCTATGTGAGTGAGCTTTTAATGCATATAAAATGTTTTCATGCATATAAAATGAGACTCATACTGTAACTGAGTGCATCAACAGCACATCAACAAGAGCAAACAGCAACTGTGGATTCTCTCCATCATTTCTAGTTTTTCAAAACTTACCTGAAGCACGTAAGTTTCTAGCATACCTTCTATAGTTAGCTGTATGCACATTCCATTTTATTATGTCTTTGACTACTTAGTATTTTTAGAATGTGGTCAATGTTTTCCTGAAATTGAATGTATTTATATGCATGAATACATTCTAAAAAGACATTTAACTTCCCACAAGATGGGCCTAGAATTTTTAAAGATTTTGTTTATAATAGTGGATTAATTTTAAGTATGTGGAAAAAGCCCTAGTATCCAGAAACAAGAATTTATCCAAGTGAACAGGTCTAATCTCGAGGTTCAGGAAGACTCATTTTTATCCCATGGAATATTTGAATATTTTGCGTTTTTAAATATGTCTTCATAGCTCCTGTTGTGCATGTCTTCTACTTGTAAAACAAACTTTTAAAGCCACCTGAGTATGTATCATCGTTTCTTCAGCAGTAATTAGGAGAGAATGAGAATGCTTCATAGAGCACTCAGATTATTTAATTAAACTGTGCGTCAGGATTTTTTCTAAAGGTCCCTCTAGTGGAGGTAAAACTAAACTGTAGTTATGATCCACTTTTCAAAGTCAAACCTTTGTACAGGAACAAAACTAACTTACAAGGTCAGTTGAAAGTCAATGCAAGTTCTGACCATATGGGATATAGATACATGTCTTTCAAGATAGATATATTATTCCTGCACATACACTCACACTAGAAGGAAGATAAAAGTATTTGAGAGCTACAGGATGAATAATTTTAGATTTATATCAGCATTCTGATAATTTGGAACTTCACTCAAATTATATATAGTTTTGGCACATTCTGAACTATTGAATACGTTTAAATTCTAATCAATATATGCTAATGTACTACGCTATCATCTTTTGTAATTATATCTAAAGAACAAACATGAGTATATATTGTTCCAAATTTTTGCCTGAATGGTTCTGAATAAATAATTTCAAAGAACGTCCTCCCCCAGCAAGGTATTCTAAAAGTGAAGACTGTGTAGAATCCAAAGCCCTAGATTTACATTAAAATAATTGAGTCTGATTCTCTATTTACTACCTCTGATCATGTCATTGGCAAGAAGGCATAATGATATTCATAGTGTTGCTCTTGCTAGTAACAATGTTGATGTAAAACAAAACAGATATGCTGCTGATTGTCTCTCTCTATTAACATAGTCATTAGACATGTTGGACCAGTTTCTGACCAGCTACTAATGTGCAGCAAGGTAAGCAGCTTTACAAAAATAAACATGTGTAGGGTTATCTGAATTTACTAAAATGCAAGTATTGCAAAATAGCCAGTTCTTCATGATAAACAAAAATAGTAGGAAAAATGGGTAAGATATAAAAATCTTTCTTCAGATAACCATCACTGATAAATTATGTAAAGTTATCTTTGTCAGAAGTTAAGATGACTGGCAAACTCTGCAAATTCACTTATTCTCAATTATCTTTCTTAAATACACAACAGAGGTACTTTAATTCAAATGGAGATTTAAAATTTTATACTGCAATCAGCCAATGTGTGTGTGTCTGAATTCTGGATATGCACCTTGAATAACTTTTACCATAGTTTTTACCTCTGACCTGCAGTTCTGCTTTGGTTAAATGTAGGCTAAACAATAAATTGTGATTCTACACTGTAATTAATCCATAGCTAGCTATAAAATTTCTTCTAAGAATGCTAATTCATAAATGAAATAAAAAGTAAACTGCTACATGATAGTGGTTCAAAACTAAGAAGAAATTAATGTATCAGAAAGGATAAAGAAATACTGAACTACAGCTGAGTTGTCCAAGGATCTAGATTTTCAGGGTTTTGTAGGGTTTTTTGTTTTCCTTTCTTAACTCTACAGTGGTTCAGAATTCTGTTATTACAAAAAATATAGTTTATTGTTGGCCCAGATTCCAAAGTTGAGTAAGAACTGACCCAAAACTAAAAGAAATAGGAAACGAAGATGAATCTTACAAGAAAAACAATACCGAAGAAAGAACACATTTAGGGTTGTATGTGGTATGACACTTTAGTGATGAAGCTGAATTTTTTTTTAGTTTGAATTGAAGGTTATTGTGGTTCTTCCATGAAATATAAGGTATTGCAATAAAGACTGCACAAGACAATAGCATTACAGTTTCAAACTTGATTTGCTTTTCTTCTATGAAATCTAGTTTACTTCACTGAAACTCTGGCTCAGGTATGTATGATAACAATATCAGAAATGAAGTAAAAATGCCTACTGTCTCCTTTCATTCCTTGATGAATGATACCATGGAAATTTCACTCATCACTAGTGGAAAGAAACATACCTTATAACAGAGAACTAGTACTTGCTCTGTGCACTGGACCTGAAGCTAAGCTTCCCAGGAATTAACTGAAACCTAAGCAGAATGTACAGTGTTAACAAGTGGTCATAGGTGGGTTTTACTATTTTTTCCACTTTAGCAGGAAAAAGGAAATTTCATACACTGTATATCATGCCAGTCAGTCATTTTTCATCAAAAATGTTCTTGGGAGAAAAAAAAAATAATCAATTATATCTTACCTACTCACCTTGAAATGTCACTTGGAATTTAGAAATATAGAACATAACTGAGTAACTCCAAATGACTTCAGACATTGAGATTAATAATAATCATAGTATCTCTCTGCAAAATATGGAGTCATTACAGAACAGGATTATGAAGTTCTTATTAAAATACATAGATACCATGGTTTCAGCTTCACTATAATTTACTTAGTCAGTTGTCAGAACTCAAGACTGTCCTTTCAGCACATCCTCCCTCCTTCCCCTTATTAAAGAAGATGAGAGTCTACATAAAGAGCAACCCTGTCTGCAAAGGCTTGGTTTTCCATCTCTGCCTCCAGGCAAATGCAACTCTTAAGTTATCTCCTTGATATTCTCATGTCACCTTAAACAGATAGACATGTAAGCTGCTTATCTAATTTGACTGCATATTAGCAAAATTACAAACTCCGCTTATAACATCAAGCTTTTAAATTGCTATATTTATTAACCTAAACTAGCTCTCTGTAATGCTGCAGGAGAACAAATACCATTCACCTTTCAAAAAAAAATAAACTAACTTCCCTAAAAGTCACACTAGGCAATTTGCCAGTCTTTGATTGTGAACAGAACTTCCTCTGGATCTCCAAACTGGTTGGTGGATTGAACAATTAGATATCAAAACACAATCCAGCCTGTTTAAGACAAGAAGAAATGTATCACACACAGCACTGAGCAGTCCAGGGAAGAATCATGCATCTCACTTTTTTTTCACGAGTTGGCCAGCAACCTCTGCATGAGCCTGATCACCCAGGTCTTTTGGACTCAAGGAGGGGAAGGGCTGAAAACAATTAAGTTAGTTTTCCCTTCTTTCCAGGAAGCCAGGAGTTATCTATCCTAATTCAAAGCCGTGCTTCACATTTTTCAGAGGAGGTGATTTTTTTTTTTAGTTACCAGGTCAATGAATGCTCGTCACCTGTACATGAAATAGTTGCCTGCTATATACACAAAATGATATGCAAACTGAAGTAAGTTTAAGGCCAATTGTAAACTTGGCCTGAAGGGCTAAATTCAGTCCTATCAGTAAGTACAGTAATGCAAAGTATAGCCCTAACATCATAGAATCACTCAAGAGGTCATCCCATCCAACCTCCTGCTCAAAGCAGAGTCAACACTGAATGCAGACCAGGTTGCTCAGGACCTCATCTGGCTGGGTTTTGAAAACCTCCAATAATGTAGATATCACAACTTCTCCGGGTACTCTGACCCAGTGCTTAATTATTCTCATGGGGATATTTATTTTCCTTATACCCAGTCGGACCAAGCCCTTTCAGTTCATGACCATGGTCCTCTGTTCTCCTGCCTGCCTCTGTCTTCTTGGTGACCTTGCCATAAGGATGGACAGGTGGCTGTCAGGGTTCCCCACAACTGTCCCTTCTCCAGGCTGAGCAAACCCCAGTCCCCCAGCCTCTCCTCACAGGGTAAGGTCTCCAGCCCCCTGACCACCTTGGTGGCTCCTGAATGCACTTGTTTATCAACATCATTCGTGCACCATGCATCCCAAAACTGGGTACCTTACTTGAAATACAGTCCAATGAGTGACAAGTAAAAGGGAATAATCAATTCCATTACCTACTGCCTCTGCTTCTGGTGGTACAGCCCAGGATGCTGCTAGCCTTCGTTGCTGTCTGGTCACATTGCTGCCATGTGTTTACCAGTTAACAACCACAAAACAAAACAGCACAACTCATATTTCTAGCACTCATTTTTTATATTTGCTGTTTGTAAATCTAACTAAAGTGAACAAAAATGCTTTGGATTTCTGAAAATTCAAAACCCCC
Organism: Haliaeetus leucocephalus; assembly: GCF_000737465.1. Taxonomy (NCBI): domain Eukaryota; kingdom Metazoa; phylum Chordata; class Aves; order Accipitriformes; family Accipitridae; genus Haliaeetus; species Haliaeetus leucocephalus. The sequence continues at coordinate 6,021,794 of NW_010972753.1, forward strand.
ATATGATTAAGGTTAGGAGACTAATTAAAAACAACAATCCTTTTTTCACATGTGCATTTTTGTTTCAACACATCACTTTCTCCTAATCTTCCTCCAAGATTTTTTGCAGATTCTTACTTTCAGGATGCTTTAGAACTGGGACCTAATCCTTCAAGGTCTACATGGGTGCGGTGAGGAGAATGATTAATTTATTATGTAATCATTAACAGTCCTGTTAAAGGATTCAGTAATGATACTGGCAAAGGCAGAATCATCAGTTTTAACATATTATTCCATTGTGTGGAAATTAATATATTTCCCATTTATTTTCCCCTGGATATCTGGATAGCCATCACCCATCACTAAAGGGTACAAAACAGAGGTATGGAGAAAGGACTGATTGCCTTCAATCATAACAAGTTTGCATTTTTGTAGAGCTCCGAGTGTTTGCACAAAGGTGCCTAAAAGGCTACTCACTACTTTCTCTGGACCACTGGCTGATGTGAATTGGTTCGTTGGTTGGGGTTTTTTTGGTTGGCTTCTTTTTTAAATATATATTTTGATAGGGCAAATTTGAAAATGCACTGTGCAAACTAAAAGCATTGTTAACACTTTGTATTTTATTTACAAAGTACTTGTAACCATGTTTGAAAGATAAGAGACTTCCATTACAAAGATAGAAGAAAGGAAAAAGGAAAAGAACTCAAAGCTACCTACTGTGATGACTTTTCATCTAACTGGTTACACTAATTTCAGCCTGTAGACAAGAACAAGCACAGCTACTCTTTTGTTCATCTCAGTTCTGCTCATGGTTGAACACACTATGAGATTATTAGAAACTAAAAAATCCACACTTTGGGGTTCCTGCAATTTCCCTTTTAATGAAAGTAAAAATAGGTTTTCAAAGTCTCTAGCTTCAGTGATCACGAAGGTGTCTTGAAAACAAAACTTTCAGTAACAAATTATTTTATGGCAATAATCATGACATTTTGAAGTAGCTGATCTCATTTTTCCTACAGACCCACTGCTGAGAGAAAGGAATTTATAACTCTTATTTAAATACATGAGTTCACACTGACTTCAATGTGATCAGCATTTAATTTTTATTTTTTATTCTAAATAGAGTCTTGAGTACCTGGAAAGGAATGTTCTTTTCCTTCCTGCATGTTGTAAATTTTTGGTCTAAAACTTCTCCTTCTCCTTTGAAAGAGATACAGTTAATAGCCCCAAAACAAAAGAGCAAAAATCTAATACATTTTAGAATTATACAACAGGTACTTTTAAAAAAACATACCCGATTAATAAGATAATGTCCAATTCAATGAAATCAATGGCATTTAGATAAAGCCTGATCAGGATCTAAACTGATGAATTCACAGTAATGACTGATCAACACAGTGAGCAAAACCTTAAAGTTTTTGTTTAGTCTGCACTGTATCTTGTCCAGGTGAATTTACAACTTTTTATGTATTCTAACTTCTTTTTTTACTGTATGTGATCAGGAATATCACTGTTTTTCAAAAGGAAAAAAAAAAGGCTGTAATTTTCATTTATTTATGGTAGTAATATTCAGTTTTATAAATAAAACATAATTATACACTTACTTCTGACATACAGTAAAATATTAATTCAAATACCGAAATATATAAAATATTAGATGTTGCAATATGCTTAATATTTTATTATGTTTCATCATTTTCTAAAGCAAAATGATTTCATATGCCTTAATCTGATTTGTTTCACTATATTAATTAAAGGAAGAGTTCAAGTTTTCATTTTTGTTCCTGATTTAAAATGGGGAAAAAATGCTAGAACCTCCAGTTCTAAATTTTTTGTCATATGGGTTGCAAGGTAACACTAGTACAAGGTATCTTTTTGAAAACTAAGGTTGTCTATAAAAAGTGATAACAAATTTGGATTTGCTAGATACCAGTGAAATATATATGAAAAAAAATATATTTAGCAACATACCTTCACGAGTGAACTATCTGAACAGATATGGCAGAAAGAATGGGGAAATATCTGTTTAGAAGAGTTTTCCTCATCTTAATGTGCCCTTCCTTAATACAGATGTGATTAGAATTGACACATTGCAAATTCGGATCTATATTTCCTTTACTAAGCATGGGAGATCAGTTACTACAACAGCTTTTCTTTATAGCACAATGGGTATTTTAGTGTTCACTGTCTAGTCCTTTTTTAAGCTAAAAAAAAAGCAGAACCTCACATAATACTTCTCTGCCTGAATCAATGAACTGATCAACAAACCCCTGCAATGGAAGAAAGAAAGCTCAGAGGAGATGGGCACAGGCGACGATGGGCTCATGAAGCTCTGAAGAGAATCTAGGGAGTCACCACCGCTGTTGTAAAAGAAGCTGAACTCATCTCAATGCCAACGGGACTGGAGGGTGGCTGTTGTGTAGATAAAGAGCTGTACTGGTTGAGGGAGTCAACGGGTTGAGCAAATGGCCTTCCCTAAAATAATCAATAGAAAATATTTTCTTCCTGAGACAGCCAGACCAGTGTGGGGGAAGTATATATGCAGCTCAGCTCAACCCAGAGCACAAAAATCGAACAACCAACAAAATGGACTTTGAAGACAGCAACAGGCTTGAGCTGGCTTCAAGCCATGCATGCCTCGCAAGCAACTAGGGACGTGCAGCATCGTGATGGTAAGCATGCAGAGACCAGTAACAGGAATCATATTGGTACTGTGATTCAGCTGTATTGCAATTGCTATATTATGCTCGCGTTGTGATTTCAGTACATTGTTGTATCGCTCTGCTAAATCAAAATCTTATGTAACATCAAACGTCTTCAAGTAAGTGAATTTGGTATTAAAACATTAAACCCTCTTCGTGTGGAATATCTAGAAGAACCTGGTCAGAGAGTATTGGCCTCTTGACAAGCCTGCAAAAGCATATGCCTTGAGGAAGAATAGAAAGTGGCCCTTCAAAGTAAACAAGCAAATTAAAAACATTATCAATCATTCCCTGTTAAAGCCAAATTTCTTGAAAGCGTATCAGGAAACAGACCAAACAAATTATCCTTTTCCTGGCACAATACACCAAGTCAGAAGGGAGGAAAGCTGACAGAGAGAAGACTCAGGTACAGTAAGGTGCACAATGGCATGCTAAATTTTGCCAGCTTCTGGAAGGTATATAGGTGCCTAAATTCAGATGATTGCAGCTTTCCAGATTCACAAGTTTAACAAAACATGAGCCTCTAGTTACAGTAAACAAAAGAACTTAAAAATATGAACTGCACCTGGTTCACATAACACTAGCCTTTGCTCTACTGTGTAGGTGAGTGGAAAAAAATTACCAACATGCTATCCAAAATAGTTGAATGTTTCACGCTCTATTCAGAGCAAACATGCTAACTGAGAAAAGAAAGACGCTGTACTAACTTGAAAGGATATATTTTGAGATGATAATCAGAACCAAATAATTTAATATGATATAGGCAGCCTTCTCACTGTTTTAAGTTATAATTTGTCACAAAATATTTTGTTTAAACTTAGAATACACGTAAGAAACCTGAAGCAAAAAAGAATCAAAAAAGATGCATATCATACTAAAAAAAAAATTACAAAACGTGAAACGCATTTCACAGTACCACAGAGTAATGCCACCATTGTTGCCAGTGCCATAAAAATGTTTGCTGATCTTTTCTAATTTTTCTTGAAAGCTTGTGACATATTCTTGTAATGCCACAGGCTAAGTCTTTGATCTTCGTAAAAACTTTTAACAATACCATATTAACTTATTAGCATAAAAAATCCTTTCCAACACAAAATACGTGTTTTCACTATTTTACTAAAGCCAGGCTTCAGGATGATTTTTTTAAGTTTATTAATAGCAAGTCTTATTATTTCAGAAGTTACAGAATGATTCATATTTGTTTACACAACTACTACTACAATTCGCCAGTTACGAGTTATAAGCAAACCTTCCTTTTCCTGTTACATCCTAAAATGAAATCCCAAATCAATGCTATCTAATATTTCTATTCCTAGTTTGATTCAAGATTTACTGACAAGCACAAAAATATGACCGACAGAGGGTATTTTTCAGCATGGAATATGATTACGGAAAGGAAAAAGGTCTACATTGTTATTTAAATTTCCACCAATCTGCAGATCTTGATGGACAAATCCTTGCTTTACCTTGCCTTCTCAGCTAGTACCTCTGCACAGTTTTCATTTTTTCCTTACAAAATAGCGTCTGACAAACATCATGAAGCTAGAAATAAATGACATTAACAAGGCAGGTTATAGAGGTGGAATGGCATGACTGATTTGGTAAAACCAAAACATTGAAGATCCTTCTAACAACTAATCCCAGCGTGACAGGTATATGGTAGGATGACAGGCCCCAAACTTCTAATCTTCATTTTTATGAACTACACAAGCCATTCTGTTTCTCAGGCTACTAAATCTCAACTGGAAATTAAAGTCTGAAAACATATGAGGTTAATTTCTGCTTCACTGCTTCGCAAGAGAGTAAACTTCATCAGCTGGACCTAGGGATTAGACAAGGTGCTCGGTTCATTTTGTGTGGATCCCTACAGAGTTTAGAATTTACCCTTGGTCTCATACCAAACAAGTTCGTATCTGTGGGTTCATTGTGGTTTCCACTGGTCTCCCTTATAAATACCAGAACTTCATTCCTGAGAGTGGACATATCAGAAAAAAAACCCACCAGCAGAAAACAGCAAGAACAAATTTTAGCCATCAAATGCCTTAAGTTAAAACCTGTTTGTTATCTATTCATTATTAATGCTCCTTTCCTGTGACTGCTAATTAATATAAACAGTTGTTTCACTGCTGTATGCACATCTTGGTATTTTGTTTTTAAAAGTACAAAAAGGCTATACAACATTTTAGTATTGCACTAGAAATATACTCTTGTGCCCTGAAATTAAAATACTGATTATGTATGTTATTTTTCCTACCTTCAGCATCTCTGGGGATTTTTTTGCTACACAGTCCAGAAGGGAAATTAGAGAACTCAGAGAAATAACAACAGGATTCATGTTTACTTTAACCTGCTGCATGAAGGATTATATTATTAAGTATGTGTATTATTATTACCTATTCTATTGTTGAGTATTAGCTCAAGAAAACAGAGCATTCTTAGTTTAAAAATCATGAGAATTTTTTTTATTTATTAAAGTAATATTCTATCCCCCTTTTCAATGGACACTATTAAATTACTTTATGCAGAGAATAGAGTGATGAATGTTGCTAATAAAACAACGGGGGGGGGGAGAACCATTTTGGAGTGATGGTACCTTAAACTAGTAAATTGTTCCTTTCATACACATCACTCATGCTCAGTAAGCCTCACAAGCATGTTGTCCTTTTACAGAATAACCTACTCAAGACAGCAGCTACTTAAACTGAACTGAGAAGACTAGTACACATGGTATTTGAGGCTCCTCCTCCAGACTTTTTGAAAATGCCCACACCCCTGGACGAATACCCTGTCCCAGGAAGGCGAGCACAGGCTATTATTGCAAGGCACCCTTCACCAAGCTCCCTTGTGCTGGCACTAGTACTACGACCACATGGATCAAAAAACTTCTTCTCCTGGTTAGTTTTCAGACATATTTAATAAAAGACTAATTTTCAGCTGGGAAATTAATTCCAGTTTGCTAACTCTACCCAGCATACAGCAGTGAGAAGAGTACTTCCACCACAAAAGCAGGGGTGGGACTGTCGCTTTCAATGGTAGCCCGCGTTTCTGGCTCTCTAAAGTGATTGTGGTGTGGCAGCACTCCACAGCTCTCAAGGTAGATTAAATGCACTTTTGCATTCAGGAGGAATAACAAACTGCTGTTTCCCTACTGAGATCAGTGCCTGACTAAACGAGCGTTCCTCTTCTCTGCCACCCGTTGCAAAGCAAATAGGTAATTTTGAAGGTTTACACTAATCTGCCTGATTTCATGCTGGAAAAGGAGTTGAATGCTACAGCTGGAGCTGATCCCAGCAGAGAGCCTGCACCAAGCAGAGGGTTCAATGCTTCTCACCTTCCCAGGCAGGACGCCTGCCCCACACACTTTAAGCAGCAGCTCACCAAGGCACGGCCTCTGAGAAGGGTAGAACATGAATAGCTTTTGGGGGGCTCTTCTCTCAACCATAGCATAAGGAATAGATTTCTGAAAAGGAGATAGACTGTTGCTCTTCCATGTCTGGATTCTGTGGAGGTTAAATGCCCACTGCCAAAGGTGGTTTTCCCTCCCGCTGCTGTGATTAATTTGAGGAATTCATAATATTCATTAAAGTAATATAGTTACGACTGTGAAACTGTATTACTGGTTGAGATTTAGCAGTGATCTGGAAGAGCCTAAGGGGTGCAGACTTACAGCACTCCAAACGCTAGCATTAAGGCATATTCTGTGGTTGCTGCTTCCTATGGAGTGCATTTCTACTGCGTGGAGTAAGGTGTGAAGTTTTTCCAACAGGAAAGTAAGGAGCCAGCAGTGCCCGCAATGGGATTCAGGCGGGTATTTTTCAATTGGTGTTAACTGCCTGAGAGGGTGGTAGCATCAATACAGAATTAAAACGATGCACATCTGTATCTGTTGTAAGTTATTAATAAGATAAGTGGTATAGAGTCCCTCCTGGGGGAAAGCTATGAAAAGGCATTCTCTCAGGCTTTTGCTCCTGCAGGCAGAGTACAGGCTACCTTCAGGAAAGACATGGGGGTTTTTTGTTTGGTTTACATTTGGAAGAGTAGTATCAGCACAGTTAAAATCTCTTGAGGGTGAGCTCAGCTGGAAAGTTGCCAGTGTCACTAGAGCCTAAAAAACTGTATGTGCAATAAATAAGTTCTCACAAAAATGTGTGGTGTAATTCATCTGCTGGTTGTTTAAACGACAGTTAAAATCTCACATAATCTTACACATGGCTCTACTGAGACGCTAGTAACCTTCAATATCCATATGATCTGTAAAGTACTTATAGGTGGAATCTTAAATCCCTTCACTCTTTTCTATAGTTATCTTCCCAGGCTATGTCTTGCTTCAAACTTTACTTCTACTTTGAAGAGACACAACTGCATGTTTCTTTTGATGTTTTTGTTTAATTTTATCAGGATATCATCTTTTCTTCAAACTAGAAAATACTAAATCCTTACCTAAATTACTTCTCTTAATCTCACCAGTCAGAAAGGAATCTTTCTCTGCCCTCTACGTCATTTTTTACATAACCTTAGGAAAACTCTGTGGCTAGAATAATCCTTCTCTCAAATCTTGTTGTGAAGTATTTCCTTGTACTCTGGGCCCTTTACTCCACTTATTCCTCCCCTCCTATTCTTTTTTCCAAATTTCCAATCACACAACTATCAACTCTGTTTTAGCTACTGCCATTCCTTCTTTTTCCATGGATCAGCATCCTCCATGTGTTGTACTCCGTGCATGTTATGGGCACATATTCTGACATATGCCAGGATTATAAACATCTTATCCTTCTTTATGCCTGTAAGCACCCTGCTGATCCGTCCCAACCTCGTCTAAAATGCCCAACTTACCATTAAACACAATCCAAAACCTTTACTTCATCAGCCTGTATATTCCATCATCGTATGAGATAAAATTAATAAAAAGCAGCACTATCTAGTACGAGGGTGTATGTAACAGATGGTAGCAGTGTTTGTTTGCTAGTTTAAAGCTTACTGTGCATGTACTATGTGCTACACTTCTTTAAAATGCAAGACAAGCTGGGCAGTAGGGAAGAAGTCTTCCTGCATGGTGCTGGCTACGGCACTGTGTATCCACTGTCTGGAGAAAAAGCAGACTGCTGCATTCATTCCCCAGAAGATCTCAGCATGCTCTGTGGGGCAAAGCTTCAGGGCACAGAGCAGGGCACACAGAGACAACCAACACCGAAGCCAGCCAGGAGAAAGCAAACTGCAAGCCTTTGAGTGGAGTAGGGATGTGCTATCAGTAGTGAGCAGGTTTCTTTTCAGCCTGAAGATGATGGAGGGAAGGAGAGCTTCCTAAGAACCCAGAGGGATATTTTAGAGCTAATTCAACTGAGAAGACACTGAAAGTCATGGGTCCTAGGGAAGGATGCAGAAAAGGACCACCACACAATCCCATAGTAACCAAAGAGTAATTTTTGGTTTAGATACTCTTGTTTCATCTGTCTCAGCAGATCTGAATTTTCTCTCTCTTAACAACCACCTTATTCTAGCTTATTAGTTTGTGCTCTAATACACTTAGCTTTAAAGACTGGGAGCTGTTTGACGTCTTTTGTTATGCTCACTTCAAAGGAAAAGGTGGGGGTAGTTCCACTACAAGGCTCTGGGCAACTCAAGGTCCTATCACAGGGGGGAAAAGAAGAAGCTAGGCAGATGTTAATACTGGATGCATTTTTGATGCACCAGAGCTAATAGGTTCAGTTCTCCAGCTGGAGAAAGGCAGAAAGGATAAGTAAAAAGAAAAGCCAATCCCATCCCTTGTAAATTGGAGCATAAGTACTGCAGTAGCTTGAATAAAAAGGACTTTATTCAAGCTATTAAAGGGAGGATTTCTTTTCTGTTCAGTCATTTACTCGTAACTTTTAGATGGGTGCCATAAGCAGCAACTTAGGCAGAGTCATTCAAATAACAGTGAAAAATAACCTCTAGGTGAGAGATGTGTAACCAAAATATTGCAAGATTTGTCTCAATATACTTATGCAAGACAGATGTAAGCTGCACAGCAGTTGACTTTCTCTAGGTTGATGGATACAGCAGGACTTGAGAAATCCCATCTTCTCAATCCTCTGACAGTCCTGTGAATTAACAACTGCTCGGCTCCAGCATTTTACCAAAACACCCATGTATCTCTCCCTTCTGTCCTTAACTCACAACACTTTCAAACTACCTCTTTCCAGGAACACCTTCCCCATACATAAAGCTAACTTTGCCCCGCCTTCAGAGGTAGATGTCTACCTCCCCTTGGTTTACTGTATTGCCTCCTTCCTTTTTCCCCTCTGAGACAGTGGATATCAAGAAACAAAGTGTTCTCATCTTTTCTGGACCATGTATTTCTTTCCCTTCTGCCTCCATTCTACACCACTAAACGCAATCTAAAATCTTTATTTCATTGACATCTATTTTCCATCCTTCTTCCTCTTACCACACTGACAATTCAGGTCTCTATCCTACTTCTTACTGCACCATGCACGTTCTCTCATCTGTTCTTCCTTCCTCTTGTTTTCCCACCTCAGTTCTCTTTTGCAGGTGCACCTTCTTTGAGAGTGGGAGCAAAAAGCAGGTAAGCACCTCAGAGGGATGAATAGTGCACACTTACATTCACTTACAGTCTTCACGCTACATTTTGCACAGAGACATGCATCTCTTACGAATCCCTTTCTAAATTTTCCAATTGTACAAAATTGTATCCAGCTTATCAAAATCTTCTAGACGGGGATCCCTGCGCCCCAACCCTTTAAATATCTGATTGCCTCTCTACAGCTTCCTCATTCTCTTTGTCTGGCTACAGCCCAGTATTACAGGAAAATGCTGTATAATGGGTGATAGAGGTTTCAAATAAAAACATGCAAATCATGCACAATTTGTCTAAATATGCTTATGCAGGCCAGATGCAATCTGCAGCTGCAGCACAATCCTGTTTATATTCTTGATGTGTAGAGTTTACAGTCAAAAAGTTCAGCAATATTCTCAAAACGTAACACGGGCCTCACTATGTCCTCATCAACAATCCCTTCACAGCCTACATAGCTCTCTTGTGTAGAAATAGTAAACAATTTTAAATGAAATACAAATGTTCCATTTCACAGATCAGTGTGCTCTGAGTCAATATGAAACTAACCACGCTTTATTTAGCAGCTATTTACACATATAGTTTAAACAACAATAAAATGGTCTCCGGAAGGTAAGGGGCTAAAGAAGCTGTTCCCATCTGCAGGGTGTTTTCCACACTACACAATCGGCAGCTATAAAGCTCCTTTAGAGAAGAGTGCTACCTCTCTTGGGAGAAGAAAGAGGGCACGAGTCAGCTCAGAAAATGGACATATTGCCCTGGTGATGTGTTAAATATCTATTTAGCTCCACAGTGTCTTTCCAAGATGAAATATGGGATCCCTTCCATCTAAGTCATCCTCAGGGACAGCATTCTCAGCAGACCAATCCTTGAGTCACTGCTGACCAACTACTTGGAGGGCAGAACATGATTACAGCCCTCCCCACCTTTGCCTCCAATGTGATGCCACTCTGACCTCAGCCTCCTGGAGTTTCAGGCAGCTCTTTTAATGTTATTTCTTGTCACAGATTTTCCTTATAGGCTACAGTAAATCTTGCATTTCCTTCCAGTCCCACTCTGCCATCCACAGGCTTCCTTAAAACTGACTTTGCTGCCGTCTGTTTCTCTAAATATGTGTATTTTTAAGAAGTAGTATCCTTTGCTGCTTCTTGAGTCACACCACTCACTCACTCCTGTTCATATACGTATTTAAATTCAACTGCAGTGATTTAAAATAGTCAGGAGAATGTTTAGCATGCTTGCATGGGCCATGGAATAATTCACATTTCATTTAAATGTCTAATCATGTTATACTAAGGTAGCATTATAAAACGCAATCAAATAAAAACTACTGCATCTAAGTTTCCTTAATTATTAATTTTCATTGTATGTGTAAGAAAATAAATCAGGAAGCTAAAACTTTGTATTGCAGTTGAAGAGAAAGGTCTCTGCAAACAGTGGCTGAGTACACTCTGACAAGATCAATAGCTTTAAGTAACTGTGTGATATTCAGTGGAAAAAAGATACACTGAACACAAGATCAAGAAACAAGGGATTTGATTCCTCCTATGGTCTAAATATGTGAAGAAATTCTAGACTTTGTTTTGCTGATCTGGGCATTTTTTTCCCTTTTTGCAACATCAGATGGAATAAAACAGTAAAGCAAAGCACATAACACTTAATTACAATTTCCTAACTTTGAAGACGCTTAAGAAGTAAAAATCAAAGTAACTATTTAATCAATCAAGTCATGAGATTAGTATTTTAGGCCTTTTGCCTGACAAAATAAAATCAATTAGGTGCCTAGAAAATTTTGAAATATACCTTTTTTTTTTTTTGACAAACTATACATTCATAAAGCATATGAACAAGACTGGTAGATACATTTAATTTGAAACCTTGAATGAAAAGCCTCATTAAAATCTTAAAGAATCTGCTCCTGATAGCTCAGAAACTATCATCTAGAAATTAATTCCTATTAAAGAAAAGATACAGTTTTGTGTTTATGAAAAGATTACTTACAATGTCATGTGTACCATCTGTGACAGCTTATTTCCACACTACAGCAAAGAACCAGAAGAGTAAATTGACCATCATCTTTTCAAAAGGAAAAATTGAAATGGCCAGTAGGCTACCCACTGCATACTATGGAGGCATATTTAACTGCATTTCTATACTGGTCAAACCATAGAGACAAAATACATGTTTGGATGAACTGACTTTCACTTCTGACATTCACTCACTATTAAAGCATAATGCCATATACAATACAATATACAATGGGGAGCAGGTGGCAAGGGAAAACTTAAGGCAGCACTGCATGAAATGTTGCAATAATAAAGGGGTTAGGCGGCATACACATTAAGACCAATTCTAGTATGCTCTCTTTATTAAAACTGGGTCATTGTCAAAAAATTGCTGATGTTAGGATTTGTTGTCATGAATAATAAGAGCAACGCTGCCAGAATGTGCAAGTCATAACAGACTAGGCACATAGAAAATCTTATGAATGACGGTAACATCTGAAGCGCACTGTAATGTTACTAGATATGCCCTCTAACTGATGCTATATTTAGTATCAGTTAAACTTCCCTGGTATCAAACCCGCTGGTTCTCATGAAACTAGAAAGCAGAGGTGTTTTAAGTTCAACAGAGCATGCTACTGCTAAGATTCGGCGGCTCTGCTGAGTGCCTGTAAGGTTCTAGGGTGAACAAATAATCTCAAAATATGGTGACGAGTCTGTATGACCATTAGATGAATTTCTCCATGGTTCTCACAGTTTGAACATTTAATATATACACCTAAAAAAAACCCATCAGTGGAATCAAGTATTCTAACTTATAATTACTTTCATGAAAAAAACATTCACAGATTTTTAAAAAAATAAGATTAGTAATTAGTTGTCTATAAGGATTACGCTTGTTATAAACATATAGCTTAAAAAGCGAAAGCGGGAGGAATTTATAAGGTTTCACTAATGTTAAAGCTATAAGTAAAATATACATTTAAAAGTTCTATCTATAAATATCATTTGGCATAAGGACGTCTAATAAATCTGGTTGACTTTACATTTCTTTAATTCATGTTAAATTTCTAGTCCTCTACATTTCTTTTGTACCCTCACAAAACCTCCAAGACCTTTTAATCTCCATAAAGTAAACACAACAAAGGGCAGACTGCAGTTTACCAGATAACATATTGTAGAAGGAGCCAACGCAAGGGAAAGCATGTATCTGCTACTTCACCTTTGTATCTGTCCTGTAACTGTCAAAAATGATGCTCCAGGTCAAGAAAAACATCTCGATGGATCTCAGATCTTCTTCCTGTCTTTTCTCACCCTGCTTCTTTCATCACATTGCTAATATCCAATGCAATTTGTGTCCGTGAACTAAAATTCCCACATAATTTAAATAATCAGCGACATCTTATCTGCAGGATGATTGTGATCATAAATGTAATAAGGCAGGAGAGGTATTAACTCATCACTCATCTTGGCCACTTCACTAATATTCCAGAGAAAATTTTAAAAAATATAATCTGGTCCTCTTACTGCTAAGGTTTGGAGAATAGCTTTTCTGTTAAAAAAAAAAGCTATCATATGACACAAAGTCTGAAAAGGATGAAATAAGGTAAAATTACTTTGCATATGGAATTTCTGGCACAGTTTTTATCTTCTTCCATTCCACTGGAGAGAAAGTCAAGAGTATATGGTCTCCAAAGAGAATACCTATAGTTCTGTAGGCAGTGTCAAAGACACTGAAAGCTCAGATTTAGTTGTTTAAGGATTTATGGGTGATTCAGCCTCTATGGGATTTTTTGTGCGTGTGCGTGTCCATCTTCATTTCCAGAAGGAACAAAGAGCTAATATATGATGGACAGAAAGGCATGAGGCTTCAAGATGGTAGTTCCTCTCAGATATACCCATGTTATATCTAAGGCAGGAGATGAGAAAGGACAGGGCAAGATGGGGAAAAGAGCACAATGTTTTCTAAACATCACTTCCTAAATTGAAGAAAGGAGAGTGGAAAAAGAGCTTTTTGGTTCCGTTCTAACTTGGGCATAGAAACTTAAGAGAGGTTTCCTCTGTGGCTCCTTGCAACAATACTGATTGTCAGAGAGAAGGCACCAGAAACTGCTTTTGTGAAATCAAAGTAGGTGCAGAAGTTAGATGATCTAAAGCTGCATCAGGCTGGTCATGGACATCCATAAAGCCAGTCAGAGCCCAGATAATATTACCAGCTAACTTCAAGGCTGTCTACTATGCAGTCAGGAAGAACCACTGGTAAAAGCTTTATTGATTGCTTTACTGTCCACACCGGGCTGTGTATTATGGTGGTTACATTGCTACTATTAACCAGACCAAGGTATGCTCATGCTGCACTATAACCACAACTTTTACCACAACATAGGCAGCAAAAGGCCTCGTCCTCTTGGCTGAATGATTTGTCAAGACAGAAGACAAATTCTTGTGGTTTCTGTTGTACAGAAAACTTGAAGGTTGGTCAAATGAAAAAGGAGAAACATAAAGCAAATAAGTAATGAAATCAAACCAAAAGCTGAAAAGAAAGAAGGCATTGATATACAACAGTGTCAGAGTTTTAGTAAGTTATTGAAAATGGAAGCAAAAGCTGTGAGGCAAAGAACTGGAGGTAGCACAACCTACATGATATTGCTAACTACAACGCCTTTCTGGCATCCAAAATTATGCCATCTATGTTCTTTTCTCCCCCTTACATGGGAGAAACACATTTGAAAAGAATTATATATTCACAATAATATATACTACCATTTTAACACAGTTGAAAAGTCTGATGACTACCATATGACTCTGCACAACTAGAATCCCGATCTCAGATTTTACCCAGAGATATACATAACTGCCATTTGGATGTACAGATAGGCTAATCCTGCACATGCATACTGCTACTGCCATATAAAATGCCTGCTGCACTAAACAGTGCCAAAAATGGGGGCTTAACCCATAAGTTTTCTCAGACTATGCCTAACACAAACTGATAGAATTGGGTTTCTTGCGAAAAGCAATTATGGCTGCCGTTTTCTCTTAAAAACCAGGGGCCTCCCTTATTATGTTATAGCCTAGAGATTAAGTTACATTCATCCAAGAAGTGAGAGAGTGAGCTTGAACTCCCTCTTTTGCCAGAGGCAATGCAAATCTACATTACTGGCTACAGAGAAGTTAGACTAAAAAACATTACTTTGCAAAAGCAATGGTCATTTATTAAACCACTCTAACTTGATCAAATCCATCACATACTCAATGTCCATCAATGAAATTGCAACGGCATGCTTACCAGTGTACTTAACATAATGTGAATGTGTTTTACGGCTTCTGCACAATATAATTTCTCATTCTGTCCTCACACAGAGCTTTGAGTAAATAGTCAGCATTTTGGAAGACTAGGATGAAAAACAAAACTCTATGGAAAAATGCGACAGGAAAACTCTATTTACCCATAAATAATTTCAGCTAATTTTACAGCCCTTATGCTGTCCATACATAAGTATAGAAATGCAAAAATGTGCACTCCTCTGTTTTATCAAACTTCTTTTTTGAAAAGAAATGGGTACAGAAAAGAAAAAAAAGAAAGAAAATAAACCAAGAAAGGGTGTCCAAGGCTGAATATATTTTCAGTAAGACATCATTAATCTTCATTAAATGTATGCTGGAGCTAGCAGAAATGTCTTAGCTGTTTTCTGATCAACCAAGACTAAGAAGACATCTAGCCAGTCATTATTGCCAGTGGCCAGAACCAAAAGCAGGGAAGAAAATAAAGATACATTAAGCAGGAAAACAATAGGATGAAGTAGCCTTAAGACTGATTTTTGACCTTTTGCTAACAAAACAAAGAAACATTACACAATATGATTTTAAACTCCACTAAAACCTGTGACAAAAAGCAGTGCCTCACAAAGTCACTAAAATATTGATTGCTGGATGATGAGGAGATATAGCTGGGAAGTACCACTCCATATTGGGCTTATTTCTTCTATTCCTTGTTGGAAACCTACTACTGTTTACATCAGATACAGAATGTTAGGCTAGACGGGTCTTCCATCTAATACAGAATTTGTTTTGTGTTCTTTCATAACAGTTTAGCTAATCTAGTTAAGGGAAGACATGTATATTGATTGGTTTTGTCAGATAGAAGTTGTACAGTTTTCTATTGACAGACAATGAACTTTTCCTACTAGTGAAACTCAATAGTGAAAGGCTTTTATGTAAGAAATGTGAATGATGATATGTATGCGAGAAATGATACCTGACTGGTATTAATGACTTTTTTTTTTTTTTTCAGATATGAATGACACATAGCAACAGTTGAAAATTTAAGCAGAGATATAATTCAGGTCAGATTATGGCCCACACTGCTGAGGTTTTGTGTCTCTAAATAGCATGAGTAGGACAACATGTTTGTAAGAGCCACCTAATATGGATTCATTAATGATATCTGGGTTTTTTCAGTCTATTAAACAAAGATTTAGCTAAATCTCTCAAAGGCAAGGAAGGAAGATTACAGTGACTTAAGGTTTGGGTCGTGGGTTGGGTTTGGTTTTTTTTTCCCCTGAAAATCATTAGAACTGATGAACCTGAAAACAGTTGTGCCTAAAAGCGGTTCTAGTCTTGCCACAAACTTATTGCCAGGGAGAAATAATCAAATAGCTACTAAGCTAGAAATAATTTAAAACAAACAAACAAACAAACAAAAAAAAGCAAAAGCAGATAGACAAGAAGGCTGTTGGTACAAAAAAGAAATTCTTGGAATAATCAATACCACAATGTAAAAAATGCTATTATGCAAGATATAAAACTATACTGATAACTACACATCTTTATTAAAGATTCTGTTATTTAACGTAAGATGAGAATGTTAGGCTAAACCCATGTCACTGTACTGTACCCTAATGCTAAGTGCCTAGGAGCTGCACCATGACACTGTCAGACAGGGTGATCTTAATCCATTCCCCAAATCCCACATACAATTAAAAAGTTGCCTGTGATCCACACCGGCTAATATATATCCCATCTACCTCTCATCTCCCTAGAAGGGAACATCCTGAGACCTAATTATTTCCTGTTTGCCCAAACCTTTGAGACCCTTAGACAAGGGGCTCAGGGGCAGTGGGAGTTGGGATGCTCCGTCGAGCGGCTCCGTTGCTGGACAGTTCCCCAGCATCTTTAGGGATGGCACTGCCAGAAGAGATTGGATCTCCGAGAACTTGGGGAGTTCCATTTTTGTCATTTCACCTTTTGTATGCATTCGATTTTAAATAATGCATAGATACTGTTCTATTCTTTTCTTTATTAAAAAAAAAAATTAAAAAAAAAAATCACTCAATCTTTATCCACTTTTGTAGGACAGGAAGGAAGCACTGAATCTCCTCAGCAATTCATAAAGACCGGTAATGTGAATGAAGTGCACTATCTACAGGCAACATCTGTACCTTCTTTCAAGCCTTTTTTTGGTAAAAATTACTATTTTCGTGTGCAAGCAAGGTATGATCTCTTCTCTATCCCTGTTATTTGATAGTTCTCTGAGCTCCTTGCAAGCAAACAAAAATTGCTACATTATTTCTCAAACAGCAAAGATCTTAATTCTGAATGTGCAAGAGAGTCTAAAATTACTGGCAGTTGTGACTGAATGAAATATATGTTTTAGTGCTTTTCAAACTTAAATTGATGTGTACTCCTGAAACAGTCCTATAAGTCAAATGACAGATTGGAGACATGGAATTGACTGTAACATCAACATTTCAGTGCCGTTCCAGTAAATGCTTACAAGAATATTTCCAGAAAGGTGCACGTACATACATACATGTTTGTAGAGAAATTCTATATAGGCATTTTAAAGATGCCATTGTATATTTCAAATATCTATTAAAAAACTAGCATCTGATGAAGATTACCTTTACATGCTCTGTAATTAAATACAATACATATATGCTTTTGTATAGATATCCCCATGGGAATAGATAGAGATACAAATAGATTTACTAACCTTTCTGTCTGTGTAAAGTTAGAGACTGACAATTATATCAGAATATTTAAAAGAAAGCCAGAGAATAAAAATGCAGTATTCCAGTACCATGCTATTTAACTTGCCAGTATATAGCTAAATGAAAAACAGTGCAAGCAGATTGCTAGAGACATTCCTCTAAAATCCTTTTTCTCAAGTCTAGGCTCTAGCTTTACTAATTTGTTTACTAAGATGTTATGTTTAAGATTTAAAATTATCTTGGCAGCTCTTCTGTTTTGGGTCTTCACTTAAGGTTATTTTTACGTATTTTTATCCTGAGGAATACTTGTTATAATCTATCTGCATATACTTTAAACTAAATAATCAATGGCCTAACAGTTTGTTTTCTGAACTTTTATAAGGAAGAGGACAAATATCTATCAGGAGGAATGCAAAGCACTCCCTCACAAGACCAAAGCAACAGTGCATGAAATTGAACTCAAAAAGAGCCTCCATTCTGTGTGACTTCTTGGCTGACACAATTTAGATATTTATAGCTTTACGAATATGCTACTGGAGAAGAACTTGAATCTTTTTCTAGCCAGGAAGGATTAATGAACATGTGCACCTGGTAATTACAGCACTCCATCTTTCTCAAAGCCCTCACATTGCCTCAATGGCAGAAACTGTAATGAAAAACCACTGAAAATATCAATCTGCAATTCCACAAGTCATTTAAATATTAAAATGTAGAATCTCTTTTCATACTTTCTATAAACTATGCTAACAGTGGTATGCAAAAAATCATACACAGATATTTTCTGCTTCGTGCTATTACCTGGCACACCTCATTTAAAATGTAAAGCTCATCTGATAAGAATTCAGACTTCTTTAACTTACTCTAGACTCAAATTAGAAAATGCATGTGAATGACTGTCAAATACTTCATTAAGTAACAGCAGAAAGAAGTGTCAGCCTGGGGTAACACAGGCAATTCTAAGAAGACATAAATTCCACAATACATTTCAAAAGAAAAGTTTACTAGAAAATAAATGTCTAAAGCATTGGGGGGGGGAGGGGGGAGCATTCCGTATTTTTTCTTTTAAAAAGGTTTTCAGAGTTATTGTCAGGTGGAAACTTTTTAGGAAGTATGCATGCTACCACAAACATTTGTCTAATATGCATACTATTAGAAATCTACAGGAGTGGGGGTGCTGTTTGTTTGTTAAAACACTACCCAGATTAACTTGAAAAACATTGTGCACTTCATACTGGATTTTGAGAACAAAAAATACTTGGAAAATATTGCAAAGCATAAACCCCACTTCATCATCAAAGTAGGAAACATTCAAATAGTCTATGAGCATCAATATTAGGATATTCTTGTGTTATTCTGACATTTGATATACCATTAATCTGAGGCAGACTAATACATAAATGGATGAAGCAGACCACCCAAAAGTAAAACCGGCATTACTAATACAGGTTATTTTAAGCAAAAAGCCTGAACTGCTTTACAAGTGGAATTAAATTTTAAAATACGTTTTAGTGAAGCACTTAGCTATTCCAACATCTGAATGGAAAGTCAATTATAACCTAAATGCATAGACATCTATATGGGTCTAAAAGTAGTCTT
The DNA here is from genome assembly GCF_000737465.1 of Haliaeetus leucocephalus. NCBI lineage: Eukaryota > Metazoa > Chordata > Aves > Accipitriformes > Accipitridae > Haliaeetus > Haliaeetus leucocephalus. The sequence continues at coordinate 6,040,641 of NW_010972753.1, forward strand.
TTAAAAGATATTTAAGCACAGTACGAGATTTGAGCATTAAAAATGGCCTTTTACTGTTAAAACATACTGCTCCTTGGTGGATTATAGAAAAAGAAAAGACTCCAGTAGAGATAAGTGTGCATGAAATGCTCTCTCCAGAGTATTCAACCAAACTGACTGCAATAAGGGGACTTCAAAAAGCAGCAAGACAAGAGATGTTCAAAGCACCTTGCAGCCTTGGGCTGCTGGCCTCTGCTGCTGTTTTTAATACAGTTAGGTTTAACTTGGGAGCGGATAAATAATTGACGGCAATATTTTCCGAAAGCTTTGATCACCGCACCGTTTGTGACAGGCTCGAAAGTAGTCATTGCGATAACACTTCAGCCGGGGCTTCTTATTTCAAGTACAAAAGCATCCCCTCCCACCTCCTGCTCGCAGACTCCTGCATCAGAACAGGAGACTTAAGATGCAGCCTGCACGGCACTAACACGCCACGCTCTCCACCGGCACATTCCTTCTCCAGCACGCCTATTTTCGCTTCCTTACCTTTAAAAGGCTGTCCAAAACCCGCTAAGTTCCCCCGGCCGATTTTAGTTCAGAGCATCCAGCGGCGCATCCGCACAAAGCTTTGCCATTGCGAGTGTGAAGAGAAAGAGCTGCCGGGATGCTGAATGGCACATCAGCCAACTTTGTGTGGAGCCGGGGCTCTCGGAAAAAGCCGGCCTGAAATTCGCCTCGCTTGCGGATCGGATTCAGCAGCACACAGCAACAGGGACAGGAGCAAGGGTTTAAAAGGGAAAAGGCGGGGGGGAGAGGAAAAAAATCCCGCCCGCAGTGGATAAGCCTCGCCTGTGAAGTGTAAGCTGGCCTTCCGAGTCCAGCGGATACTTGCCACGCTGCTGGGATTGCCCTGGGTACCAGAGGAGGCCATCAGCTCAACAGCTGATATTTCCATATAGGAGGTGGTAACTATTTGCATTACTGAGGTACTCGGGAATGACATGAGCATTTCAGCCTTCCCGTTATATAAAGAAATTGCAATATCTTAACAAAAATCATTTTAGATCTAGTTAGACTTGCATTTTACCAATTTTCTGTGGATCATTTCTTTACTAGTTTAGATTCAATTCACTATAAAAAAATCTTGCCTTTCTTCCCTGTTGCACAGAGATTTTGATGTGCCCGTGTAACAGACTGTTTCACCTGCAATACTTATCGAGTCCTTGTAGAAAATCTACCTGTAACAACAAGTCCTGGCTTTACACGTTTCATGCTACACGCAGTCTACAATGAATCAGAGAGTTTGCTGAGGCACTATTGGGCACATTGCACCATGATAAGGCTTTAAGTATTCTTCAGCAGAACACTGCTTACGCTGTTCTGATGAATCTGTCTAAAATGGAACATTTTTGTCTGTTATAGCTAATGTTGTACACACGATAAACAACACAAAGTTTAATTTATGTATCTAGTAAGATCAGCTTTTTTCCTTGCATATTTGGCCCTCGTCACTTTAAGAATAACATTGAAGAATACATGCTTTATCATATATTCTTTCTCAAACCACAGTAGTGTACAAATTTATTTCCGTTTGCTGACAATGAAAATACCATTTTCTAGTGGCTCTACTGTTTGGCACTGGCACAACATTTTCAGGTCAGAAGCAGAAGTAAAAGTGCCAGGAAGATAAGAGGCCAGATGTACCATAGAGGTGATGACCTCATTTGGCAAGAAATGCACTTTGAATATATAGTTTAAATAGCACAGTTTATTTCAAGCAGTACCTATTTTTAGTGAGGTTGGGTGAGAAGGAATGCCTCTGTCACCTCCAAGGTCTCAGGCTCCATTCAAACAAGTAAGACACGTAATAAAGGACAAGCAGGAAAAAGGACCACCAAAGTAAAATTAATGGCAACTTTCACAACTATTTCACTATCTATTCAGTGTTGGGTTTTTTTCTTCACAAACATTGTATGTGTCTAAATGATAAGGAGTTCACATTCCAAATTTCATTGCCAATTATGAGGCGTTAAATTGGCCTGTATAGGTTTTTTGGCTTCTATTGACCTCATCAAACAGCTGTGATTTCTAAGCAATCAGTCTCTAATGAGTTTAGAAACAATAAACAGAAGTTAAAATGCCAGATGTATTTCATTTATCTTTTAAAAAAATGAACTCTCTTAAGATGTACATCTTGAAAATTTTAAGTTTAATACGTACAAAATGTTCTTTAGGTTTTGCATTTTTTGCTAATGCATAGAGGAATCATCCTCTAGTGACTGAAAAGGAAAAACAATACTTATGCTCTGCCTCTGTCTTTTTAATATACTTAGTGCCTTATCAGCACTCAAACACACTCCTGTGAGCAGCTCCGGAAAACTAGCTAGAATGCTGAAATACTTTAGCTCTCTTTCAGTTTTGTCTCATTTTATTGTCTTATAATACAAACATCTGTAATGTACTGGAAACTCTATTGCAAATTTTAAAACCAGGTAAAATCTGTGCACCTAATGAAAGGAACTTCTCAGAGAAATAGCTGAAATGCACAATGTAGCTATTAATTGCAGGAAAAAATAATTGGCCATACACTCATCACAAGTAAATATCTTTAAAGCTTACAATAGTGATAGAATGTTTTCCCTTAAAGAAGCAGATTTTTTGTCAGTACTTGTTAGATGTTAGTTAAGATTACAAAGATACAAAAAAAAAAAGTTACTATATTAAATACTTAAATATATTAACTGAAGGTTAGAAAACAGGCCATTGAAAGGGTTGTGAACAGAAGATAATTCTCAGCTGCAAGCTCAGTGATTAAAGTATTTAGCATTTAAGGGCTGTTAGTCCATCATCTTTCCTGTCCATAAAACTCATTGAAAGCAAAACAGCCCAACACTTTAAATGGTTTGTTTGTTTATGTCTGATGACTCTTTAAGTAAGCAGGAATCCAGATAACCTCTTGGCAAAGAATTCATTATGTAGCTGTTATACTACGACAGTACTATTTCAGGAATCACATTGCACATACATTTCTTGACTAGTCATGTGCACTTCATGCATTTTGTGTCCTACGCAGAAACATTGCATACACATAATAAACACGCATCCGTAGTTCCTTTTGACTGTAGTATATAAGGACCGAATGTAAAGCAACTTCCCTGCAAAAAGATTCACGCACTTATCCCAATTTTGATGTATGCCATATCCTAAAATAGTTTTACTTTCATCCCTGACGTCTTGCAGCCTTTCAGCAGAGGATAAAAGCTAACACATCCCCAACTCCCCAAACACATCTCTTTAAGAAAGCCACTGAACTAGACCCTGGAAAAAAAAAAAAAAAAATCACTGAAATGACCCTGTTGATTGCAGCTATCAGGGAGTTACACGGAGATAAAATGGTTTCTAAGTTATCTAAGCTTAAGTGTATGGAGAACAAATACTTTGACTTAGCAAATGAATAGGAATTCAACAGAGAGATGTGGCTGTGTTTGCCATGAGCAATCCTACAACAGACAGGCGGCTGCATGTTTAAACAGATGTAGATAATCCACAGCAAATTCTAGATAATGTAGAAAACAACTCATTTGAATGTGAAAAGAAGCATGCATCAGTGTAGAAGGTCCATATCAGAGAGCTTTGTGGCCAGCCAAACCCCTTAAGAGTTTCCTCATTGCTCTCAAATCATCATTTAGAATAACTCTGTGATGAGCGTACAACTGCCCTTGCCCTGATTACTGACACTTCTGTTTGTGACCATATTGGAGATTATATTTTCCACGTCAACACAAGTCTGTAGCGAGATGGGTAGCCGAAGGCACTAGAAATCAGGAAAACTCTAGGGAAAAGAATGGCTTAAGTTAGAGGCAATGAATGTTACTAAATTAGACTGCCAGATCTCTCAGCTTTGAAAATTTTCATTCACTGTCCCGCTGAGCCTGACAGGTTTTGGTCAGACAGGTATCATAATAGGAATGCAGAAGAAAAAATAATTTCAGCAGCATTAAAAGGACTGTATCTCAAAGACAGCATTCATTCTTTGCAAAAACAGCACAGAAGTATAAGGCAGTCAGAAGGGGCACTTTATAGGTATTATATTCGTCTAGGTTATTTGCAGGAGGTATTAAGACTTCACAGGTAAAGGAGACATAGATGGATAGATGATCTACAAAAGCCTCCTTTCTATTACTAATTCTTTATTCTTACTGCTAAAAATACTACCATTTTGGCTTTAAGGCACTCTTGTCATACTTGGCCAAAGATTCTTGAAAACAGAAATTATACAAAGGATGCAGTCACACCTGAAGTCAGCACAGGTTATAGGCTACTGTGGCACGTAGGATGGAACGAATTGCAATATTACCATTGAGAGTTGTAGGTTCATGGTATTCTTTATCCTTTTAGAACTTAAATCCAGGTTTCTTGCTTCCAATGATTGTGACAGAAATTCAGGTGTTACCATAGTTAGGTACAAAGGCCTTGCTGCTGCATTACACAAGCAGGCACTATAAGTACTACAAGGACACAAGCAGGAACGAAAAACTAAATTAAGAGAAAAAGAATAAAAAGGATAACCTTCAGTTAGCCCTGAAAAAGTACCCTCCTGCACAGCAGTGGTCCCTGTTCAGCATTGTATAAAACATACAGTGCTGCTCCCTCCTTTCCATGTGTGCCAAGCAAACTAAGGAGGCAAACTCCCTTTTATTTGCCATTTTACAGACTGGTTATCTACTGGGGCTTAGATATCTCCAGCTTCCAGCTATTAGGCAAGAACAGGTCTAGTTATAATCCATTATCGGCTTTCCTGACAGTGCAGGTTTTTCTGAACCTGGAGCAGGAGGTGCTATAGAGGAGCAGGACTTACTATGAAGTCCTGATTTACTTACCTCTACCTAGTGTTTTCTTCTTGTTCATTCTGAGCGACTTTTGTGGGGAGGAAAGTCAGCAGTCTCAACCTTAGGCTTTGTACCTCACCCTTCAGAGCTACACCCATTTCTACCAGCTGTATCAGATCATCCAGATGAGCTTAGACACTTACTAGGTGCCATAACAAAAAATACGTGCTTAAATTACATGGACTTTTACTTTGTATCATTTGTCAAGCATCATTCCATGGTTTCGCTATGCTGTGTGTCCCTAGGTTTGAAATCCTTGCACAATAGGTGAGATATTCTTCAGGTGTGCATGAAGTTGAAATAAAGCCAAAGACTCAAAAACTCTCATGGGTGAACTCTCAAGTCACTCACTGAAAAGTGTATTTTGTTTTGTTGTTTTCACCTTTCATTTTTCCTTCTAAATAGCAAAGGTTTTCAGTAAGCTAAGTTCTGTTACTGTCAGGGAAAATGGCTTCGATTACAGATGCCTATTTTTCTTAAAAGTTACATTATAAAGAGTATATGAAGGTATATTAGTATAACCTACCAATAATAAGTTATTAGCAAAGTTTCTAAAGGGATAGATATGTAAGAATTTCCTTAATACACTGACAACATCAAAGTTGAACACAGAAAGGAGTGGAAACTGCTCTTTCACCTCTAACAAAAAATACTGCCCGTACCTGCTACAGCACCCGCTGTGCTATCAGCGCTGTAGATCTTTCTGCCAATATACTGCCTGCTTCTTCTGATATGACTGCCATCCCCTGTCTTCAGCTCTTGGCACATGCACAGATTACTTCTAGATGTAATAGTGAGTTTATTTATCTCAAAATTTTGCTTTGACTAATACATCCGAAAAATAATACGGTCATATCGTACAATGTTTCTTCTTTCCAGGCAAATTAATAAATTTGCCAAAAGCCTGTGTATGGAGTAGTAGAGACTGCAAAGGGCACGGGGTGCTCTAGCCATGTTCGCTCTGTTGATATCACCGATATTGATTACCTGCCGTACTGCCTGATCAAGTGACTGTTTACCCGAGAGACAGTTATTAGGCAGAAGGAGTTAACACAGAATTCTTGTCCTGTACTTGACATTATCACATCTCAGTCAATTGGAATGGGCTTGGTCACACAAGGACATCAGATACAAGTTTTTATACATGAATACATTTTTAGAGAAAGATTTATTAAAAGACAGTAATTTACCATGACAATAATTGCTTTATTCTTATCATCCAACAAACATAAAAAAGCTTCATTTTTATCTTCAAACTATAATTTTCATTATTACAGCTGAGAGAAAAAAAAGTCAGTAAATGTTTTACTGCTTAGTATTTTTAGACCAATTGCCACATGTATTGAAGAAAATGATGAACTGCACTCCAGGAAGGTTGTCAACTACTTTAAACACCCTGAATAGTTCCACTAGCTCTAATATATAAATTTATATATATACTCTTACCACTGAAAAGCACATTTTAAAACTAATATTTGATTTTGCTCCTTCTGCGCATCTTCTGATTCCATCCAAGATGAAATTTAGCATGAGAAATTGTTCTGTGATGAAATAGAGCATCACTCAAAGTGTGCACACCAGTTAGAAAGATGAAATTATTCTACTTCAAAGAAATGTATGTTCTATTTAGACTTGTATTTTATCACACTGGGCTTGGATGTTAAATATTCATTTTGATTATATATTATTTCACTGATTTATTCCTTCATTAATTCACTCCTATAGTAATGTGATCAACTTCAATGGATATATTTAAGCTGTTACATACATCTTATCTCTTTGTGCTGCACCAAATTCCTCCATCAAAATAGTTAATTAAGAAAGAAAATCAAATTTCTCTTAATCTCACACTAAAGCATAATTTTTTCCTTGAAAAAAATACAACTTAATTATGAAAATGAATCCATTAATTATATGAAGACATGTGGATAACATTAGGAATGAGCATAGCAAATGAAAAGTCGACACAGTATTCATGTTTGATTTAATACATCAAAAGTGAAGCAAGAGCATGTCTAGAGAGCTCACTGGTCATATCATCTGAGAGATATATAATACCCTAATGAGTGTCGATAAGAAGATAAAATGAGATATATCGGGTTTGCTACTTAATGGTTTGTAAAGTCTGTTTATTGTTTGTACTCATTTTGGTGTCTCAGTTACAAAGGCAGCATAGTACAAAAGGACTCGGGACCTCCGAATATTTTCTCCTCAACAAGATTTTTTTGCTGGGACTTAGGGCGGAATCAGTCTGTTTACTCATGATTTTCAAAGAATCTAAAGGAGTTAAGTTATCTTATGTCAGTGGAATTGATGATCTTTTAGCCCCTTGATGACTTTGAAAATCCTATGTCCTTTCCCTGATTATCCATCTATTGAAGAGAACATAAAATTTACTTATCTAGAGTACCCAATATGAAAAATGTGCACACATTGCTGAAAGATGATGGTGATGTGAATGTGATCATAGGGAAACATGGGGTTAGATTCAGGAATAAGACAGTGGTAATTCAACTGCCTCCTAGCAGAACGTAAGATTGTTTAAAAAATTAAACTACTTTTTTTCACTAGCAAAAATGGAGGAGACTATAAGGCTTTATCTTACAGTAAATACAATGTCATTCAAATTACAGCCAGTTAAGTCACTGAAGGCAAATTCTTCCATTTGTTGGTTTTGGGGGGGGGGTTGTGGTTTTTTTTGTTTCCCCTGCTTTCTCCCTTCGGGTTCTTTTCTGACTCAGTCACCAACAACAGCAACAAGACAGTAAATGCACCTAAAGAAACTCCACATTTTCAGGAGCAGAAAGTATTTCATGTTCTATTTGTGTCATAGCTGTGGCCAGTGTGACAAGCTGGAATATTACAAGGCTAGCTCATCAGTGAAAAGTGATATCTCATATCACAAAGAAAAAAATTGTTACACAAATGACAGCCCATACTTAGTAACTCCTATTTCTGTTCTCAGTCTAATTAACTTACATATTGATGACAGAGAATTCCAAGCATGGCTAATGCAAACTACTTTTTAATTACTTGAAAGTATCTATGATTGACAACAGTTTAGTCTATCAATTAAAAAACCCCAACACTTCTGCTAAAGTACCTACAGTTATTCAATATAGATTTCTTATAGTGCCATGACTATTTTTTCAGTTTCTCTATTTGGAATCTTTGCTGCCTCCTTCTAATGAAATAAACATCAGCTACATCTTTTTTTTAGATGAAATAAAATAGACAGGATATTCTAGCAATTTATTAACAAAGTAATCTATTTTTTTTGTTATCGTATATCTTTATTACTTGTAAAAGCTTGGAATTGGGCTTGAGAAGATATATATATAAAAAATAAATAAAATCATTGTGTATTGTGTTAGTATTATGAAGGTGAATAAAAATAGATAGCATCTCAATTGAATAAATTCATTGTTACAGGCTTGAACAGAAATCATAAGAGGGATAGAATACTGCCACAGTTTGGCTAGATAATACAGTTGCAGATAATAGACAGTTTTATCCATCTTAGAAAAGCTGCAGAAGAGTCATTGAGAATCTTCAAGGTCAAATGTAAACTTGACATCGTATCACTTATACTGCAATGTCAGAAAATGATACATCACAGCTATAAATTTATTAGTGTGAATAAAACCTTATACGGTATTTGCATTTCGAAACCAATATGGAAACATTAACTCCTTAATCCTCAAAATACCCTAGGAAGATTGTTAAGTACAATACAGTAGAACAGATCTTGGAAATGAAAAAAGAAGAAAATTAAAGTCACAGTTATAGAAAAAGCCTATATAAAAACTGAATTAGATTAAACATTTTCCATGTTTCTTACGTATATGCAGAGCATAAGGACACACTGAAAAATTTCCATTAGATCAAAACAGTAAAAGAAGAAACTGGATGGCTATATAAATTCCAAATGCCTTGGGATCTGCTATTACTGAAAACAACTTCACAGCCTTTTACATATAAAAGTAAAGACACCAATGAAGACCATAAAATTAGATTTAAAATTGACTGATGATTCAGCTGAGGATCCCTGTTTTGTTAGACTGAGACATTCTTACCTTTCCTAATGTCTTGGGCAGACATTTTTTTAATGAGAGCTAGTTAGGAAGTTCATCCGTTAAGGGTCATGAGACATGCCAGAAGATATATGAGAAGTATCTTTCCCCGCCTAATTTAAAAGATACAGCTATTTTCTTAATTCTGCCTTAGTTTCAACAGTTGGGGAGAGCTAGTCATATGGTATTCCAGATCTATTTTACTCTAACTTGTCCATTGTCCTAGACAATGGGTGCCTCCCATTCTCCTGAAGTCTCAGGTAAAATGAACACCAACACATAAATACCTTGGTTATCCTACCCTAGGATTTTACTTTACACTACCTTTTGATATCTAACACTACACTGCTGACAAGTCCTCATTTTCCACCATCCACCTCCAATCCATCTTTGCCCAGGACAGTAATTGCATACCTTAAAAACAATTACTTACACCTTTGTTGCCCTTGCACAGTTTATTTCTAGATGAATATTGAAGCTTATTCAAAAGTGGAAAATTCAAAGTTTATGGAAAATGTAGCAATGGAATTTCTCTATCTAACTTCACATGTCTACAGCACAGATCTCTGAGACAGTTATCTAAACTCTACAGCAAATAGAAATAGATACTTCTAGGGCAAAATGTGTTTCATGTTAATGTGGATATTTAAAATACATCAGATGAATTTTGTCTCTGATGCACCTTTTACTTTCCATTAGCTATAAATGGAGTTCAGAATGCTCCCGTCTACTCTGTAGACATATAAAGTTAAGTGAGATGAACCGCACCTTATGTATCTGTGTTAAAAAGAATGAGAATACCTCTTTGCCTTCCATATACTGGAATGGCTTTCTTCGTTATGATTTTTTTAGTTTCCCCATATAAATTTTTAAATTTATGTAATTTTGGTTCAGAGCATTTTAGGGATAGGATTTTTATGTTTTACTCAAAGAGTTGTGTTCCTTGAATTTTGAGCACAATCTTTTCCCTGAATATAACTACATGAGAGTTTTAGCTTCTAGACATGTTGTGTATCAGTATGGTCTCTCAGATTTTCCCCCAAAATTTACCAGAAGTAAAAGTTAGTGGAGTTCATGACCTTCAAAAAATTACTGAATGCCACAGTAATTTAGAAATTCACTTTCATATCTGCTTTGCAATACACCTCAAAAGTCTGATTCAAAGAAAAATGGTTATCTTCAATGGACTTTGACATCAGACCTAGAGTGATTGCAACAGGTGCTACAAAGTTTTATGTTGTTTTATTCACAGAATATATCAGTTGATTTTTATGTATACAGTGAACAAAGGATATATCTTTTATAATTTATGTTGTAATAAAACTGCTTAGAAAAATACATTTAAAGTAAGTAAATAAAAGTTAATACTGAAATAACAAATAGCAATTCAAATAGTAAATGAAGGAAATCTGACCTATATCAAATGTTAGATATACATCATGAAATGACAATCGATGGCATCTACCAAAACAACAACAATTTTAATACTGAATCCTTTCAGTACAACAAAGACCCTGTAAAGTCAGAACCCAGTAGTCATGTACTAACTGTATGAAACTATAGAATACAGAAAAAGGTTTTTAACAAAGTAAAAAAATGGTGGAAAAGACAAAACCGGATACATTTGGGAAAACTAAAGAACTTTTACACCTTCCTCAACAGCATTTATTGGGAAAAGCTGATGCAGGAATCCCTTTTATGCAATGTAATCACAACTTATTAACTCTGCCCCAGTTAGATCAGAATTAGCTCCATACTACCAAAACCACCAAGCCAAAAACTACCAAGCAGTCATTTTGATCACATCACCTACATTCACTAGTTATTTTTTATAATCGTAACATACTTTAAACCTCTGTAGATTAATATTTTCAAAATGTCAGCTATTTTTATGATGAATGCACTACACACTAACTAGCACTTAGCTCTATCATTTAATACCTTTTTAGAAGGAAAACTGTGAGTAAGCTAAAGTCCATGTCAAGTATGTATCATGTATAGCCAAGCTTCTTCCTCCACTGTAAATATAAAAGTCTCAATGTCCTGAGCATAAAGCATAATCATAAAGCCCTCTGACCTTAGTCCATCCAGTTAGCAGATCTATTTGACATTTGAAACATACAGAAGGTTTCAACCAGTAAATATTACCAATCTCTAATCTGCAGTGAAGTAGCTGTTTAAACTTTGTGTTAAAACCCACATCTTTTAAATGGATTTTTTTTCTTCCTTATCAGGGCACCTCAGATTAGATAAATATAACCAGGTTTATAAAAACTAGAGTGTTCTTTTTCCAGAACAACAACAACAACAACAACAAAAGAAAACGTCTATTTCTGTCCTCAAGTTCGATTTGCATGAAACACTCACTAGGACTGACCCAGACCCGATTACTGGGAGGCCTGTTCTTCTCAAAACTAAGTATTATAAAAAGGATAATAATGTATGAAATAAATCAGGTTTCAGTGTCAGTTGCTCCTGCAGACTAGGAAAATAAATGCTTTAAGAAAGCATTTAGTATTGGAATTTAGGAAAAAAAAAAAAAGGAAAATTTAAAATACTTGCATGCTGCTTTGCTCCTTGCATACCCCTTGCTTGAGCATGTTAATGTCTTTATAGCATAGTCTTGAATACTGTGCTTTGATCATCTATTCCACCTACAGTAAAGCCCTCCTGCAGAAAACTTATGAATCACTCATTTAAAATGGATAGCTCCCACCAACCAGAAATAATAAAATGTATTTGCTGACTTCCTACCTAGGGTCTATGAGGAAAAAAAGAAAATCCAGCTTTAGCCATTCAAGCTGAAGCTGGATTTAACAAGCATAGGTCTACATGAACTATGGATATCTGAAGAGCCAATGCTCAATTAATTGTACCTAAATTAGACTGAGTGTACTTCTTCATTTCACAGAGCATTTGACATTTAATGTCATGGGACTGTTATGCATCAAAACTATGGAATGATCTTTCTGATCTTCTCATCAGAAAAGGGTAATTTCCAACTGACAGGGTTAATCTAAGAAAGAAGAATTCCTGGACACAAACCCACTTGTAATCCAATTTCTGCCGTGTCATTCAAGTCCTTATATTCCATAGCCCTTCTGTAGGCAGTGCTAACTGAAGGATGCAGTTTTGCATGTAATGGGAAAATCCCTCCCTCTTTGGGATAAGGTTGATCATGACCTATGCAACTATTAAAAAAAACCAAACCCACAAAACAAAAACCTTTTCTATGATGCCGTTACTCTTATAGAAGAGTGATACTGACAAAAATGCAATAATTGTCTCTGTAGTACCAATTCCCTGAACAAACTCAGAAAAAAATTCTATTTTCTTCTAATGAAAAGTAGGAAAGTGTACAAATAGACCTTTGTCATTTCGAGTAGGTTAGGCTGAGAAGTAAAAATAAAATCCAAATTTGTCACTGAGGTTTTATATGCACACATAATTGTTGAAAACGTCTTAGACTATGTTGCTTTTTGCAACCATAAAATCTGTTGGAGAGTAGGAAGTTAACACTTATATTCACTGTATCATGGTCGTAATCATCTTCTGTAAATACTCTTCAAAATGAGACCTTCTAAGTGGTAGCTGTCATTCTCACTATCAACTTTCCTGGCAATAAGTATCTGTGTTTGCATTAAATCCAAGATGCTTCAGGAACTGTATTAATCTTGGCATCTTTTTGGGCTCTCTAAATAGATATCTAATGATAAACATTGTCCGCAGGGGATAAGGGAATTTTCTTCTTTTTTTTCCTAATTTCAATAGTTTACTACTTCCATCACTGCAGACCTACCCTAGGAGTCTGTAAGACCAAATGATAATAGCCAAGGCTGGGAAAAAGAAAAAAACATAATCATCCATCTGTCAAGCTTTAGAATTGACTGAGGATGATAGAGTGGAAATAACAGAAGACAAGTTTCTACTATAAGTATTTCTGGCAAAGTCCTGCTTTGCTTAGCTCTGATTATTTGAAACTAAACTACAAGAGATGCAGAATGACCCAAAATTAATGATTAATATTTCCTTTATAGGTGGCTGCTATGATTATTGCAAAAGACTTCCTGAAACTTTTGCAAAGAACCCTAATGGTATCCCTTCCAAAAATCCATGACTTATTTTCTTCAAAGCTTCAGGTAACTCCCTTGTTCCAAGACTGCAAAATAGCTGTCATGGTAGAAACAGATCTTTTCTAGGAGAACATAGAAAGATAAGATGAAAAGGCAAATCTGACAATGGAGTTACTCTAATGCTCACTTCCAAAGTGTGTTTTCTTACCACATGTCACTAGCACATTGCAAAATCATCCGTTTGCCTTTCCATTGAGTCTCACTTTTATGAAGTGCTAAGTTTAAAATTACTTTTATTATGCCTCAGCATAGTCTGAGCATTCCTGTTTAACTAGCAAACCATTTTCAAAAAGATAAACAATAAACTTAACCTCCATAGATAAAGCCCCCCATTTTTGCTTGAAAAAAATCTGAGTCCTACATTGTATCTTATGAGATTTTCTCCATAGGCCATGCGTTTCTGAAATTGAAAGAGACTACATTTGCACTACTGGCTATAATACTAATTTATGAAAATACATGGATGTATTGCAGGGAGAGATGACAGTTCATATTTGACTTTTGGTGCCTTGCTTGACACCATTTAAATACTTTCACGCCCAGTGGTAGGACACAGGACCAAGTCTCTCAAAACTCTGGTCATCCTGTGAAGGATAGACTGGGGAGACAAGACTTCCAGACAAATTTCTGCCAAATAGAAATGGTACATCTTGACCACTCATTTATGAGTAGATATCCAGAAACCTTATAAAAGGCGGCCTAGGTAGAAGGAAAAAATAAAATAAATCAAGAGTGCTAAGAGCCCATATAAACTGCCTGTACATACAATCCCATTCACTCAGAACTCTACTATACCCATCTTCTGGAAGAATGAAGTAGAAGTGGTAGCAATGCATGGCAAACAGTAACCAAAGGTGGAAACAATAATTAGGCATGCTGACACATTGCAGCAACTGGAAATGACAGCCCAATAGTTTTGGTAGCTTTTGCATTTGGCAAGAGATTTTTCTGCCTGTAATATCTCAGTTAAACTAACATTCATGTCAACTTCAACTGCTTTGGGTTCTGCTATGGAATATATTTAATTTAAAATAAAAATTGCCTTTCCTAGAATTTCCCAGTTGTGGGAGATTTTACTTGTCTCTTTCTTTATCTGGACTAAAAGTTCCAGAATGCTACCATTTTGCTACAAGGAAAAAATATGCATGCTTAGGCACCCTCCCTCGAAGGTGCATTGTCCTAACTTTCAGAAATCAATTAGACATTCATGTGCATGTTGAAACACACCAAAATTCTAGGAAAAAGCAAACATTTGCATGTAGCATATTGTTATACTTTAAGAAACTATTTCCACATCATCATCTTTATAAACTAATAGTTATCTTAGCTTCCATTTCTGGCCTCTTCCACCATATTATCTGCATAGTATGGTGTTGCGTGATTTTGAGTCATATCTGAGTATGTCTCATATAAGTATCACGTGTATCTTGCACAGCTTTTGCTTCCAATATAGCCTTGTAAACTTTCTTCAAAGAATGATTTATGCAAGGTATAAAAAGTGCTACATTCACATGTGAAAATTACACTACAATATTGTTCTCCCAGGAGCCATAAACAGATCAGAGTCCAGTTTGTGCTATGAAAAAAGAAATATGAACCTCACGGGGACTTTTAATCACAATATGCCACCTCTGAATTGAAGATCCATTTTGTATCACGTCCCACTGGGCTAACAAAAATCTGCTTGTTTACAGAAGTTAATTTAAAACTTTCAGGAGAAAAAAAGGATACAGAAGGTGTTGCCTAGCTTTCAATCAAACTTGGTTTTATTCCAGAGAAAAAGTCAATGTGCACTGTTTCAAATTGATTGTTCAAAACCTTAGTTACTATTAAATACTTTTTGCCGTGTTCCAAGATCATTAGGAAATGCCGTTACAGAACTAGGAATAATTTTATTCTGCACAGTCTGCTGTGGACATAGAGAAAAGTGTAAATTAAATTCTCATGTGGCCTTACTTCTCCGTCAATGGCTTCAGCCTCAGATCTGCACTGGTAAGTTCACTTAATTGCAAGAGAAAAGCAGTGAAGCCTCTAGAACTTAATTCTTCAGCACTGGTTTTATTTAAGCAGAATACCATCAAAAAAACCCTGACAAAATACCATTCACAATGTCACTCCATTTAACAAAGAGAGGTTGTTGAGATTTTTCCAATGGAAAAAAAAATTGAGATGGCGTAAAACACAGTAAAGAACCTCTAACCTCTCTGTATGGTTTTTGGACTTTTGGGTAAGGCTTGAATAAAAAAGTTCTGGAGCTAGATTATAGCTAAATTAGAACTTTTGTTGACTATAGGCAACAGGATAATCAGCTAGGAGGCAATGCTATAGATTATCCCCATATGTTTTTTTGATTATGACAATTGCATAATTTTTATAAACTTGATAGAGTATGGCAGGTGATTTCTGATGCACACTAGGATCGCATACATTGGTGTGACAATAGTAGTGGATTGGAAATATGGAATGGAGGGGAAATGGTTGCCTCTAAGACAGATACTGGTCATTATTCCGAACAACTTTAATGGTAATGATAATGTCATAGGAATAATTTTATTTTAAATCATGCTTACAGCTGAAGAGGTGCTTCAGAAATAATTCCACGCAGAAAGGGAATGTTCCCAATCTGTGTCGTGACCGCATCCTCATCCACACACCATGTTTTATGCTGAAATATACACGTTAGTTACTATTCACTAAATTCTAATTGGTACTTGTCCTGATCTGTCATTGTTCAAAACCTGATATAGTTGATGTATATATTCTGATATATGTGTGGAACTCACTGGTCCATGCTCTCATGTCAGACAATTGAGATCTGAAGTTTTCACTGCTGTAATCACAGCTGTGCAAGACTGAATTTGTTTGAATGCACAGGGCACCATGTGCCCTGGCTCTTCTTTGTTGCCAGAAACTTAAAACCTGTATCATACAAATCAATGGCAAGCAAAGGACTTAAATTTTAATTTCTAATATTGTGATTTTTCTCTTTTGCTACTTCTTAAACTCTCTTTAGAATCTTTCTTATATAAAATACTTCAAAAACATGTTTCTCAACCTTATTATCTGAGAAAAATTACCAGAAGTCAGAGGATAAAAGAGCAGTAAAATCTTAGAGATCTTAAAAAGATCATAAAAACTATAGATACTTAAAAACAAAGATCTTAAGAACTATATAGTACTGTACAAATCAAATCCAAGATTCCATCTAATAATGGTAGAATAATAGATCAAGAGGGATTGAGTTAACCGCAGTAAAGTAGAGAAAAGTCAAAAGTGAGAACAGTCAAAATTTGAAGTTTCATACTTACACTCAAACATATATTTTAATGCTTTAAATTCAGAGTGGTTTTTTATTTTTAGAAATTTTTTTTAGCAATTGTGCGGCACAATTCTGTAAAGAATTAATCTACTGTTATATTACTTCATCACTTGCTTAATGTGCCTAATTATTATGAAGCTATTATAATATGACAGTCTAGTAATATTCAAAATTATTACCGACCTCTGTTTATACAGTTTCTAAATTTTTACTGTCTTCATGAGATCAACCGTAGCTAACATGATTAATTTCTGCCATCATGATAAACCTTCTCTGAGGTCAAGGGTCTTCAACAGAAGATTTTAAATCAATGTTATATAATAGCTGCTATTAACATAAAAATAATACTTAAAAATATATATACTATTTGAAGTACTCCTGATAGTATTATGAATAATACAAAGATAATGTAAGCACCTAAAATGAAATAAAATAGCTTCTAAATAGATTAGATTTAGAATAGATTCTAAAAGTCTAAAAAAATTTGAATACCTCTCTCTCTCTATCACAGAAACTACTGCCAAAACAAAATGGTAAAACAGTCTACGTGTTAGCTGTTGTGAACAATATTGTCAGGTCTACAATACATAATAAAATAGGGTACACTAAGTTCTTGTATCATGCTAATTTTGATTTTAAAATGCAACTTAGAAAAACTTCCATGCTAAAGTAGAAACTAAAATTTCTAGACTTGTTACATTTTAACTGATGCTTCATTTTCTGCATCAGATATTACTCATAAGGACACCTCAAAGACACAGCAATAAATTTTACCATATACTGAGCTTTTAGAAAGAGAATTTAAGGTTATATTCTGAGCTTCTCTCTATAATGTTATTTCAAGTTTGTATGCTGTTATTCTGTTGTTGGAGGAGTGTGAACAATTTCAGAACAGATGTAAGAAATATGGCATAGTATACGCATACATGCCTTTTACAAATATTCTGGTCATAAATGAACTTCAGAGAATGGAGCACATCCCATCATATTATAACACAGTTCAAAACATTTTTTTAATGGGATCGTATTGAACATAACTTCACTTGCTGTCTTTCCATTAATTGTAAAATTTAACCTCAGCTTATACATTAACGGTAACTTTGCTAAGCTTATCTTTTGCTTTTCACCTGCTGCCATGTGCTATGTATAATCAGTCCCGCTTCGAGAAAGCACATGCTTTTTTCAGAGATATCAATATGAGAGTCAAGTAGACTGGGATACTTTTAAAAATTTGCAAATAAGCCAAACAGCCATGAGATAATTACATTTCATTAAAGTGATTTTTATTCCTAAATGTGTTATTCTTTCCCCCAATCACTAACAGTATTATTGCAAATGATCCGACCACATAGGCAGGACAAAATGTATACTAAGTCATAATTTCTATCTGTCAAAATATAAGATGTATGCATTTTTTTAATTAGAGAGATTGCATCAAGAACAAAAGTTTTGTTCAAAGATTGTGTTCTGAAAATGCACTGAGAAGGTTACCCTAAGGGTCATATCTGAAAGTATCATGTCTTTAAAAATGCATAAAGTCTGCTGAGATCTGACTAGAAACCAATCAACTGAAAAGAAACAAACATAAACCTGTAGAAGCATTCAATATTATCACTAGATTAGTTCTCTAATTTCCCAAGGCAAACAGGACTGCAACTTCCACCAAGCAATATCCACTGTTGTCAGTGCTGCCTTGCCTCCTTTCCTGATTTTTAAATTCATCCCACTTTCTCTTTTAGATTTATCAAATGAAAATGTGACAAGGAGGCTATTTGCTCTTAAAAATAACTTAGCTGGGGAAAGGAGGGTACAGCAATGTTCCTACCTGATCTTTTTCACTGCAGCATGCTTAAAATTTAATCTCAGTCCAGACTGATGTTCCAGTATCAAAATAATGTTAGTATTTATTGAGTAATCCTAACTTTGCTAATTTTAAATGCTTAATGTTCTTCTTCGTTTCTCAAAACTTACACTGACAGAAATGTTTTTTTAACTAAACATTGCATTTACATTGACTGGTCTCCAAGGATTTCAGGAAGTCTGTTGGAGCCTGAGAACTCAAAATATGTATACAATCCATTCTCATTTTAAATTATATTTAGGGAAAAAAAAGTAAATCAGCCCTGAATGCAGAATAAAGCTCTTACAGAATTTGAAGATTAGGGGATGGATGACTGATGTGAAGGACCCATCGCTGGTAGAGAAATATAGATCAGTTAGTAACCAAAGAGAAAATGAAAGAGCACATGCATCAGTACAATTGAAAGTACAGACTACCTCTAGGAATAAGGAATTCAAACCTTGCTCACAGCCTTGAGGCCTGTTATAATGGAAAACAACAATTCTGAAAAAGATCTGAGAGCACGAGAATAGTGGACAGAGGAAAGTGGCAAAGAATCAGTTATGCCTGGAGTTTTCATTGTGACATAGACAAAGGAGTTAACAAAATTCTTTAAAGGCATATAAAGAAATGGGGAGGTTATGCCTCCTCTGTGTTTTGTTCAAATATAGTTGTCACTGAAATTTTGCACCTACAGTACAAGAATGGTGTTGTAAAAAGATGGACAAAGTCAGGAACGCCAAGCCATCTACAAAGTCATTAGGTTTAGTCATATACTAAACAATATTGAAAGATCTGTTCATTTCTTTATGAAATTAAACAGTGACTACAAATATGTGAAAAAACATGGAAAACCTTCATTCTAGTGTTTCCTGTAGCTTTTAAAAATAAACTATTCTATCGCGGAAAAACATGGTAACCTAGACGTAATGTCAGAAGCATATAAACTATAAATGAAATACAAATATCCATTAAAAACCATTAGCTTTCAGTTTAATAACAAATATTTATTTATTAATAAGAAATATTCAATGTATCCTATGGAACTGCCTCATTCATAGATTTTGGGGATTCTGGAGAAACAAAAAAGATACAATAAATCTACTCCTTTTTATATGATTTGCTTTTATACTAAAATGATTATCAGGATGATATTTTTATTTCTCTAACTTTCTTAAAGCTTACAGTAGACCATTGTACAGTCCTTTTTTTATTAGTCTCGTCCATCATAAAAGAAACTACAGCAGTAATTTTAACAGATCCACAGAGTTTTGACATAAAAAAACTCAATAACACAACAAGCTCTTGGCTATACACTAAACACTACCTCTATTTGATATTTACTGATTAATAATTTAAGATTTTCAAACTGTCAAAGTTGCTATGCTCCAAAAGCATGATTTCCTCTAGCAAAAACATCAAGTCACAAGAAGTAACTGTTGGATTGCTTTTCCATTATTATTTTTAAAACAAAATGTGTACTGTTTGGGTCATTACATTTCTTTTCTTTTTGAAACAAACAAATGAACACAAAGATGGTACGTTTGTCTGCCTAATTTTATTGACTTGATATGTTGGCAAAGTCTCTATTATTCAAACTTACAAAAATCACTCCTGTTGTCATGTTGCAGAGCATTCAGACACAAAAACACTTCACACACCTTCCCTTGCTTGCAGCAGGGTTGGAGAAGGTTTTTGAGACTCATCAGTCTTGTGTAACAGGAGCCATTGCTGAAGGCATTACAGTTACAAAAGAGGTAATGAAATTGGGTAGTGATAGTAAATTTAGAAAGTACCAGAGTAGGCTTTATTTGAGGCAGCTAAGGGTTGCAGCAATATCAAAAGGTACCTTCCTAGGTGCACGAGTTGCTCTGCGTCTCTAAATCCTGTAACACTCAGTAGCAATGTAAGGGCTAACAAAAGACTCAAAAGAAAAGATTTTGTCAGTCATCATAAATGAGAATGGTGTATCTTCCAAAAATCAAACCAGTACAGAAATAATACACCCTATGGGTCCAGTATGCTAGAGTACCCACTTTAAGTGAAGTATATAGTTTTGACAATTATCTAAACCCATCAAGATAGATCACAAAATCATTGAAACTAATCACAACTAGTATTTTCGGTCTACTCCTAAATTCTTTGTTCTGCGTTGATCATAAATGCAATGTTCACAACCAGTATGATTCTAGCTCTGAGATCTTGAGAGAAAGCCCAGCTAAAACTAAGGTGCCACTGCACCAGACAATGTACAATTACAGACAAACATTCCTTGTCCTGAAGCCTTTATAATCTAATAGAAAACCCAACAGTATTTTGTGTTATCAAAGTGGTTCCTGGGATCTACTGTACCCTTATACAAGAGCTACGAAATACTCATTCATTCAGAACAGATTTTAATGTGTGCTAAGGATTCTGGTAGATTACTTAAAGACAAAAAGCTACTGAATGGCCTTGAATCTTGCTCTCTGGAAAGTTAGGTCTACTAAACCAGATTGCTCTTTTTTATCTTTTTTTTTTTTTTTTTTTTTTAAAGTTTACTCCAAAAAGGATTTTGCCTTTGAAGGCACAAGCAAAAGTCTTTCATGCTGTTTTCAGTCTCAGATACAGTTATAACAAAATACACCTAGATGTGCTTTTTCTTAAAGGTGTCAATTTACTAAAATACCAGTACTAAAAACATGACATAAACACTTATTAGCAAACTCTCCCATTAAATCCAATGATTTACATACTACGTACAGAACAGATCTTTTCCATTTCAGCTATTAAAAACAACTGTTAAAGGAAAAATGTCTTGTGCAGACTATTTCAGATAGATGTCATGCTTATTGCAAAAGTACAGAAAGAAAATTTTTGTGATCAGAATTTTTAGTTTATCTTACAGTCTCCAGAAATGAACTGTGATCTAATGGCTCTACAAAGGCTGGAAAAATGGAACACTATGTGGTTCTCATTCAAGACATGTAAAGACTGAACCATGGGACACATGATGAGCTTCATAATGAGAGATAAATAGCCAGATATTTTAGCAAAAAAGCAGTAGCTGGCATTAATATGTTCTTAGAGTCTAGACACTAAGAGGGAACAGAGAATCACCTTGTCTTGCTATGAAAGGCAATAGAACATAGTTATCCAGTGGCAACAAATGATGAAAAAATGCATAAAACCGATCACCTAACTTACATTAAAGAATCAGCACCCATTTCCAGCTTTCAGTAAAATAAAACTTGTATGAACTGTCTTACATAACACAGGTGAATAATAGTTCCCATTTCCACAGCACTAATGGGAAATTAACACTCAGAGTGCCCTCTGCTCATCTTAGGACCCTGCTATGCAGAAACATTCTTATTATGTAACCAAATTGTTTTCTGAATATTTTAATATCACTTCTAATACCAACCCAAATAGCAGAACCCTGCCCAGGTTCAGTACATCTCCTCTATAAATGTTCTCTTATGCTACATTTCCACAAAAGTGACAAAAAATAGCTGATATTGACTGTCCACTTCTGAAGGGATATGGTGAGACACCTCATAATACTGTGAAATTGGCAGATATTTACCATCCTAATATAGTAATTGTATACTGGAAAAACTGCTCAAAATATGTTCTCTTTCATTTCTTCTTTCCCTTCTCCTAGCATTTTTTGACAGGAGTGTCCTGTACAGATTAACATACTGTAAGGGTTTGCTGCCTTCATTAAAAAAAAAAAAAAAACCAAAAACAAAAAACAAAACTAAAGAATCCATTTTGAAATCAGCAAAATTCTGAGATATGTATGTACATCTCAAATTTAATATAGTGAGATGATGAGTACAAAAGTCTATTATATTCTTGTTCCAATCGATGCATAAACTGGAATTTGCCACACTCCACAATTCATTACACACCCTTAAATCATTCAATAAAAATTGAAGCTTTTAAACAGTCTATGTGGCAAAAGAACATATTTATTTCTCCTTGTAATCAGAATCAAGGCAGAATTATTGTTTGAATTTAGAAGATATTCAGCAAATGCAAAATACTTAGACCTATAAAATAAAAGATTTTTTTCTATAGTGTTCTCACTTCCATTGTGAAAAGTCAAACAGACTTAAAATATGTAGATTTTATAGGGGTTTTTTTTATCCATTGCAAGCTTAGATTTTGAGTGAGAAGCTACAGCATATCTGTATTGTGTTCATTTTTTAGAAGGGTAACTAGGCAATATAATATTTGCTGCCTGTAGAAGTATAACAGAAAAAAAAAGATTGAGATCAAACAGTGTCTACTATAAATATCTAATGTTGTTCTGAAACTCTGCCATAAGCTTTACTGAAATAATACGACTTTTCTCTGTTTTTAGTTTTAGAAAGAAAATTAATTGCACACACCACTGCAAGCCAACGTGAGCAACAAAAGTGAGAACAAATTTCTTCAGGGAGCTCTAAAAAGGACAAAAGAAAGAAGTAGCCTCCATCTAAAATGTTTTCTGACAAGTAATTATTGGTAATGAAGTATTTGATAAGTCTTTAACAAAACAAGTCAAATAGTTTTAAAGAAACTACTTTCTGGAAAATAATTAATCAAGTTTTCAGTCTGATTTTCTAAGTTTATATGATTGAGCTCTCTGATTATCTGTTGGTCTATCCTCCACCCTAACATCCCCCCAATAGTTTTTAATATTCTGACTAATTTTAAAGAAATTTGGCAGAAGATTAGAATTATAAAAAATAATGACATTTTATAATTTATTTTTTAAAAAAAAAGGCAACCAGATAAAGAAAACCAGATACTACTGGTCACTAACCGGGGAACAGGTGTAGTGTGTAGGCCTTACTAAACAGCTGAGAATTCACATAGAAAAGAAGCACCTTAAAAAGCCCCCCATGGTGGAAAACATTTCAGCTGGAACTTGCAGATAACTACAAACCCCCGAACCCTAGGTTTTCTAGCTTCAGTACTTCTGGTGTTCACAGAACACACTGGAAATACAATTAATTTAAATATTTTTTATTCTTTTCTACTACATGCAGTGAATCATTCAGTGAATTTGATCTTTGTACTGTGACAAAATGTCTAGTCCAATTATGAAAATATATTTATTTCAGCATGAATACATTACTTGGTAATACATTCTGGCTAGCATCAGTGCTGGTTCACTAGTACTAGTAATCCCCTGAATATTCAAAACCTGATGAAATATGCATTCAAGGAAAGAAGGAGCACACCTGACGTAAATTCATTCTTAAATATTTTCATGACTGCTTATCTTTTCTTTAAAAAAAAACCAAACAACTAAATAAAATTTACCAATAAAATATTATTTCTTTTTTTTTCTGGAGAAGTTAACACATCCAGTGCTGTCACAGTTCACTTTCAAATATTCTGGGTATCTCAGAAAGGTCAGATGACCTTCACCCTAGAAGTGCCTATTTTTCTTCTTTGTCTACAAAGGAAGATCAGGATTACAGGCTCAAATACAGATGCCTACTCTGGACCTGGTTTGGTGAGATGGATCTCACATCCAAAGATTAAGTAGGAAAGAAGTATGTTGGAAGTTTGCTGCAGAGCAGAACTAAATATTTTATTTAAACAACTCAAGCATGTTACTATTATTTCCACACCTGCTACATTCTGTCTCTCTGTATAACACAACACCTTGGAGAAATAAATGAACCAACAAGTTTATCTGAAATGAACAATAAGTAGTAATATAGTCTAGCCAAAAACTCCATTCTTCAGTATCCACCCATCACTGGTCAAACTCACACCCAACTCCCTTGACTCCTCTCCTTATATTAAGAAACAAACACCTCCACAAAGGTGCCTATAAAGGTTGTCAGTAAGAAGGAACTCACTGTAAAACACTTAAGTGCAAAAGACAGTTCATCACAACCTGACAAAACCTGACTTCCAAAATTAGGATAAGTAAATTTAGCTAAAGTATTTTTTAGACAGTTTAAGGGCAGATGCTGATCCTTTTGCTGTCTGCTCTGCATAAACATTAAGGTTTTCATAATGCAGGGGTTTTTTTTCTAAAACAGTTCACTTTTTAAAGCAACATAACATAAAGCAACATAACATTAACCTGCTGTCTTGTCCAGCGTGCTTACTACATGGCTTTATTTTATGGCTTTAGTCTAAAATGAGACAGTAACGAAAACCTGTATGTGATGGATAGAGTTTGCAAAATCTGTTGGGATTAAAGGTTCTAAATAGGATTAATAAAGCTATCCATGAAAAGGGCCACAGCAAGACATATTTGTACTAATTTATATAACTAATATGTATATAGAAAGTTATTCCCCAAGAGTCTTACCTTTCCCTGATTGTTTTATGCAAGCATTTTTAATGGCTAATTACTCACATCGGAAGACCTAGAAAGACTCCCAGGCTGACCAGTCATTAAGTGACACAGTTCAAGTCTCATAAATTTGTCTTATCCTCACACCTATGCATCAACACCCAGAGATTTAATCATATGCCATAGTGATCTCTAATACAATATGAGATGTACTTTTGAAAGACTTATGGAAGCAAACCAGATAAATGTTTTGTTAGGCAAAGGTACCAATACCATCCTCCTTCAAAGCAGTCATTCATTCAGACACTCATTCCCCAAAACTTCCAAGACGCAGTCAGATTAACTACTCTATTTATACCATGGCCAAAGCATTAATAAATTTGCTGAATCTGAAGTGTATTATCTGCATGTCACTATTATAAATGTCCAAATAAGCCCTGAAAGTAAAACAAATTCATTAGTATGAAAAAATTACATTCTCCATTTCCTTTATTTTTTGTACACACACAAAAAAAATGCTTGTGAAATGCATATAAAACTCAGCCTCATTCCCAGATCCCCATGTGCTAGTATTCCATAACCACTTGAACTGGTGAGGATGAATCCCCCAGTGAGGCAGTTACAGTCAGGTATCAGGAAATTTGACCGATCCAGTCCAAGAACATAATTTTCTCCAAGACAGAGAAAAAAAAACATGTTTACTCATTCTCATCATGAATAAAAATTACATCACTATGCATCTATGTGTGCTAAAAGTTATTTCAAAAAGTTTCATAATGAAATGTTTGAAAAATGCATCCTAATCAATTACTTACAAGATTTAATGCGGTTTCCTGAATAAACAATGCCAGGATTCACAATAAAACCTAAATATAACCTATGAATTGTCATCTAATGATGCAAGAGTAGGCAGAACCACACAAGCAACTTTAAATTTATTATTTCTCATAGCCTTCAGACATTTTAATGTCCCACTACAAGTAGCAACAAATTAATTAAAAACTTTTAATAGGATACAGTAAATTAGGAATGAAGAATAAAGTAGGACCGTGTGCAGTAGAGAAGAATTAAGTAACTGATATAATTATGAAATAATACTTCTTATAGCTTGACATGACAAGAAAATGTTTTTACTACAAATTCAGGATAAACTATTTTGATATTTCATCACTTCCATTAGTAGTAGCAAAAATGATGAGGAATCTTTTAACAGTAAAAGAAGTTTTTTAGGAATTTTATATATCTAGAAATGTATTACTTATAAAGATTACAGTATTATTTAATATTTTGCTTGGCATAAGAAAAAAGCAGTAACTATTTTACTAGGAATTGTGATATCCTCCCCTTATTAACTGAAAATGAAATCTTTCCATTGTTACAGAGCTTCAGTCAAGAAAGGCCCATGAATTTGTTTTTAAGATGACCTTAAAGCAGAAAAAGAAGGTTTTTGCTCAGTTTGGGCAGAGGTCTCTCACGCAGAGCTCATGTATATTATTTGAAACATTGCTATTGAGACTTTAGAAACTATGGACAAAAAACCTGAAATCCATGGGATATTGCTGCGTCTAGGTTTTCTTTCTTAGGGGCAGTGGCACGCTGCACTCAGAGGTGTTTGATAAGAGGGTGATATTCAGTAAAAAGAAAACCAGTAAGCTTCTCTGAATAAATGATCCAGTCAATATGTAAGTAAGAACTGATGGCATTTGTGTAGGCTGGCTATCATGTTTAGAACATTTTAGTCCTTAATTCAGAACATTAATCAAAGTACTAAGGATGTGTAAAATTCTAAGAAGAATGTAAAATAAAATAAAATAAATAAACAGTGTAGAATTTGTTTTCAACATAATAGCAAGGGATTGTCTGCTTTTGTTATTAACAAAATATTAGCCAATAATACATTTCTGCTAGATATAAATCCTTCCAGATATGCCCTTGCAATATGAACGACATAGTAGTATGTACCATGATCATTCTAATTAAAGAGTTCTCCAAACCAATGCTAAATTGGTTTCTCATTGATTCCACATTTTGTATTTTCTATCTCTTATAGAATAATTAAGCAATCATAGACATCTCTTTGATGAGAAAGAGTATTTTGCCACATTTCTACTATTTCTCTGAAAATGTTTCATAACACCAAAAAACACTAGTCAAAATTGAACCAGGTGGAACAAAATTGAACCAGGTGGAACAAAATTGAACCATTTGAATCCAAATGGAATCCAAACTGGAACAAGAAGAATCAGAGATTATTGGTATAACCTTTATCATTCAGTAAAGCAGGAAATAAATCTAAAATACAAATTCTAAAAGATGAAAGCCACAATTATTATATTAAAAATATATTTTTACAAGTTTTATATTTGGGGGAAAACAGAGTAAACTATCCACCCACTTACCATTGTGGTTTTGTGGTATGAGATAATACATGGCCTCAAGCACTGAAACACTTTTTTTTCTCCCATATCCTCTGATTCCATTTGTGCTGTATTCCAGAAAGAACTGTTTAAATTTAGTGCTTATTAAATCATCAATATCCATATAATCCAATTTAGATATAAAAGAGAAAAATTATTAGCATGACTATGACTTTCAGCACCGAAGCCTCGATTCTTTATATCTTTTTACTTTAAACATCTACAAGACAAAAATGTGACATTCCTGACATTATAGTGCAGTAGAGGGAAGGTCCAGAGAAGGCATGAGTCATTCACAAGCCTTTTGCAGGCTTGGAGAAGTACTCTAAAATGTAAATGCTGGAAAATTCAATGTATGAACAATTTAAGAGAGATCTGTAACTTAACAAGCAATTTCTATATCCACAGTATCCTCGGAAGCCTGAGTATAATTAGCAAGGCCACTACCCGATAATTTCAAAATATTACTGATTATTTAAGGTACTCTGTGAACTTAAAAAATAAACATTGATATTTATGCCTGTAAATGAAAGTAAATATTTGAGAAATTAATAATTATATAATAGAAATATTTTTGAAACAATGAAATTACAGAAAATAAAGTCCAGCCCTTGCCTGTTTAGTGGGAAGTACCCATCACTGACCAGTAACAATAGATGAACATCATGAACACAAAGAAATTGTCTCAAAATTCAGACCCCGAACCTAATTGTTTTACTATTAAAAACACCGCACCACCTAAAATAAGAAAATAAAGTTAAACTTGCAACCCAAAAGTGGATACTAAATATAGACTGCCGAGCAATTCTTAATACCACTGTAAAGAACAAATATTCTGGATGTTCTATATTTTTAAAATAAAAATACTATTTTTAAATTCTCAGGTAATGATTCAGGAATGTAACTTGACAGTCTAGTTCTGAAACTGTTGAAGAATTCCCCTTTTTGTAGCTGTCTTTTTAGCATTTATCTATGGCACATGAACACCCCCCCACCACCACCTCTGTTTGCTTCTTTGCTGCATATTAGCCTGGCATTAATTTCCAGTATAACCTTTACTTTTTTTTTTTTTTTGCATATGAAATGGAATGTAGATTGGGGCTGCAAGGCAGACCACAAGAAAAAGAAAAAAGAAATAACAAATTTTAGTTGGCTGAATGTTAGAATATCATTTGCAGTCATCTATGGTGAGATCCATCCATAAAATACAGCACCTGAGCTATCTTGATGATGGTATGGATGGTATTTCAGTTTGGATAATAGTGTGCTATTTTGAGAACTCACGTTCTAAAAAGAGGAATAGGCACAGGAAATAAGAGTCAAGTTGCCTAGCTATCATATGAAAGCAGATTAGAAAACTGTGGCTTTAGTTTACTAAATGAGATCCAATAGGGAAAATGACTGCAGCCTGTAAGAACAGAAGGGGATAAACATCAGGGAGTAAATAAAACTGAACTACAACTCAGTCTTGGCACAAAAATAAATAAACTAAGCACAAATGCAGGAAGTTGAAGTTAAAGTCACCAAGCATTAAGGAGTGAAGAGACAGAAAAAACTTTCAGTCAGAATAATGAAAGCAAAAAAAAATCTTTAACTACTTTCAAGACAGAGTTCAATATGTTTCAAAGGGATTATATGATATGCTATCTGTAAAACACCCTTTTAAATCCTGTGTCTCCTAATCATAAAAGAAGTCAATTACAATTTCTTAAAAACTGAAATGTGGCATTTCTTTTCAACACCACAAGTCCTGCTCTCAAACAGTCTTAGTAAAAAATTCACAATAAGAGTATTTAAGTATTCATGACCTGAAATGAAACAACTCTATTATTAGGTTTTGTTCACTTTATATACAATGCATAAATGTTGTTTAATATCATGCCATTGTGCAGCAAAAAGGAACACACCTCCCCTCCTCAAATACACCTGAAAGAATGTAATTACCTCTTAACCTATATTAACATAATCACCTAATCATACTGTTGACTGTTTCATTTTACATTAACATTTGACTCTATGTATTTACTGAATGTTAATGAACACATTAATCTTTACTTTTCCAAAGTAGTCCTACATAGAAATAGTATTACACATCTGAATGTTTTGTAAATTTTTTTTCTAAAAGAGTTCCTCATTGAATGCAAGACTATTCACTTGCTTGTGAAAGCATTTTCAAACAAATCCTGTTAATTCTGAACATGGTTCACTAAGCAGCATGATCTCATTAATGAAACAAGTTGCTAATCTAGTAAATCAAAATGCTCAGCTGTTTTGACTGTTTACCTAATGGAAATTCTAATGATGTCTTCTATCAGCCTCACAGAAGCCTAACACTTTTCAGACAAGACCCAGCAAAATAAAGAACGAACCAATGAAGAGAATGGGAACAACGCAACTTCAAACTAAACATTCTTTCACAACTAACACTGGGTCTGCATTCCTGAGGTTAGTTGGAATATTTTCACACTGAATTTTCATTAGAAAGGTAGTTTTGTCTGTTGTACTGAATTAAATGAAATGTTTGAGAGACAAATTCATGAGTTCCTGAGGTTTCTAACACAAGGGAAAAAGGAAGAAAGAAAAAGCTTGATGGACTGCAAAAAGAAAATCTTGGTAGAAATCATTCTGGAAACATATGTTCAAAACTTTCTCATATATTGCAAGAGAAAATAACAAACGGACAACAGATGAGAAGGAGGCTAGGTCAAAGGGAAATGTAAAACAGAAGCAGTCTTCTACACTGAAATCTAACCTTCTGCATAACAAGGCATTATCTCAGGGTCTTTCAGTGTGATGTTCAATTCAGTATGAACTTCCTTCTCAATGATGACAAGAAAATAATGTTTCTAATCTGTTGGGACTGTGAAATGTGCTACACACCTGGTGCATTTATAACATCTATGATACATCTTACCTTGGTCTGGGCACTCCCAAAAATCAACCTCTTTTCAGAGAGAAAATACTGTTTTAGAAAGAGTTAGAAAAAAAGGAGACAAACACTTTTTCCACGGATCCATTTTTTTTTCTAAGTGCTCATTTGAAGCTGCTCAAGGGTACCGGAATAGTACTGAGGAGGGTGATGGAGCAGAGACAAAGCAAAGAAGAAAGGGTAAGGCTTTGTGACACTGTATTACTATTCGTCACATAGATACTCATGTCTTTCTTTAGTATTTTATGTGTTTTTCAAATAAATGCAGAAAACTGTGGGACAGAGAAAGGGAGACAAAATTTTGGTGAAAATACACAAGCTCTGCCTACCTTTTATATACACAATAAAGAGCATCTTTAATACCTTGATGACATTCTATTTTGTCAGCCAGATCGTACACTTCTTCAGTGTTCAAAGCGTTCATAGTCATTTGCAGAAAAATATTTACGTGCTATTTTAACTACTTCAGCTTATTGTATTACTTAAGAGTTGTATCTTTTTTTTATACTTGCGCCGCATGATCTGGTTTGCTTTTCAGTTCAGCAGTTTTACAGTCAAGAAATAGCAGCTTAAATCTTAAACAGGTGACTTTAAATATTAAAATTCAAAAGACATTATTTTAACATTTTTTAACTGCAGGCCAAAAAGTAGATTAGTGTTGCATTCAAAACAAAACTGTGCCTTTAATATTAGATAGACCTAACTTCTTTCAACCTGAAATCCAGTAATTCAAGCCAACAATTCAAATGTACAAACGCCGATTAGTTTAACAGAATTTTTTTCTTATGCACAGGTAGTAATTTATAACATGAATCCAGAATTTAGTCAAGCCATGTTATTCAGCTGAACCTATCAACTTGCAAACCATCAGTTTAGAATTAATTCTTCACACCTATTACCATTTCAATCATACAAGAGGGAAATGAAATAAACTACCAAGAAACTAGAGTTATTATTTTCCTTACGATGCTCAAAGAGCTTGCAAGATGAAAAGCATACAAATTGGAACTGGACACAGAGGAACTAAGTGGCTATTCTGTCACACTGCATTTCACAAAAAGCATCCTCAAGGTTCTTCAATTAAAACATGAAACAGGCAAAATAAACAAAAGTTGCATGACATAGTTCATGGAATATCTCTTGTACAGCTCAGTGCTTAATCACATTTCTTCCACAAGATTTTAAAATTAAGTCTGATACTTCTGCTGGTCATAAGTATCAAATGGAAATTAATGAGCACTTTAAATAAAGACGAAAAAAATACGTAACTATGGAAGTACCACAATATACCATGTTATCCTATATTTTACTGCTCTTAAAATTTTTTTTTAAAACAAACTAGTGAAAATTCTTAGTTGACAAGGACAACCGATATATCTGACCAAAATTGCCAGTGGCCACTCAACACTAGAAATCGTCCTTAAATGAACTGCAAAACTATGCAGAGTACCCAGACCTGCAAATTTCTAATCGCTGCAGAAAAACAGGAAATGGGTTCATCAAATCATACCTGGAGAAACTGGTTGGTTTTTGCATGACCCACATCTCCAGCCTCTACCTGTGCTCTCGACAGCTTCTCTTCAGTTTCAGTTAGCCAACGATCAAAGCTCTTCATGTCACAGTGAAAAAGCCGCCACTTTTCCAAAGCTTTGTCAAACCGTCTGCAAGTATAAAAGGAGATGAAATAACTACCTGGATATTTTATTTATTGACTACAGAAAAAAAAAAAAAAAAAGGAAAAAAAAGAAAAATAATAATGTTGGATGTCTCAGGTTAAATTTGGTGTGATGGTGATGGCATCGTATATTAACATTTCTAACAGTAATATTGAGTGGAAACATGGTAGCACTTCTGAACGGTGAAATTATCATTAAGCATATGTGTCACAAATCAGTGTCTTATCAATTTTTTAATTCTTTTCAATGTTTCAAATGAATTCCATGGTCAAAACATGTTTTCAGTTTTCACCTTTATTAACCCACACTAACTCACATCATAAGTACAACACCCACAGGCCCCAGCGTAACTGGGCATACCCCTCCATCAATGTACTTGGATCCTAGCATGAAGAAAACACCAGTGCTGATAAAAGGCTCCTAACACACCTTAGTAATTTGCTATAGCTACCAACACTGCAAACAGTCACTGCTGGCTAACATACAGGCTGTGTGTTAAGACGATACAATGATTTCTAGATCCCTTTTCAAAGGGAAAATAGCTTAAAACATCTGTGATGCACCTGACCTACCATATCATAAGACAAAGAATGAAAAAACAGTAGACAGATTCTTAAATCCTTACTTCCCAAATTTAGTCCCATGTTCCTATTATGATTCAAGGAATTATTTTTTTTTGGTAGAAATATGAATTGTAATATTATATGTAACACAGATGCAAAACACTATTATTTTTAATGGAAATTGCTGCAGCGAGAGACTACTCCAAAGGTTCCCAGGCATATACTGCAATTCTGCTCCAGTTTTACTGAGAAACTCATTTTGTCTGCCTCTCCAATGGATACAAATGTTCATTTATTATTATTGCAAAGAAAATGCAACTCCCTTCAAAGGAATTTCTACTTGTATTGTGTAAAGGGACCCTTTATTAAACCCTTTTTTCTATATAAGTTTCACTTCAATTTGAGTATTTGAAAAAGATAGTTATGCAAAAATTAAAATTCCTGAAATACAAGGATGATTGAAACAAAATTAAAATATTAAAAAATAGGGTTTTGTACAATAAGCAAGGATGAAAAAAATTACTACCACATCCATCTGCAAGTCTAGAGTCCATTACATAAAAGACCATGTAAGTACTTCTGGCACTTTGGGAAGATCTAATCTGTTTTTGTCCAAAGTGACTGACTGATCTTCTGGTTCAAGATCTGTTTGCCTTAGCAACTGCCAAGTACTAAAGAAATGAAATAAAGACAGGATTTGGGTTTTTTTTTTTTTGCAGGTGGCCTATGTCTTAAGGAATTCAGTTATCCTATGCTTTGGATTGGTGTCAAAATATGATCCCTAATCAGAGATTAGCTAGAATGTTTTGCTAGCAGATCATCATTAAACACGCTACTGTTGTTTAGTTTAATAATCCTCCTTTACAGGATTATAAAAGGTTTTAGGGTGTACTTAAAGGATAAAACCAAAGATGCTCAATTATTTTTCTAGGAAGTAATCTGGTTCTGTATGGACAAACTATATGATTGTTTGAATGTTAAAGAGTTTAATTCACCAAATAAAATCATGTTATCAGGGAATACAGACCACCTCTTCCATTGTACTGATGATTTTTCTTTTTTTAGAAGAAAAAATGTAAGGCTTTTTTCTCTTCTATTGGCTATATGTTCCCACCTTTGTTTTCACATTTAAAAAACTTTTAATGCCATACAGTATAAAAAGCACTATATCCATTCATAACCATCTACAGAAGGATATATACTTTTCCCTGGACCTCATTTTCCGGTAGACAAAGAATATTTATTTTGCTGAACACACCTATACAGAGATGCAGTTTTCTTACTTCTAACATACTGCATACGGTAATCACTTTTGATGAATAATAAGCAAAATAGAGTTGGACTAGCAAGCAGTGAAACAGAGACTTTGTACTTAGTCTGTTACATTAACTATAAGATAGAGAAAATATAAGGCATAGAAACCCCCCACAATTGGCAATCTATGAGATTTTTTTTTTTTAAAAGCATTTGATCACAGAAAGTAGTTGAGACAAAAGTATTCTTTGTACTGTTCTACTAGGTTGGTCATAAGATGCTGAAGGAAAAATAATAATTATTTAATTAAAACCTTTAAAAACACACTTTAAAAGAACAGAAAAGACTTTTTGGAGTCTAAATTCTGCATAGAAGAGTAGTCCTCTAACTCTCTGTGAATCAACTCTTTTTGTTCCTCAAGCAGAACTTGATTCATGGGCCCTGAGGTTAATAGCTGCTAAACACTAGAACCTTTATTTGATTTAAAAGAGAATAGTTACTGCTTAGTCCTATGCAGTCCAAACATGCATTCCAAACCACTCTAATAAATGACAATGTGTTCAGTAAATTTCATTGGAAATGGACACAGACAAACTATCAGAATAGATCAGGTAATCTTTATTCTATCGATTTTAATATGGCTGCATGTCTGATAAAGCCACGGTAAAGAAGGTGTCAGAGCTCTGCACTGATTAACCAAATGATCAGTCATGACATTAATAGTGATGACAGATAAAAATGGAGAAAGATGCAGCCTGGGACAAAACAACACGTCATAACATTCAGAATAGAGAATCTTACCAGCTAAAACTATAAACTATTTAAGAAAAAAAAAAAGGCATAAAGATCAAAAAGTAGTTTATGGAAGGACTCCCCTAAGCCTTTATGGGCTGACAGCTTCCCACAGAAGCTGACATAAGTCTCTTTGCTCCCTATAAATTCAAGCTGTAGTAAGGTTTTAGTATACTGTGAAGCTGTTATTTAAATAGCATTCTCACAGATTTTATTTTGGAACCCAGTATCAACCATCTCAGAAACTGTTAGAAAAGACCAAACACAAAATAACCAGTGCACAAAACCTGGGTCTACTTAAGAATGAAAAATATATACAAAGATTTATAGTAATTTCTACACAGTAACAGTTGGTGGAATATTGCTGTTGAGGCATCAAACTGAGTACTAGAAAACATCTTTCAAGAATAAGCACAGCTCATGCACTCAAAATATTTTTGTTGAATACATTAGGGAAAAGTATCATTTGAAAACACATTTTACAAAAAGCGCGTTATGGTAATCAAACATCTACACTGCTATAACATCTTATGCCACTGTAACTTTCTTCTATGATCTGTTCCCTTCGAACAGTATAACCCTCTTGAGATGGTTAGGCATTTGTTTCCACCTTTGCCCTATCAATTGTGTTCTTTGCATTTTTCTCTCTTTATCAAGCAATGCCAGCTGGAGACATCACAGTTTTCAAATCAATGGCTTGAATGTGGTCTACTTCTCATTACTGTTATGAAACCTAACCACAATCACAGTAAAAATCTTACATAAGTTTAAATTATGTTCAAAGAAATACATTTAGATTCCTAGTTGATGTTTATGACCCCTCTGCTTAGCTGCAGATGAACACAGGAGTTGTTCAAGATCTGCCATGTGTGCTGCATTTGTTAGCAATATTGTAAGCAAACAGACTATTGATCCAGTTAAAAACTGTACTCACTCACCTAACTTATTTATTAAAATGACAGTGATCATTCATCATGCTTATCATATTTTATTTTTCAAAATGAGTCAAACCATAACTGAAAGGCACATTATAATATATTTTTTAACTACCTTACTCTGAATTACAAGGAAAAACCTTATTTTACATTTTAAAAAAATCACCTAGAAAATAAAAGTTAAAATCAATTTCTTTTGGTCCAGTATGGTTTCTCATTTTGGACACTACATTAAAACAGCTTTCCTCCCGCTCCTCACAAAATGACATTACTCTTCTCAGCATGAGGAAGTTTATCAGCAGCAAAAATTCAGTAGGGGTTGATATTAGTATCATTTCATTTGCATTCCAGCACTTGCAAATTGAATATCCCATCACTCTCCACTCTTCCTCGCTTTGCTTTGGCTAACCAGAGTTGCAAGGAGAAGAAAAGAGAAAAGTTGCAGTGAGAAGATATGTATATTCAAAACTTAGAAATTTATATACTAGGGCTTATTGCTCATGTCCTCATGTTACTCAGTATAATAAGTATAAACCAATGTTAGGCATCAGTAAAAAAAGAGAGGAAATTTATGGACAGGAAAATCCACTAAAATTCAATGCTCTTTCAGTGATTAACTGTACTTAAATAGTGTTACAATGATAACAGAAAATGCAGTTGTTGCTGCAGCGGCAGGTGCAGGTTCATTTGAAATGGGGGGTGAAAGGGGACATCACCCTGCAGCTTCATGCTCACACTGTGTGTTATGGGACACCCCTCCTGGGTATACCTGAGAGCTTCCCCTGCCAAATCTGTGTATTACAACCTTTTACTCACAGTACTACTTCAAAGAGCTTTTTAAAATTTAAAAACAAAGTGGCTTTTGTTTGTTTGTTTTACCATTTGCAATCCTGTTACCAGGTGGCAAGTTCAAAACCCACAAAAGGAGAAGGCTAATTAACTACAGACGTTGAGCAGCTAAGTTGCTGAAGTCTTGGCACAGCAGAATGTACGTGGTAAAAATTTGTAAGTGAATTCATAAAACAGCAATGCTCTGAGGACTATGAAAACTTAGAAAGACTACGGCTGCCTCAGGAAACCCCAAGCACACAATGTGGAGGTTAGGAAAGCGTCATTACAGGCCTTGTGATTTGTATATTCTTACTTAGGGATCCACCCTTGTTTGCTGTCAGAGACAAGTCACTGAGCTAAAAAAAAAACCAGTGTATCCATTCGTCTGTATCTTCATCTACTTAATCCCTTTCCCTTTGACAGGCAGAAGTGAAAATGGTGTGGATAGCAGGTGACTGTCTGATATTTGGGCAGTATTTCCTCTTTGATGTGTCCTCCCCTCCTGCTTTTCTTAGCGTATGCTGGATAAGCAGATACAAGCTGGTACCCTGAAGCCAAGCGTTAGGTTTCATACGGACTCCAGACTAGAATGTGTGACTTGTATACATTGCAAAGGGCGTAAGCATTGTACATAAGCTGTGACACTTCGTGAGATAGCCTTATTCCTCTAACTTGAGTATGTTAGAGCTGACAAGTGAAAACCAAAGGGTACACCAGCCTAATTTTTATCCATATGCACTGACACTCCAGCAGAGAACATGTTAAGCGATTGCTTGAGGGAGCGATTTCCTTTTTTCCCATTAGCATGTAACAGATTTATTTTGGCTCTGGAAAGCAAGAGTGCAAAAAAGCAACCAAAAACTACTGCTGAGGTAATACGCAGGACAATTTACATTAAGCCATAAAAATATTAGTGCTTTCATTCCTTCAAAGATTATCACTCTACTAAACCTTTGGACTTGACTTGCTATAAGCAAAATTCAATATTCCTTGGTAGTATTGTATGTGATATTGCACAAAGATTTACAGATGCCAATTTGGATATGCTGTCAGTGGAACTCTGTACAACGGGATTGAACCTGATGTTCCATGTCCCAAGGCTGCCATTTTTATGAAGTCATGCAAAGGTGGAAGGAAAGACCTTTGAATATAGGAAAGTCACAAACAAGAGACGGTGTGCAAAAGGTTATTATTGGTTTGTTGTTATAAACCAAATCTTCATTTTGCATCTGTGTTTCAATTAATTCCTTGATATTTTGATAACATTCCTTGATAAACTATGAAACCCACTTCTATGATACATTCTGCTTTAGCAAAACTACACAGCCTGTTGGCCCCCATGAAAAAGAACACTATTAGTTATAAACTTTCCTAAAAGTCATGATTTATGTAATGGAAATTATTATTGTTAGAGACAAACACTCTCATTCATCATATTGCAAAAACATTCAGTAAACTTCATTTCTATACTGTTGCTAAACAATGTACTGTAGGATTATGCTAATATTAACCTACAAATTATGCAATTTTGTCAACTTGATTCAGCACAATTAGCACCTTGTAAAAATACACAAAACATCAAAGTAGTATAAATAATTATGTATTAGTATGTGAGAGCATTAACTTTAATACTTAAGGCCATTCTTATAGATAATAAAAGAAGAAAACTTTTTTTTGTCAAGCAACTTCTACGATTAAATTGCTTAAAGAAACAGCTAACCCATTTTCAGAGGTTTTGATGTTTTCATTTTATTTCACAGAATTCATGTCTTTTGAGTGCTTAATTTATATTTAATTTACATATCCCCTCTGCATTTGGACTAAAAGTGATGATCTCATTTTAGACGCTACTACATCTAGATCTTGCTCCCAGGTTTTGCTGTAGGTCCATTCTGGGACAAGACTGAGCTGTACTTATCCTATTCACCCCTCTGCACCCTGCTTTTCACCCACAAAATAGCAAATGATCAGAAATAAAAAAAATAAACTGCAACCAAAATAACCATAACAATGCCATCCATCATTACAAAATGTAATTTCTCTCCTCTTCCCAGAAAGTAGGTTCTGCAGCATTACATATAAATTAAAACCGTTATAAATTACATTACAAACATTTTTATATCTTGAATTGTATTGATTGCATTATTATCTTGCCCCAGTAGTCTGCAACTCAATTTCCCATCATATAGTTACTGATATCATACCATTCAGTGTCAATCACTGTACCAAAGACAATGACAATTAAATTGGCTATGAAAAAGCAAATCATGTCAGTCATTGCTGGTTTTAGACATACAAATTCATTTTTATGAAGCATGAGACACCAATAAACTTAATAACCATTTACAATTAATAATTACACAAAAACTTCATTGGGTTCTAATGGATGCCACGTCTCAAATAGTGTAAAAAGAAACACTCCATGTAATTTATAAAACATACATCATTCTTCCACACTAAATAAGGTTATTTACTATGCATATGAATTTGAACTCCAAAGTTCCACCTTTTTTTTTCCTAAAAAGTTTTCCTTCATCAGAATACAGATGAAATGATGTATTTTACAGAACTTTGCCTAGACACCTGGATTAAAAGCAGGTAAGAACTTTTCCCCAGAGAAAATAATGAAGTACATGATTAATTGTGACCTAGGTGAGAGTGGTATATTGCAACTCCCTTATACAAAATAAATTATTAATGCAATTGGTAATAAAACTACAAGTTTCATAGCTTGCCAAAGTGAAACTATCAAAAATTGCCATGATAAGAAATCCCTAAAGCAAACATTTTACCTGAAAAGAACAGTGGCTCAATTTTACAGAAATCCAAAGTAGTATTTCTGCCTGCATGTAAAGGGTATGCACACATTTCATCCTCACGACGGGTGACAGCATACACTGCGCTTCTAGCCAGGATGCTCCAGCAAATTATTATTACCCACCCTACAGTAGCATCCATCTGATAAAATGAATTATGCGTGAAAAATCGCATTCACTTCTGACTAACTGTCAGGGCGCTGTGCCCCCCCCTGCCCCTGGCACTCCAGGCTCCTTCCCTCACCTCAGGGGGTCTGGCCTGCTCAAGGCCAGCTCTGTTGTGGCACGGCAGCATGGCCTGCCATCAGGCTTTGGTGAGCCCAGCTCCCTGGCGAGAAACGACTGTGAGAAACCTCATCTGGGCTTCAGAGGCTTTGGAGCCATGTTTAAGCTCAGGCCCTGACCTGGGCTACTCTGCAGGTACGCCCACAGCAGACCCCGCTCACTGCACCCTGCCTGGCTCTGCCGCCCACCTCCAGGCACGGTGGGACCACCAGGAGAGGTCCCTGCCTGCAGTCCCCTACCCCAGCCCCGACACTCTCAAACACCCCTTCTGCCCAGCTCCAGTGCCCTTCTACTGGAGCCCGAAGCCTCAAACGGCCCGCATGCTGCAGTCTCAACAACACACAGAGCAAATATTTCCATGATCCTTCAAAATCCCCATACCTGCGACTCCAGGAGGGTGGCTAGACAGTAGGGCAGCCAGCACAGAGGACGCAGCCATGTTCTGGCAAGGGGCCTCAGCCTGCCCGGCTGCACCTGTGTCCCACAGACCAAGCGCCCATTAAGTGCAATAGACAGGCTCCTGGGGAGAGACTCCAGGCTGGTTTCATCTGAACCGAATCCACTGCACTTTTCAGATCCCTCAAACTACCTGCTTGGGGTTTGTGCGGTCGGTTTTTGGTAGCAGGGGAGGGGCCGCAGGTGTGGCTCCTGTGAGAAGCTGCTAGAAGCTTCCCCGGCTCCAAATTGGACCCACCTCTGGCCCAGGCCAAGCCCATCAGCGACAGTGGTAACACCTGTGGAGAGCAGATTTAAGAGGGGACACCTGCAGGGAGTAGGGGGATTGGAATGTGAGAGGAACTCCTGTGCAGATTTGGAGGTCAGTGAAGAAGGAGGGAGAGGAGGAGTGGGGAGGAGGTTGATGCCCCCACAGCCCGCAGTGAGATGGCGGGCTGCCCCCCCCAGCCCATAGAGGGGAGGGGGGGAGCAGATGCCCACCTGCAGCCCAAGGGAGAGAGGACCCCACACCGGAGCAGGGGGATGCCCCCCAAGATGGCCGAGCAAGCGGCCTCATGGCGCTTTGTTGCCGGCTGGACTTAAACCATGACACTACCATCCTAATTCATAAAAAAAAAAAAAATTCCTTTCCATGAATTCATGGGCCAGAGTGTAAGTATGTGTAATGCAATATTGGAGGTATATATTACAGGATGTCCCCTCAGTATTCCCCTGTAATTACTACGAAGTGCTTAAATCCTACAATTTCCAATGACAGAATTCTTAGTTCAACCTGTAATGACATGTTTCATGCTCCAAAATTGTTCTGAACAGAACTATTTTCACTGCCTATCTCAAAATCCCCCTACAATGGTGGCTTTAGAGCAGAAGGAATAACAGAAAACTGATGATATCAGTTAATGCTGGCTGTTGACTCCCTAAGTCTGAAAGATGTCATTTATCCTGTTTAAGGTGTGGCAGATGTGTACAGAAATATATATACTGGCACAAGAAAATCAAACTTCCTCATTTCACTGAAAATCATAGCAATAACAGAGTACTTAGCATTATCTTCTTAAAATATTGATGCCTATATTTGCCTTAGGCATTTTTTACCTTTTAGAGTTTTTCAGTCAGTTAAAAGCCTTCTGAATAAGTGATTGAATTTTTTAAAAGTGTACAATAAAATTTCATTTAAAACACCTTTTCCCTTTCATTTGGAAAGTTCATTTGAGATGAGAAACCTACGTCCAAGTAACAGTTACTAGGTCTTATTGTAACAGTAGCATAAACAGCTCTATTTTTTTGAAACTGAAATGTTGATGAATCTCACAGAAATGATAGGAATTGGAAAAGCAGAGAAAATTGTATGAATAGATAAGAGCATGCATCATACTGCTAACCAACAGAAAATATTTCTCAGTCATAAAGAGCCTGTTCAGATAAAATCCTTTAGAGTATCTTTTCCATGTTTAACAAAAATATCTTAATTCAGATTCCAGTTAGTACAACAGAAAAACAAAAACCTCTACTATACACAGAAAGCATGTTTTTCAGTACCATTAAATCTTGATGAGTAGTTTGAGAGTCGTGACATTTGCAAACTTGCTTTTTACCTTTGACTACTGTGAACGATGATCTACTGTAGTTAAAGTATTTGCAATATTCAGGATAAACGGGAAAATACAATGCATTCTGTGGAAAAGTAGTTGAACGGTAGAAGTTACCATAACATTGGCAACTACTGCCATCTAAAAGCTCAAAAAATTAAATGCGGTGGTTATGAGGGATTTTATATATAAGTATATATACAAATATATATTCTCTATAAATATATATATGCTAATTATATGTCTTAATTTACAAAAATACATGTTCAGAGTATTATGTATATTAGTCTTGTGAATAACGGAAGACCTTAAACACTGTCAATTATAACTTATCAAGCTAGAAGTTCTTCATGAATAAATAGCAAAAGCCATATTGGCTATACCAGATTGTACTGGTAATAGGAGAATTTAAACAATGTACAGCTGCCTGAAAGGGTCAGTATCAGGAAGTTACTATCTATATTCTAAATAACATGAAGCAGAGAACAAGCTGCTCAGCAACTTGATAACTTAGAGAAAAATAGAAGAATAATTGCTTTCAATCTCCCTGTAAAATTATGAAATTAGAGACTAAAGACCTGAGCAAAGTGCCTACATGTTATTATAAACCTAATGAACATTTGCCTTGTCATTTATTTTCAAGTTAATGTAATATAGTCCTAGAAAAATAAGACTTTCTAATGACAAAACCCATGTATTCTTTGGTGACCTGGAAATACATTTGCTCATAAATTCATTTCCTCTTTATGTTGTTGATTTGGAGCATGTTGATGCTGATACGTTTTCTGGATTACATAATTGTGTTTATCAAAGTAACAAATCACTAAAAGATTTTAATTTCTATACTTCAAGGGTGCTTTAAAAGCAAAACTCCTTCCCGTCAGTTTTTCCACGATTGACTGTATGCATCTGTTTGGAAAGTGGAGTCTTAATGTGTGTGGTACATGCAAGGCAGTAAAGAATCTCAAATGCATTTTCAGAGCAGCCTGCCAGCCCTACCAATTCTGGCAGCAGACTACTGCTTTTAGGCATAATTATTGTTGTACTCTTTTGAGTGGCGATTTATCAGGTTTTCACACTCTGGCAACTGGGGTAGCCTGGATGTCTGGGAATCCCTAATGAAAGGCTACAGTGTCTACATGGACTAAATTTACTGCATATGGACGGCATACATTGCAGTGGCACCTCGACCCTAGGTTTGAGATCTTCTAACTGAAAAACAGGTATGTAGACACACAGGGCCCAACTGAGAGGTAAGAAATAGTTACCCATATTAGCTCAGTCAACCTGACTATGATTTGTAAGATTATAATCTGTCAGTTTATAATTTATTAACTTTGTTAAATTATGATTTGGGGAATAAATTAATTCAAGCTTAGTTCCACCCCCATCCTTTCCTTCTCACTTGTCCACTATGCACCTATGCAGACACTGAGGTCAGCGCAGAAGGAGGGGATGCCCCTGCAGCCCGCAGTGAGATGGCGGGCTGTCCCCCCCCCCAGCCCATGGAGGGGAGCAGGGGAGCAGATGCCCACCTGCAGCCCGGGGAGAGAGGAGCCCACACCGGAGCAGGGGGATGGATGCCCCCCAAGATGGCCGAGCAAGCGGCCTCATGGTGCTTTGTTGCTGTCTGGGCTTAAACCATGACAGAGGGGTATATGCACAGAGGTGCATGCAGCATTTTCCCTGGAAACCTATATCATTAAGGGTTTATGGTATCCATAATTGGAAAAGATTACTTAAGAGAGGCACAAAATGCCGTGTCTGACATTAAATAATCCGGAAGTAGGACTTCGTTATCCAGCCTTACACATACATACACTATATTTCTTATTTAAATGTACACATATATCTTTATGTATACTATCTTATCATATATAAATAGATATGAATACATACGTACACACATGTATATACTGTACTATATATACTATATTTCTAACATCCATCCACCAGATTAGAAAGCTTTGCAGCAAGAAGAGATGTGACAAATAACCTCAATGATGAAAATAAAGTTGATGAGACCTTTTTCAGATCATGAAGTTGCAAAAACTTTTAAGTCAGGAACTGCACAAAAAGAAGGTTAACTCTATAGCAATTGGGATTGAGATCTATCTGATCAAATGGACCTCAACATATCTCAGAAAGCCATCTGGTCATTTTAAGCTTCCTCTATAGTCAATGTAGAGAACAGATAATATAAATATCTAAATTCAGATATAGACAGTACAGATATAGTGATATAGTATAGTACAGGTATACTGACACTGCAGGGGCATGCATATTCACCGATTCCCTTGATACAGAAAACACTTTCAATCTTACCAATACCCAAAGCAAACCTTCACATTTCTTCCTGTTCTCTGAATGTGGTATAGAAAGGACAAAGTGAATTCTGTGCACCCAGTATTTTGCCTGGCCCAACATTTCTTTGGTCAAAAGGAGTCCAAAGCCATACAAAAGCAGGGAGTTGAGACTTTAACACGTTCAGTGGATATAACAGGAATTTGATTAATATTGATAAGTAACTTGTTTCTCCCTCAAATGCTTGCCCATGTGTCTACAGTCACCTTGTACATGACTTAAAGTGAGACCACTCTGAAAACTGACAACTCCAGAGTGCTTTGGGTATATAATTTTCAACCTCCCACTTGTGACAAAATAATTCAGATCCTCTAGCATCCTAAGCACTCTTGATTAATAGACTTCTAAGAAGTGACTGACACTGAATGTACTGATTTCAGAAATCACTTGTCTTTCAGTGCAGATAAAGGGACTCCAGTCACCATACT
Source organism: Haliaeetus leucocephalus (assembly GCF_000737465.1). Classification (NCBI taxonomy): domain Eukaryota; kingdom Metazoa; phylum Chordata; class Aves; order Accipitriformes; family Accipitridae; genus Haliaeetus; species Haliaeetus leucocephalus. The sequence goes on from NW_010972753.1 coordinate 6,084,501, forward strand.
TGCTTGTACAGCACAATTTAGGAGTATTGTAACATGCTGCCTTTGGAAGTTAAGAGAGGAATGCATGACATGATCTGAAAATCCAACAAGCTGATGCAAAATCTGGAGACCAAAGACCATTTGCCCACAGACTAGCTGAGCACATTTGCAGACAAGGAACGAGGTGTCTGGATCTGGTTGGTTACTGAAGACAAATGCGCAGCCAGAAGGCTCAACTTGTTACCATTGAACAGAAATAATGATGGATAGCAGAGCTGGTATACACTTAGACCTGGCTTGGGCTGACTGAAGCCATGCCAGAGCGCAAATAAGGGTGGAGTCAGCAATGCAAGTATATGCTACCACTTGATCTAACTCAGTTAGGAAAGTTTATAACAACTGGATGGAATAGGTTCCAGAAAATCACTATCAGTTCTGGAGGTAGCTCTCAGAAGCATAAACTGTGGCTGTCCAATACAGGTCTAGTAATCCCATTCATATCATCCTTCTACCTGTTCATCATTGATCTCAAAGAATAAAATAGGTGTGAAGCTAGCTGAAGTTATGCAAGCAAGTTATTAATTAAAAAATTGTTGCTGAGGTGATGCTAGAGGCCAGCTCTGTACAATGTAAGATGGTCAGCTACTGCTGCAAAGGCCTCAGTAAATCTTTCTGGGCAGTGGAGAGCCCACATTGTACATCCTATTCTTCAATCACCAGGAGAAAAAAGCAGAATATCATTGAAACAGACTCTAAGGTTATGCAGATTAAGACTGTAACAGGTAAGTTTAATGCAGTTTCTGCCTTCAGTTATTTCCTACCTGAAACCACTTTTTTTTTTTTTTTGTTTTAGAACACAGAAGCAAAACAGAAATCTAGTCTTTTGGGAACACAGCAGTACAGCAAGAATCAATAGAAGCTGAACAGACATAGCCTGTTTATCAGAGAAAAGAAGCTCACATATTATGAGGCTCTGATCTTTCATATAGTCCATATGTCAGTCCCACTGGACAGTGAGAATTAGTCACAGAAGAAAAGATCTGAAATGAAACTTAAAAATAAGCTTCATTTAAAACTGACTGGTTCATTTTAACAATATTTATACTCTCACAGTAAAGAAAGTAATTAGTAAAATATATGTGTATTCAGATTAGCAGTGTTTAAATTAGTCATAACAATATTATAAGTTTGTTTACTAGTCAATTTAGTTTTCTTGAGAAGATATTAAAGCTCTATTTAATAATATAATGAACATGTTCCGTTTTCTTCTGATGTCAGTACAGTAACTTTTACGTTCTTGTACAACAACATGCAATTATGATCCTAAAGAACTGTAGCAAGATTCCAGGCATAAGAAATTACAAAGAAGAGGAAGAGATGAGATTTCCAAGCAGTTACAATTAATTTCTAGTTATTAAGAGTCCCAGCTGGAGATATTTTTAGTTAATACTTGTTAATTGAACTGTCAGGTATATTAAAACAGACTTGATAAAGATGCCCATACTTTGCCACTGCTACTCTGACCTAACTATTTAATAAAGCTTATTTTACTTCTTTGTGGGGAAACTAACCAATGAAAAGTGGTGCATGAAGCTATACAGAGTATTTGTAGTGCATATTTCACTAAGTGAAGTTTTCATAACTCATATTTTGCTGTTTTAGAGACACCCACTTTGGTATGAAAATTCACAACTATAAATCTTTTCAGTATTATATCATAGCAGAAAGCTTTGAGTGTTTTATTAGCATAAAGAGTTGGGCAGCATGATGGAGTTGCCCATCTTTTAAACATGCAAACATGGTCATGTTAGTTGGCACATACTGAGTTTGGAGGTGTGTCTACAGCACTAGGAGTATTAGGGTCTTTATCACCCCTCTGCGGCATACAAAACCATTAATCAGGCACTGTGAGAGATTAAGCCCAGGAACATTTTTGGAATGATGTATATTTGGCCTATTTCTTTCTGCAGCTATACCTTTTTTTGTGTCACAAAAAACCTTGAGAACTCTTTCTAGGAAAACTGTCCAGGATCCACAACAAGAGTTTTAATTGTTATGGAACACAGACTTATGTTGAATTTAATGTAGATGTTTTAATTTGCCCATAAAATCAAAGAGTTTGGAATTTAGAAATAAATCTTCCAAGAAAGTCTGCACTTTTCCTCAAAACACAATAATTAGATAGCTTGGATTGCGGCAATGTTCACTGTTTCACTGAATTTATGGAAGAGAATATCTAAGCAGGAAAGAATACTGAGGAAGGCTGTGAGCAACACATAGGGGAAGAAGTGGTATGTTTCTGCTGGAATAATATAAATTTCTCTACTTCAATATTCTTTGTTAGTAGGAAGTATGTCATCTATGATTATTAATACTTAGCACAATGAACAACTCAGCTTTCACAGTAAAAAAATGAGACGCTCTTAAGAGCAATAAGGTACAACTAAAAAGTATGGATTTACAACAGGGACTAAAGAGGCTTTAATTCCCCTGCCCTTATTAATCATATTTCCCACCTTTGTGGCTGGCATCTCAGGGATTGTGCCTAGCAACACAATTTTTCTCCAGCTTTTCAGATCCACTTGCCAGATACACGAGTTAGAGACAACTGGCAGTCTAGGCAGCAGCCAGAAAGAAATGGCAGTGTCTCCCTGAAAGACAACTTGACATCCCAATCCCTTTCATGGCACGTGACCTACCAGTGGCTCCAAGAGAATCGTTACTGCTTCTAAGACTTCCTGGAAAAATAACAAATAATTTCAAAATAACATTGCATTTTGCTTAGAGTTTGCAGAACTGCAGTTCTATGGCACAAACTTACTTATCAGCAGAAAACAGCACTGAAATAGATTTTCACAAAAAGATCTTGAGATTCCCCCTGCTTTGTCTGCAGCACTAAAGAAAGTGTTGAAAATCCCTTCTTGCTAGCCAGAGTAACCAGCTAACTGCAGTGGAAGCTCCCGCAATTGGTTCTCCACAGATACTTTATTCCCCTTCCTTCTGTAACTAGGAAACACAAAGCTATAGTCCCCTGAGGATAAAGTAGTGACAGCAAAATAGCTCTTTAAGCTACAGCAGCTTCCCCTTTTGGGGAGGGGGGAGGACTGTACAGTTCCATTTACAAGATGACAGTCAGCTTGATTTTTCCAAAAAAGAAAACCCTTAAAGTAGTTTAAAAAAGGCTCCCAGTCTCCTGCCAATTCCTTGGGATCAATACAGCATTCTCCCATTCAACTAATTTCTCCCAAATCGCTGTGGGAAAAGACACACTAAGTTGTTTAACTAGAGAAGAACACTTCCTTTTGATCAAGTTGTGGTAAGCTATATTTTAGCTCTCTGGGCCCTGATTATTTCTGGTTCAGTCCCAGGTAAATTTAGTGATTGTCATAGGCATATTCCAGCATCAGCAAAGAACCGTACTGATCCTAATGGTGCTTCTGCAGTAAAGCATCTGTACAGAAGGGACTGAAATTATTATGAAAGTGGTGCATAACTGCAGAAGAAAGAAATAGCTGACTACGCACATCATGCTACGTAAATACAGATAAAAATACTGCATTTACCCCAAGATCTGCCTTATATTTCTTAGAGAAATCTTACTTTAATTGTTCCTTTAACAACAGAAGGTCAAATAAGTAGGTTGAGATTTTAAGAAAATAGTTTTTAAATTTCAGAAATGATGGCTGTGTTTACTTAAAAAAGTAGAGCAGGTGTTTAGATTGCTTGAAATTAGGCAGGAAGAAAAGGTGCTGCTCATTTATAGACACATGCATACAAAAGAAAGGGAGGGAGATGAAAGGTAGAAGGAACCCTAGTGCTTTCTGTGCTAGCCAGGAAAAGGCTCAATAAAACAAGCTGTAGAAGAATAAAACAATCTTTCTTATTTTTGGACATTACCCCCAGGGAAAAGCTTTGACATAGCAGCAAAGTCTACTTACCTATGCTTTGCTTCCCTTACATGGCAAACATCTCAAGGCTCCACTTCAGGGGGTTTTACTAGATGGAATTACATCCTTGTATTACAAGGTTCTGTAATTAATTTATTCTACTTACTATAAATATGTCTCAGTAGAAAACTGGATGACAGAAGGAGCTGCACATTAGCAGAAATCACACACAACACACCATTTATATTACTTACAATATCAAGAGCATTAAAATGAGAATCCCTAAAACCATATTTAATCCTAATTGTTAGATTCTTCATTGTCGCAAGTAAAATCTTCTTAACAACTTCTAGGTAACTTCGAATAATTTTTTTTCTACTAGTAATTTAATTCAACAGCCATCTCCATAGAATAGTTTAGCTGTGTATGAGCAATATACGTATGTACACTTGTCTGTATATATATAAAGGCTTTATTTCAATTTTTCAGTCTTTGCCTGGTATATACTGATGACTTTGGTGCATAATTTCAAAATTGCCTTACATTTCAAAACATACTTCAGGTACAAAAATGCTGACTAGAGAAAACGTTTAAATTCAAGGATTATCACACCACTGTAGCCAAGATTTCTTGTGCTTTTTACCACTAAGTGGCAAAACCAGTGGTGCAGTAAGAGCCCAAGACTAAAATTCAGACTTCCCATTCAGAATCTGTGTGTCACTCTGGCTTAGTAACCTACCTTTTTGTGACTCAAACGGTACTAATGCAAAACCTAACTGCAAAAGATTTGCGCAGATGGAGTGCGAGATTAAATCTGTTTACCACTGTCAAGGCTGAGGTGGCTGGGTGCTGGGTCCTGTCCAGGGTGGACATATGCTGCACAGCCTTCCACCTTTGCTAGTCACACAGAAATAGCCCATCTGCAGCAGCTCCACTATTTGTCAGGCGGTTGGCTAGATCGGGGGTTATGTAACTGGGTAACGGCTGAAAATTTGGGAAAGCTGTAAAAATTAAACCAAATCTAGTAAAGCTTTCCAAATCCAGTTGTCTAGTGATGGTCTTCATGGCTTTAAGGCTTTAGGCTGCAGTCAGGCTTCGTCCTTCTGCCTTCGTTAGTCACCAGGCTTAGGGAGAAGCAGCACGAACACTCACAGGCCTCTTCTTTGAAACACTCACAAAAAAAAAATAGTAAAACGAAGTTCCCAAGGTGACAGCTGAGCTGGAACCACTGAAACCAGCAGAGTGCCAGGGGACTGTGGGTATCACGGCCTCACTGGCCCTGACTAGCCTCATTTGGACCCACACCCCTGCCCACGGGCCCAGGAGCCCCATTCCACGGCAGACGGACCTTGGACCTATGTTGCAGGTTGTCTCCTGGAAGGACCCCTTGTATCCACTCCCATTGTTGGCCTCATCTCCTGGATGAGCTCTGGACCCATGTTATAGTATTGTTTCCAGTCCTGTCTCTGGCCTTGTCTCCTTTGGCTCCTGAATATGCGCCCTGGGTGGGCCCTGGTCCTGGTTCATCACTTTGCCTTAGCTGGGACTGTCCATGGACCCTGTTAACCTGCAGCCACCTCTGCCCACTCAGGTCAGGTGCTGTGGGACTGTGCCCCAGTAAGGGCACTGCAGGTACTGGGGTCACCCTTGGCTCCTGGCTTGTCCTCTCTTGTGGAAGAGTCCTGCTTCTGCTACCTGACACAGAGCTCCTAACCTACGGTAATATTATATCAATACTGACCAATTGTGCAATGCAAAAAGTTTCGTGATTATACCCTGGTTTAGCATGGCTTTTGCAATCAGGGTTTTCTGTTAATATCATAAATATGGTGTGTTATGTGTACAATATACTGTAAACCTACAACTATGAAGCTAGTTCAAGTAGTAAGATCTTACACAAGTAAGAACACATCTGCTATGACCATCTAGTACTGTAGTTGTAAACTTCACTGAGCATGATGTGCTCCGCAGGAAAATACGGTGTTAGTCAACCTCATTGCTGCAAGTCTTTAAACCTAAAAGGGTGTCATTAACAAGCTGTGGCACTAACAATTTCACAAATAAGAAACAAGAGGCCAATATTGTAGAGGGTGAAGAGGTCCTCAGTATCAAGGGTAAGCTGAGATAGGCCACTCTGCTCCTTATCTTGGCTTCTGATTTCAGGAGGCTGAAAACTGTCAGTAGATCTTCGTTCTCATTTACCTGTTATGGGAATACGAAGTTGCACTTTGTCCTTCTCTCCTTCAGCAAATGTAGGAATAGGCTGAGCAATCAACAGCCTTGAGGTCACTTTCAGCTCACTAAATGATTAGATGAACTTGTATACCCATCCTCCTTTACAAATACTGCTGACAGCAGCAGAAAGAATACTGTTGGGCAGTTTTAGAAATACCAAATGTCCAAAATAACTATGCATTAACGACAGTGATGCATTGTTTACTCATCCTTCTCATTACTTAGGACCAAAGCAGAGTATAACAAAGCTATCCTATTAGCTATTGCTGTTCCTTCTCTGTAAACAGGTAAGGAATCTGCAGTATCTTATCAGCTTGGCACTCTTCAAAAGTGCTAAGCAAACAACCTGCTGTCATTTAGCCTAACTGGCGAGGAACCCCGACTGCATCCCAGGATTTACATAGGTGATAATAATGAAAGAACAGTATCAAAAAAAAAAGAAAATAAAAAAGGAGGAACAGAATGAGCTTAGCTTCCTGGCTGTCTTGTGCAAGACAGTAGTGTTGTTTTGAAGTTACAAATAATAGAAAGAGAAAATTTTAGAGAGGTAAAACTGCCTTTTTTTTTTTTTTTTTTTAAACCTCTGCTATATAATCCACTGTTTAATGACCAGACAATTCAAAGTTAAGGTAGAAAATCGTTGCATGTCCTTTGATCAAAGTTGCAAGCTTATATGATATAAAAATCTTGGATAATGGTAAGTCCTAGAAAGCTGCCAGGTGTTCATAGATCTTTTTATTTTTTTCCAATATGACCTTCTCCTGCTCTATTCACGGACATAACATATTCAAGATTGCAGAAGCGCACACACCGCAGAAGTCAACTGTGTGGTAATCTTCACAAACGACGTGCACCTCCTCTGTCTCCAGCAGAACCTTAGAGAAAGTGGAGAGGCTACACATAGCCTGCTCCCAGAGTCACCAGTTATGCTAGCACAAAGGGCAAGCTGAATCAAGAATCCCGTTCTCAGCTTCAGTCTCACCTGTCCGTCTTCCATTTAAGCAGAGGGAGAGATCAAAGGCAGTTCTCTGAGGTATCCCAAACGACTATAAATGCTGATATATCATTTCTGCTCTGGCTTAGCATGTTACACAACGCTCAGATGATAGCAAGAATGTTCTATACTACTGTTTCAACATTTCTAGCAGCTACTCTCAGTGTTACCTATTCCACCTTTCTATGTTATTATGCCAGTCTCTTCCTTGCTTTAACTACTTTGGAGGAGGAGGACTAGACTAGAGAGTTAATGGTAACGGGTTACTGAAGTAATCTGAATTGGTAAAGAAAAAGGATGTGGTGACTGTGATTAGTTCCTGCCTGTCTTTCACCAGACAAGATGCTACGTCTGTCAGATTCTTTTCTGCAGTGAATATCATGGAATTGATTTAGAAAACTAAGTGTCTGTAACTTCTGCTGATTTCTACTATAGCAGTAGATGACAACTCTGAAAAAGAGGCCTAATAAAAAGGGTGAATCCAGGCAGGAATTGACTTGGCGACTAAAGCTAACTGATAAGTCTCTATAAATGTTTTCATATGATTGTGCACTATTGCTCCACAGACCATAAGCTGAAATAAAAGCTTGTTGCAAAATGATTTCTATATTTTTCAAGAGTCATGAGTTCTAATTCTCTTTTCCTACTGGTTTTATAGCAGTGGAGTTGCTTCTGACTTACAGTGCCATAAGAAAGAGAAGAATCAGCATTAGAAGCATAGAAGGCCAGTGGTTACAAGAGCCCTTGTATTTTCTTGCCATGGAACTATAGATCTCTTAGTCTAGTATGGACAATTGCCCTCCCATTTTTACAAGCGAAACAGACAAACCACCCAGGTATTGTTTACAAATCTAACTGCATTTTCAGAACTGATTGGAGAACTGGTACCAAAACAACATCATGAACAGCTCAGTATGTGCTACTGAGACTCCATACTGATGTTATTACACTATGTGATTACTCTAGGGCAGAAGTGTACTCAATGTACATGCATTTCCTCAAAGTTTACAGTTTTGAAAAGGGGATGCTGAAGAACTGCATCAATTTTCTTCTCCCCCATTTTTTGTTTGAATGATAAATAAGGAGCAAAAAAGGAGAAAGAGGAAATGTCACATACCATTCTTTGTATGTCACTTACTCTTCTTGTCATTCAAAAATATTGACTTTATTTTTAATGAAAAATTTGAGTAAGGAACAAGACAGCATCAGAGGCTCAAAATGGTGACTATAGTAGTGCTTTATACACATCATTAATGGATTTATGGGATGGATAATAGAAACAAATTTGCTAATAAATTCATGTCTAGGTATGTTCCCATCTTAGTGGTACCTAAACAGTTTAGCTCAAAGTACTTTCACATCTTTCCATCCTAGCTCCTTCTAACCTTATCTTTCTGGAATTCCCTCCTATATCTGGCAGAACTTTGAAAGCCCCTTTGCATTAGGAAGCAATCAAGGGATCCTGCTTGACCACTTACCAATTCATGTCCTTGCCTGGCTCTTTAGCAACCCCCTTGGGAGAGAGAATACAGGATGTGTTGTCAGGCTTCCAGAAAAGGAAGTAGAAAATGTCTCCATTCCCAGACTACGCTCCCCTCTACAACTTCATCCTCTGCCATTAGGATTTCCCTCACCTTCAGTGAGGAACGGGGAGGGTTTTGTTTCCCAGTCTCATAATAGAAAAGGTTTTAGGGCAGGAAAACCTGGGAAGAAATGACAGCAAAATTATTGTGTTCCTGAATGGGAAAATTCACATTTCATAGGATATTCTGACATTTGAAAAGTTATTGTCTGGAAGAAATGACAGTCTCATATATTTACGTATTCGCAGGAAAGAGAATTCAACGCTGTTTGGAAAGTCCTGCTTCAAGATATATCAAAGGAGCTGAGTGGCCCCTTGTCCCCAGAGACTTGAGGGAATTCCAGCTTGTCAGATTCCTCCAGTCCATATTCTAAAGTTATATTTAGGATCACCATGCTTCAGGGGTACTTCCCAGGCAGGCATCTTGGAAATAAGCTCTTCCCTGCTACAGGATGTGGAGAATGACATCAGTTTATAGGATGCATAAAGACTTGGGGAACTGACCAAATGATTGTGCATCAAAATTGGAAACAAGAAGAAATGCAGTTTAACTGGCATTACTATTGTGCCAGAGGATTTAAAGATAGTAAAGAGAATTGTTGGTCTGTTTAGTGCGCTGCAGGGACAAAGACACTCTCACGGTTATTAGAGGAATTTATTTCTAGGCTTGCAGACTCCCACAGTGTCTACTAAAGAGTATCAATTCAGAAATGCAGCAACATTTTTTCCTTTCCGTTACTGGCAAACTACAGTGCTTCTCATTAATCACCCTGACAATATGAAAATGTGACATTATTCTGTTAAGTATTTCTATGCCTTCTGTTTTTTCACTGATCTACCACGTCAAATGCTATAAACACAGAGTACGCAGTTGTGTGTAGTGCAAAAGGAAAAAAAGAAGAATCCCTAAAGGAATCCTAATTAAAATGTGTTTGAGCCTAGGGTATCTGTACTGGAGCTTTAAGTTTTCTAACTTCATTTTCTTGCTTGATTATATTAGAATAATGGCTTCTAAAAATAATATTCATCGTAAGAGGCTAGCCAGTCTTTCAGCTGCTTAGGAAAACCAGCAACACTTTGTTCCGTGATATTAAAGCCTTAAGGTAACTTCTTAATCCCACCGTTTCCATCCTGAAATCCGAGGGAAAATAGAAATAAGGCAGGAAGGATGGAAGAACCTTAAAAAGTCCAGAGCAAAAGATGCCTGTAACAGTAGGTGCCTGTGCTACATTTTTGCTGTACGGGGTTTACGTTTTACCTCAGCTTCCAGTTCGTCAGAGGGGATCTTGGCTTCTGACAGAAGGCGAAAATAAGCGGGGAAAAGCGCCACGGCCGCGTGACGTGGGGTCCGCGCGCGCCCTGCCCCCTAGCGGCCATCGCGTGACGCTGCGTCGGCGTTTCGCTGAGGGGAGCGGGCGGGTTCCTCCCCCCCTCCGGGACTGCCACCGCCCGGGTACAACGGGCAGAAAAGCGGGGGGAAAAGGGGGGAAAAGGGGAAAAAAACGACCAACCCAAACCCTACAAAATGTAAGCGAAGACTGCGGTCTTTTCTAAAGCGGGAAATAATCCACAACGCCTAGTGTAACCTGACAGTACTTCCCCTACTCGTTAAAATGCAAAGAATTTCCAGACACTTTGGTATTTCTAGCACCTGCTGTCACAGCATCTCAGCCCCTCTGCGTGCTCATAAAGACGGTACTTGAGAGAAATGGTGCTCTTGGGGGTACAAGGCTGGGTCGGAATTTAAGGTTCTCCTCTTGGCAAATCGGAGTATTTGTACCTGATCTTAAAAAAGTGTTTGAATATCACAGCTCTTCCCATCTTACTTATAAAATGACAATCATGGATTTTTGTAGGATATTGTGAGTCTGTTTAGTGAGGCTTCTGAGGGAAACTAAGAGGCTAATAGGACTATATATGGAATTAATTTAAGAGCTATTTAATATGTAAGACAGCTTCCATTATTGCTTATGATATCTTCGCAGGTCATCATTAACCATATGACACCTGAGTAGAAAAGTCTTGTGTTACACAGCCAGAAAACATGACTAAAGGTTTTGTCAGGGAGAAGTAGTCAGGAATGAATCTCACGGGTCATGAGTGTCCCTACAATACCATGGCTTAAAACTTGAATTGCAGAATGTGTACCATTTAGGAAGACAGAATAGTGCATAACCTTACAAAAGGGCAGAGTTTGGCCTTGAAATACCAAAATGTTCAACAATTGTCTTGATAACGTTTAGAAAACTCTGTTATTTGGCAAAATGTGCAAATTATTTTGATTTTTATTATTTCTTAGTACTACACAGAAAGAAATTGCAATTACTGCATTTTACACGCTATAATAATATATAGAGCCTATATGAAACACTGAAGCATGTTAATTGATATTTCAGAAAAAAATATTATTAATCAAATAATTAAACCTTTTTTTTTCCAGCCTATATCCCTAAACTATTAATCTCCTGAGTTAATGAGTTCAGAGTTTTTACTCTTTCAGAATGCAATGATGATTCTGGAAGTTGAGATTTACCTTTTTTGCCAGCATCCTATTTTCAGACATCTTTTTTAAAAATCAAGGTGACAATTTTATCATATTGAAAGCTTTAAAAGCACCTAGATTTTGGCATACAATTCTGAGATAACAGATGAAATCTGTGACAGCTACTGTATAAATACCAAATACACAAATCCTAGTCATCTGAATTCTTTAAAATGTGCTGGCTTATTCTAAACAAATATTGAAACTATGAGGGGTTTTTTGTTTGGGTTTTTTTGAGTTTGGTTTTTTTTTTCTCTGAGAACAGAAGCATAAGCATTTCCTTCTACTTTGGGGAATATATCCCACAAATTGTTGATTTTATGGCTGTTCAAACAATATTTAGAATATTCTTCAGCTACATTTTCCTTACATTTTGCTTTTCAGTAACTATGCTACCAGACAAAACATACAACTATCGATAGCCTATTTTGTTCTTTAGTGTATTTGATCATTTTGTTTGTAGAAAATTCAGTTTCATATTATCAAATCACATTCATAGTCCATATGAATTCTTTCTCAAAAGATAATGGATTATCATAAGATACTGACTGAGGGACTCGCAGGCCCTGACACTCCTCATATTTGTATTTTGGGGGGGGCAGGAAGAGAGGGCAGGAATCTCACTGAAAATAGTATTATTGGGCCACAAGGCAGAAATTTAGTTCAAGTACTTAGCATCACTGCAAAAGACAAAAGGGAATAGGGAAGAAGGAAAATCTCCCCTTCTTGGCCAGGAAGTGGCACTAGTCACTCCTTTCTTAGGCTGGCATCAAACCACTGCCTAAACATATGCTTAATTTTATGCCAATGAGGCCAGCTTACACATTTGATATGTCTGAAGGTTTCACTTCAAGCTCTCTAGTGTGGGCCAGTAGACTAAATGCTCAGTTGCAGCTGAAGCACATTAGGTGCATTCCTGGAGCATATCTTCCGAGTTTGTTTAATCCAACAGGAATCCAGTTCAAATGCTCCAAGAGCCCTTCCCAGCATGAATCAAATCACGGTGGGGACCATAAGAAGATCAGTTTCAAAGGTTCTCTTCTGATCTGAGCTAAGGGAGTAATGTGTCAGATGGACCACTTAAAGGACTCCTACTGCCCAGGAAGACAGCCCTAGGAGTGAGTGCTCTTAATCCCTATACCTCAAGACTAAGCTCACAAAACCACTCACAGAGCTAAGCTTTATGGCACCCAAGTGATATGCATATATATGTTTTAACCTGAAACCGTTATACTTCCAGTTCTGAAGAAGAAGGGACTGTGTCTGTCAATAAAATCTGGACCACAGGCTTTATAAAGACGACCAGTTTCTTTACCCTTCCTTTCTCAAAATGGTTCCAAATACAACACCAATGTCTCTCAATCTGAGATGGTAAAACTAAAAGCGAGTGACTAGAAGCAGTTTCATGTATGCATACAACTACACACACACAGATATGTGTACAGAGGGTTAAATTTATAACAACACACATTATACTTAGGAAGGCAAATTTATGGCTAAGAAAAGCCACACATGGCACCTTACAATAATAGCTAACAAAAATGGTAGAAGGGGGCCCTTTGTTGAACAGTGATAAAGAAAAAAAATCAAACAGTATTGCTTTTAGAATGTTATTAACTAGAACTGACAGTAAAGAGTTTGTATGTCTGAAACCGTGTGAGTAAAATGACGAAGGATAAGAAGACTTTGAAGACATTTCTGAAAATCTGCATAGTTAGAAATGACATTCACAGGTTTTGGTTTGTTGAGAAGCGGGTGCTTACTCTTCTGAAGCACATTTTAAATCTTTAAAAGTTCAAGAAATCCAAGGCCTGCCTTTGTTAAATAAGATGGGCAGATACCTCAGGACCACACAACAATAACCTCTGATTATTAATGTATTCCAGAGGTCTATATCAAGTAGGCTCTAGACAGAGACTGCAGGAAATCTTACTGATGAATGAATGAGACTTTGGACGTCTTAAGAGAGGCATACCTATATTAGAAGGTCCTGATTTCTTTGCAGAATTTTCCACCGGATGCAGTACCTCCTACCATGTCAGATAAGTATTATGTATTTTCTTCATGAGTATGACATTGAAGTTCCATAAAAATAAAACTTCCAAAAGTCTGAAAAAGATAATGCGGCTATAAAGAAAGGAGAAGTACTAGCAAGGTCTCACAGCCTTTGTGCTTATAGGCATGGTTGAAGGAGAAGGGGAACTCCTAGAGGCAGATGATGGGCAAGTAGAGAATTATGTCAGAGAACTCAACTCATACAAGTCCCTGCGACCAGACAGGTTGCACCTCAGGACGCTGAGAGAGCAGGCTGATGTTTGGGAAGGCTGCTTGCTATCATCTCTAAAAGCTCATGGAGATCAGGGAGAGGCCCCTGACAACTTCAGAAAGGCAAATGTTGCATCTGTCTTCAAAAAAGGCCAAAAGGACGATCCAGGGTACTACAGGCCAATAGTAGTGGGAAAATCATGGAGCAAGACCTCTTGGAACACTTTTCTGGGCACACAAAGAATAAGGTGACTGGAAGCAGTCAGCAGGGGTTTACCAAGGGTGAAGCAAGCCTGACGTATTTGATTGTCTTCTACTATAAAATGTTGAGGTTTGTGGATGATGGAGTACAGTGGATATCATTTACTTTGACCGTAGCAAGGCTTTCAACACCACCATGCACAGGAATTTGGTATCCTATTTGGGATGCTACAGTTTGGATGGGTAGACAACCAAATGGGTAGAGAGCTGGTTGGACTGTCAGGATCAGAGGGTAGTTGTTAATGAGTTGTACTCTACCTTGTGGTCAGAAAAAAGAGGAGCATAAGAGGTGTCCATCATCAATGACCTCAAGCTGGCAATAGAGTGCACCTTCACCAGATGCAGATGACATCTACATCACAGAATCATAGAATGGCTTGGGTTGGAAGGGACCTTTAAAGATCACCTAGTCCAACCCCCAGGTACTGGGGACCCCAGAACTGGGTGCAGTACTCCAGGTGGGGTCTCATGAGAGTGGAGTAGAGGGGGAGAATCATCTTTCTCGAGCTACTGGCCACACTTCTTTTTTTGCGGCCCAGGATACCATTGGCTTTCTGGGCTACAAGCGCACATTGCCTGCTCATATCTAATTTTTCATCTACCGATGTCCCCAAGTCCTTCTCCACAGGGCTGCTCTCAAGCCATTCATCACCCATCAGGGTGAAATCAGAGGTGAAAAAGCCAATACGCTTAAGTATAGAGCTGCCATTCAGAAGGAGCTAGATATGCTGGAGGGCCAAGCCAACATGAGCCCTGTGAAATTCAAGGACAAATGAGAAGTCCAGCACCTGGGAAGGAAGAACCCCTAGCAACAACAGTTTGGGAACTGGTTGGCTGGGAAACGGCTCTGCAAAAAAAGGATCTGGGGTCCTGTGGGCAGCAAGCAGGACGTGAGCCAGCAGCGTGCCCTGTCAGCAAAGATGACAAAGTGTATCCTGGGCTGCATTAGCAGCAGCACAGCCAGCAGATTGACAGAAAATATTGCCCCTCTTCACTCAGCACTCATTGGGCCACATCTAGAACACCATGTCCGATTTTGGTCCAATACAAGACCTTAACAAACTGAAGTGAGTTCAGCAGGGCTCCACCAAGCAAGTCACGGGGCTGGAGCACTTGTTCTGTGAGGAGAGGCTGAGGGAACTGGGCAAAGAGATGGCTTCAGTGAACCCAACAGCAGCCTTCCAACACCTACGAGGAGGTCATTGAGAAGACACAGCCAGGCTCTTCTCAGGGGTGCATGGTGGGAGGATGAAAGACAATAGGCATAAAGAAAAATGAGAGGTTCAGACTAGATGTAAGGAAAACAATTTTCACCATGAGGACAGTCAAGCTGTGGAACAGGTTCCCAGGAGGTTGTGCAGTCTCTGTTGTTGGAGGTCTTTAAGACCAGCCTGGCTAAAGCCTTGCGCAACCTGGTCAACTGGCTTTGGCCCTGCTTTGTGCAGGATGTTAGACTGGGAGAGTTCCTGAGGTCCCTTCCAACCCGAATTATTCTGTGATTCTATGACACTAATTAAGGAAATGAAAATCTCCTGTAAGTCACCATAGCTAGATTTTATATTGATCAGTAGCTCAGGACAGAGATAAGTTCCTAAAAGAAATTCTAGTGAATTTCTTTATGACCAACAGGCTAAGCAAATAAAAGATGTATTTTCTTTCTATTTTTAACCTAAGGAAATGAGACTTCAGTGATTGTGCTGTCCCTCACTCATTTCCAACAATAAATTTTCTAGCTTTTTCAGCCAATTTCAACCAAATCTGGCAGGGAAGTATGACTCAAAGGTAATTGTGTTGTTACAGGATTTTGAAAAATTGGTTGCGGGAGAGAAGAAAGAACGCCCTATTTGTTTTACCACTCCAGAAAGACAAGCAGAGGGTCACTGTGGTCCATTTTGTTTGGCATCTGTATTCCAGCCATCCAGTTAACACATGCACAGCTCCAAAATATAGCTATGCTCTGTATTCTGTGGGAAGTATATGTGAATTTTGTTACTGTTTTCCAACATTGGCACCCCAATTCTTTTCAATTTTATTGCTGTCATACAAGACTTGCAGACAGGAAGAATAAATCAGATCATCTGCCCAGAACAGAGGCTATGCAATCTTACAGTATTATCCTCATGTTGTCCTAATAGATAGAGAATTGCCTCAAGGTCTTAATGAAGTTATTACTAAACCCAATTTTCCTGAGTGATATCAGGCATAATGATATAGAAGAACAGCAAAATAATTGTCGCTCTTATTTTATTTTAGTGTAACTTCTGAAAGAACATTTTCAATCTCATGCTATGAATTAATCCCTCTTTTACTGGAAAAGCAACTGGACATTTAAGATAATTACCAATCAGATGAAATATCTTAAAGTGAAAGTCTCATCTACAAGGAAATGATATATTCCAGGAAGCAACAAAGAATATCAAATCAGCAAGAACTACTTGCAATGGATCAATGGTATAGTCCCCCCAAAACAACAATAAACAGAAAAGAGGCATTTTTCTTACTTTTACAAAAAATTTCTAGAATGCTCTGCTTCGATTTAAGAAGGGAATTTCTTTTCTGTGTTAAATGAAACAATATTTTTGGTTCCCCAGATAAATAAATACAAGGCTAAATTAACCTCAAGGGTATAGATTACAAAATTTTCTGGAACAGAGACTACTCTAGCAACGTGCAGTGTATTTAATGCCATAATAATGAGCCAATGCAAACAGGTTTTTTAGGTTGATTCCCATAATATTCTGGCTCAAACCAGAAGTATTGATTGCATTTTGCCCAAATAACCTCAAACACTGACTTGCCCTTCGAGAAAAGGAATTTTGAAAGCTGACTACTGAATTACTGAGAGTCACCAGGACAGAAGACTGAACTTTCTAAGTCTCAAAACTATTAGTACCAAGGTCTATGACTACCACAAAACTTGCTGCTTTCTGCTCCAAACATAATGAGTGTCTTCTTTGTCTCTTTGGCACATAGGGGTGTATGTAAAACATTTATTAAAAGAAAAAAACTGCATTCAAACTACCTTGGAGGAAGAAAGAGAAAGTTATATTTATTAGATGATAGCTACAGCATGAACACAGCTGAGAAACGACAGTGATGAAAACTGAATAAAACAGAAAAGTGTAACTTCTGAATTTAGCTACAGATGTTAACAGACTAGGCTCCCTCTACTGTCAAAAAATGCTCTCCCAGGAGCTACTTAAATGTAGGTGTACACTGCACCATGGTGACTAGAGAGCAGCAATTCCTTAAAAAGCATCAAGGGAATTCTGCAACGGAGCTCACCTTAGTACATCCAACACGTGTTGGACCTAATGGCAGTTCCTGCAACATCATCCTTCATTTAGTGCACAGGTGACCCACCGAAATATTCACCCAGCTAAAAAATTCTTGCACAGCAAACCGTAATGATTCAATACCAACAGTGAAAGCATACCTTCATTGTCAACACTTCCAGAAAGTAAGAGAAGTCATTGCAAATAAAGTTTCAGACCTCAGGATATGCTGCAACTCTCTTAGGCTATGCCTACACAGATGGATATAGCTAAGCATGAATGAGCTCTGCCAGTGTTTTGAGATGGCTGGATATAAATCAAGACTATCTGGGAAACTACATAGCTGCACTAACATAGAGTCCCTAAAGCAAGTATACCCTGCATTTCATAGCTTATGACACTGACCACAATGTCATATTATTTTTATATCTGACATGAAGGCCCAAGACAGTTCATAGCCAGACAGCTCAGAACCTATTGGCCTCTGACCATATTTGTCTTCATACATATTTGCATTCCCACAGTTCTACAGCCCACATATTCATGACTAAGCTGTAACATTTCCCAGACGTTTCAGTGAAATTCTTTTAGTTTGTACAGCAGAAAAAGTCTCTAAAATAATTCTTGTATGAATGTAATGTATTTTTGTCACTGAGCATTTTACAGTAAAGTTATGCTAAGTTATGCTAATTTTCAGGCTTGGGGGTTGGTGATTTAAAAACATTCAGGATTCTTTTTCAGCTGAAACACTTTCACAGCACAAACACATGTTATTTCAGATGAGACAATCAGATCTACTTATTAAAAGAAATCCTGAATTAGTTATTTTCACCTCATTTTACTATACAGACACCTTCAATTCCCATATCAAGAATTGTCTGTTAAGTTCTAAAACCACCTGTATGACAGAGATTTAATAAACGTGACTTCCTTCCCAAAAGCTACAGTATTATTTCTCATTCTGCCTCAGATTTGCTATTTAAGCTTTAACAAAAAAATTTTAAATTTCACTTGAAGCTATTCCATTTAGAAGATGTTCTTACATACATTGCCCTATGAAAAGAGACACTTTAATGGCCACATATAAGGCAAAAATATTTTCCAGCTTATGCTGTAAATTAAATCTTTCTAGTTACAAACTCAGCAACAAAAATATTCCCATACATTTCGGGTTTCTGTACATTATAAATATTGACAGAAGGCCTTATATAGATTGCCCATAAGAAAAGCATTTATAAATTATATTACACTTGTTTGTTATACATTATTTTATACCTATTTGCAAGCAATTAAGGAACCAATTAAACTTACCAATACGTTAACTTGATGGTGTGATATTATGGGGGCAAATGAAGTGGCAAATCTGTTGCAAGAATTAGATTGTAAGACAACTTCCATGGAAAACATTTCTATACAGTAAATAGGGTATGGAAATAAATTAACAACTAATATTGGCTGCAAGAGTCAAGTATTATAAGCTGTCTCCATTCTGCCCTTTTCAAAATCTAGATGAACAATTTGAATTGCTGTGAAAGAAAGGAAAAATAAAATAAAAAATAAAATAAAAAGCCTACCCTGCATGTAACTACAGCATGGTAGCTATTTTGAGATTAACATTAGAAAGGAAATAATTCGCTTCTCTCATTGAGGATGAACGAATCTGTTCTGGTTTTCACTTTCATCCTGACTCCAGAGCCAAGGGTAAGTCTAATAACAAGACTTACAACTTCAACAGAAATATGTGAGCAGATACTCTTAGATGAGGGAGCAGCCACTATTTCTGCCTTTCTCTCAAAATACCTAGGCCTTCCACAAGTTACTCTTCTCTCTGTACTGAAACAAAGCCAGTTAGCATTCATGCTTGTCATTCACTTTGTCCAAGTTAAGGCAAGGAACAAAGAAATGCTGACCGGGCTCAGTGAAAAAGAGATATATAACAACATGTTTAGATATAAATTAAATTATATTGCTTTGTTATACTTTCTAGGTTAAGATTAATCTCCCCTAATTTCATCTATCTAAAAGTAATGTGTCTAGTCTTATCTTACCTAGTCTCCCTGAAGTGTCAATGGACCCACTATATAGTGCAACGGATACAGGTGACAGAATTGCCTGGGAGTATTTCACTGAGAAGGCATCTAGACAAGTACCGTAAAATAGATAGCTAAAACTTGGATAGCTAAAGATAGGTCAGATGTCTTCAATGACTTCACTTTTGCAGAGCATTGCTGGTGCCAGAGGTGGAAACTGGGAATCCACAACTGAGAAACTTGGGGAAAGAAAACATAAATGGCCTAAACAGCCCATCAGGATATCTAACAAATCATGAAAGAGTCACCTACAGTAATTCTGTTTTTATGTTCCTTAAGACAGATCTGACAGTCAAGGCTACAAACCCATTTTCTTAAAGGTTCTAAATGTGACTGGTTTATCTCTTGTTTTCAGTTTGGATGGTTGGATGCTTTGCAAGGTTAAATAGTTGTATAATGGACAGTCACAGCGGGATTCAGTCCGAAACATAGTTTTATAGTGGAAAGTTAATGAGAAATCCATACAAGATTGGCACAGGATGAATGAGAGAGTTGTACCCCTCTGAAGTAAGAGGTTGAGGCCATGCAAGATGTCTTCAGGCATCTAAATGTTTCTAGAAATCTATATTCAAGCAAGTAGATTTCCTTGGTATTTTAATACTACCTGGCTTTGCACTCATCAGTTGCTTATAGGTATTACTCCAAGATGATATCTCATATTCTGAAAAGAGAACTATACTCTGAATATGTGACTTGGGCTGAATCCAGATGTCTTAGTATCATATCTATACATTTTTATTTAAGCGAGCAAAGCACAGAGGCTGAATGTGATTCAGATACCATAGACAGGCAAGTCCTCAAGGCCTACTGGTGGCTGGTTCTGCAGCTATATAGGACATACGCAGGTTACTTAAATTTGAAAAAATAATGTCTCACATTTCTTTTTCCCTAATATCTTGATCCATGCATCAGATTATTTCTCAACTCGACAGAATATATCAGTAAGGCATTACAACATCTGCTACTATGTGGTATTAGAAATATGACCACAAAATATTATTTCTCTGCCAATTCTTTAGGTATAATACACCTTTCTCATTAGGCCTTATCAAGCTAATCAACAACTAATTTAAGACTACTCAGAAATAGTTGGCAGTGTACTGCTGTCCAAAAATGAAAATCATTCTTAGTATAAGCCTATTAACTAGTTCTTTATGGTTTGCTCTTGTTACTATAAAAATAGTTAGTTGTTTGTGACTTTTATAAAAGCCATCAATCTGTTTTGGCACCATTATTATGGATTTCGGTTCTTTCTGAGAGAAGACTGGCATATCACTTTTTTCCTCTTTTCAGAATTAGCAAGAAACACTTTGTAAAGATATCTGGTACCAACTTTCCCACATTCTCTCACAACATTGAATTTTTTAGTAGATTTCAGATTAATTAGAAGAGCATTCATCTAGTCTACACTGTATGCCATGGAAGATAATTCTTAAATAAGACATGAAAAAGGCAAAAATTAGTTGCTTGAAATTAATATGAGGGATCCATTAGAATTTTAACTCATGATCAAGAAACAGTTTCAAAAATGTTCAAGGTCTACAATATTGTTAAATTTAAGTATGTTGCTTTTAAATGAGATTCTTTTTAGTATTTTTCTATTTTTTCTGCCTTGTGCTTAATTTTTTTTTTCTTACATTGTCTGTGAGTGATCTGTAATTGCTTTAGAAATATCTAAAATTAATGTAGTATTGGTCTATTCTGGAAAAGTTTGTTGCACTTTATTGATTCAATGACTTCTGGCACTGTTAGAAAGGAATACTTTTAGGGAATACATGTTGTTCACAGAAAGAAGACTGAGGCATAAATAACCTGGGAAGACAATATCCTGACAAGAGAAGCAAGGTCTTCCACAAGTGGTAAGTTGATAAGATAAATAGTTATTCAAGACCATCATTTAAAAATCTATTTTTCTATTATCTATTGAATAATAGTTAATTTTTTTCCAAATATTATGTGTTCTCATTGAAGATCTACAGGGACCCGGTGTTAGTGTCATTTCCTAAATAGTCACAATTAATATAAAAAAAACAGTATCTAAGGCTGCTGCAAAGAAGGGAGACTATTGTTAAATCCTGGTACGACGACTATGGCATCTGAATGGTTACTCTTACTGGCACTGTAACATAACTCTACCTTACAAAATTCAGATTGTATTATCTTAATGTGACTATTGGAATGACTACTGGAAAAGGTAACATAGAAATTTACTATCATGATGGCAAAGGTTGAAATTATAAATGAAATCATAAATTACTCCTTAGCTCACAAAAGACAAATCATGCCACTGCTGCTGTTTCCTGGAGTTTGCTGTGCACTCAGAAAACTAAAACCAAAGAAACAAATGTCACTTGGTATAAGATGGCATCACCCCCATGTATCTGTTGGAAACACAATCAATTACCATGTTCTGAAATGAATTTGTACAGAAGAGAAACTCCTGTCAAAGAACCATGCTAGATCTAGGCTTTACTTAAAAAAATCAGTTGAAGACCAGTGTTTCAATAAGTTTGTGAAAAGACTAAAAATTTGCATTCATCCTAGGTTTCAAATACAACTGAAAGAGTACACTAGGATGATCAGAGCATTTTTGCTTATACTTTTTCAGGGAAATATTGCATGTTATCTTTCAGTAAGTACAGTATGAACACTTATTCAAATACAGGAAACATGCTAAAGCGACAATGGGAAACGAGGTTTTCAAATACTGCAGAAGAACTGGACTTGTAAAGTTATCTGAGTATTTATCATCACAATGAATTTCTGTCAAACTGGCATGTGCTCTGCTGTAAAACAAACTGAAAAATCTATTTTGATTTCTAATTAAAAGGGACTCACTATAAAGTTAATTACAAAGTATCTAGATATGAATCAGGACTTCCAGGAAATCTATTTCACACAAAAGAATTCAGCATGAATGTTTCTATTGATTTCTATGAGATTTAGAGTAAGCTCTCTGCTAGTAACTACAGGGGTAAGGAAAGTTTTTTTGTTCTTCCATCTATAATGGTGATAGCTGACTTTGCATTTACTTAAATAATAATTCATGCATTATTACAACCCTTTGATTTCCTAAACCAAATATTCAGAAATGAACATAATATAGTATATTTGCTTCTGTAACCTTTCAAACATGGAAAACTCACATTCACTTAGACACACTCCCTTGAAAGCAAGACAGAGCTCCAATGATAATTCCAAAACTGTCCTAAAACATCATCATCAATAGCATATCTCATAAACACAGCTTCATCCCTGTCTCAAGGGCAGACTTACACTGATACTTTCACCCCTTACAGACACAAACTGCTAGAAGCAATATGCTAAAGGCCATATTGTCTTCCTTCATCTCCTCCCCAGCATTCGTGTGCGGTCCAAACGCACCTCACAAAATGGCAGAAGCTATAGGGATCATCTCAGAGTTCAAACAAAACCACTGCAACAGTGACACAGTGAGACTGACACCACAAACAAAAGATTTAAAAGAAAAAGAAAGGCGTGCAATCCAGACAGCAGTCAAGCTTATCATCACCTTGAGTTGCTGTCCCTCATACTAAAAAAGAGGATGACTCCCCCAGGCAAACACCAGCTGGAGTGTAAGCATACTTTACACTTCTCTATGCCTTTATCTGATGACCTCAAAATACTTCACAAACATTCATTCATTTCACCTCAGAATACTTTCTGCTGCTGGCTAAATATCGTTACAGTCTAAATAAGCAATAGCTGAGTGGCGGTGCTGGTGGTTAAAGCTTTCAGCTACTGTAAATCGCTCTCCTTGCTGCGCACCAGTGGTAAAAAAAGTATATGGGGAGATTCCAAAGGTTTCTCAGAGCTTGGTCTACTGCACCAGTAAGAGTATGGGCAAAGCCAGTCTCTGGGAAAAGTGCAACACCAAATATCCCCACTTTTTATTATCTGAATGTGCAGCTTGGCTCTAGTCTCTGATTCTAATTTATCCTTCATTTCTGTACCTGGCATCATGACAAACAGAAGAATCTTTCTCACCACACCAGAGCCAGGCTTACTATTTTTAAATAAAGTACTGTGCATGGGAGAATCTGGAAACCTTACCAGATTATAGATCTGTCTCTGTTTCTTACACTTTAAATGTTGAGACAAAGCAGAGATGACATGAAGATTAGAGAATTATATTTTTTACTATGATTCTCTCTGATTATTATTTTTTTTAAACTTTACTCTCTCCAGCAACTTAAAATCAAAGCTAGTGACTGGCTGACAGTGGAAATAATATGTCTGTACAAACCTGAAAAGTGACAGTTGTTGACAAATATTTCTAAACAAAGAAAACACAAAAGTTACCAAGGCTTGGATTGTAGGACAAAATCAGTGCAGCCTAAACCCACAGGAAGTATTTTTTTCTTCTAGTCACTGCTTACATGTTTAGATTCTTATCTCTTCCTACTATACAACATAACAATTATTTGGACATTATCTTTTTTTCAGAACAATTATAAGGGTTTTAAGAACAGTTTCTGAGATAAGGGATATTTCTAAACACGTGTAGTGTTAAAAGTGATATCCTAGCAAATGTCATTCTATTGTCTTTTGGGGTAGAATATCAAATGAAACTTTTAACGTCAAGTTTTCAGCATTGTCTGAAGAGCGAATTTTGTAAAATTCCTATGAATGGACAATTTCAATGAATGGAACTAGTCAAATATATAATGATTTTCATTATCAGATTAATGGTTTACATTCTTAGAAGAATCGTCAAGGACTTTTCTGTGGTAATTCAATAAAAGCTTGAAATAATGTCTTTTTATTTAAGGCAAACTTATTTGTTAACTCTTAAATTACTCATACTGGAAAAAAAGTATATCCCATAAATTATAAAAAATTCTCTATCACTACCAGTAACATCTGATATATTATCTAATTAAAAAAAAAAAACAAACAAGGGCAAGTATAGGTATTTTATTGCACAAGGCCAAAAATTTTAAAGATATCTACTACAGAGTGTAAATAAATTACTGGATTGCTAGTCTCTGTTGTGTTACTAACATGAGCCATGCTTGAATTAATAAAACAGGTTTGGCTGTATTTTGTATCGTAATACGATTCCCGGATTACAAACACCAGAAATAATATACCAGGAGAAAAATAATAAGTATTATATGATACTGTAGGAGATCACAGCTTTATTTATTATCATTTTAATGCCTTTCTATACTTCTCTTGATTGTCCTGCCTTGCTGTATAATGTCTAATATGCAGACTTATAAAAAGATGACACTGGATTTAGAGCTGCTAGCAATTCTAGCTGTGCTCCTTCGACATAAAGTGAGAACTTCTCCTTGAACTAGTAAATCCTCTGCAACTAAAAGGGATTTTACTCTGATGCACCCATCACAGATTCAAATTTTTAAATCAATAGTACAGGTACTAAAGAGTAAATGCCTAATACTATCTCAGGCTAAAGGTATGTCATTTATAATGACATAGGAATATGTATGCAATATCATGCCAGATTTTGGTCCAATGCAAGTGATAGTTGGTCAAAATATTTTCAATTTTACAAAAACGCTCATAAATTAAATTAAAATTGCCTATAAATATTCTATGCTTAGTTACAAGAAAGTATCATTTGCAACTTAAAAATATATTTCCACAAAAAGAAGACTAGGAAACAATCACCAACAGTAGGCCAAATACCAACGGATGCCCTCAGAAATAGCAATTTTTTAAAGTTACTTACGCCTGTCGGTCCCGGTACATCTTGTTAATTTTCTCCCACTGGAAATTAAGCTGAGTCAGCTTTTCTTGTATATTTGCTGCTTCTCTTGGTGTAGCACTTTGCAAAGCCGGTATCTTCTTGTTGTGAATAATGTCTATATAACCCAGCAGTCTCCCCAGGCTATCTTTAATGCTCTGTAATATCAAGATTTTTGAAAAGAAATACAAAACATTGTATTTATAAATAATTTTAAAAAATTGTTTATAAAAAAAAAAAGATGAAAGTCCTAATTAAACAATAGCTTTGACAATAATAACAGTTTTACAATAACCAGGTAGTAACAACTGAATGCCCATCCTTTCTTTGAAGACTTAATAAACTATATCTGAGAAAGGTGATGGCTGGAGGAGAAGCAAACCGCTATTGACTTCAGGCACTCATTAATTCCTCTATGCCAAGATAACAGCTGTTTTAACCCCATTTCTTCTTAAGAAAGCAGAACAAAGTCCCATTTTACAGACTTATGTTTAAGTGTTCTTTATTTTGCTGTTAGTGCTTCTTTTATATTTGTTTCAGCAGGTATTAAACATAACAAAGTAACAGCAAGAAAAAAATAGTTTATCAGGTATCACTGGCTTTGTCTTTTGCTGGATATTCACAACCCAACATTTACCATTCTTCAACTAGTCAGTTCTTTGTTGTTTCAGAGAAAGACAAAATACTTCACAGTGCACCTACCTAACTGCACAATGCCATGTGCTGGAAGACCAAAAGGAAGAAAACCTGAATTTACTCTGGACCTTTAACATCTTTAAAATGTGAAAGCACTTAAAGCTACATATGTTGTCAATTACCATTAATTATCCATTTATCAATCCATTCAGTTCCATGACTGAATTATACAGGTTTTATTTTTGCTCTATAAAGCAATATATAAATATGCTATTTCTATTCTGTGAACTAGGCAGTGTTCAACCTCTCTCTTTCTACTAAATCCTTTAAGATTATTTGAATGACTGAATTTGTTAGAAAACGCAATGTTGAGGAAAAATATTGTCATAAACTGTCATAAACTGAAGTCATACTGACTTCAGGATAAAAGCATTAAATGTAACAAAAAATAGCAGAGAATTCCTCCTTGTGAAACAAGACTGATGCAATTAAATCCTCAAGCAGAGGACTTCCTGTCACGTTTCAGTCTGCCATCCAAACAGGCATAATTTGGTACTTCTGTGATTTCCTTGTTCTTTATCAGAAACATGACACAAATATTTTTTGAAACAACTAAAACCTGTGAGTTACATAAGCTTACCTTTCAGCTCCTCATTATGAGTATCAAAACCAGAGAAATAAAGGCAGGTTTTGGAGGAAAAAAATGCCTTTTATGCAACTATTACACATGTGTCATTTCTTTACAGTCCTGGTAACATACATTATATGGAGCACTACCAAAGAGGAAACACAAGCAAAACAAATGTTTCTGAAATGCACTTAATCATTAATTCTTTAAATTTTCATTTCTATTTCTTGTAGCCTCTTCCAGCCTCAGTTCGACAAGACATTTGTGCTGTTATGGGGATTTTATTTTTCTCTCTGTGGTATTTGTGTTTGGAAGGAAAATTCTCTCTCTTGAGACTAGTCAAGACATCAACATAAAGGAAGAGTGTATCACAATTGCTGATATCCTTAGCCAAACAAAAATCCTTCCCTCAACGAAGTCCATTCTTTTGAAAAGCTATGGCTGTGGTTCCTTACAATGCTGAACTTCGCAATATACCTCTTGCTGCCTGAATAAAATGCAGCCAGGCATGAAAGAATTCAAATGTTTTGGATTGATGACTGCATCATTTTGGTTTTAGTCTAAAGTTAGACTTTTTCTCCCTAAAGTTTTTAAAGTTAAGATTTTCTTCCTTTCTCTAACAAAAGGTTAACAACTATGAGATTTTGTGCATTCGAAACAATAATTTGGATGATGCAGACAAAGCTCACAAAAAAATTTGTACCAAGACAAAGGATCTGATATACCACTGCGCAACTAAAAGCCTCAGATAATTCTTGAGACAGATATATTCAAACAGCAGTGTAAAAATAAATGTCTTCCTACTCCATTCACTGTCATAATATTTAGCCATTTCTTACCATTCCTGCTTTTTAATGAATTCTTAATACAGGCGTGCATGTGTCTCGCTGAAACTGCTGCACAGAGAAAGGAATATTCTCCACATAAAAATCTACAGCCATATTCAGCTCTTACCATAGAATCACAGAATGGTTTGGGTTGGAAGGGACCTTTAAAAGTCATCTAGTCCAACCCCCCTGCAACAAGCAGGGCCATCTTCAACTAGATCAGGTTGCTCAGAGCCCCGTCCAACCTGACCTTGAACGTTTCCTGGGATGGGTTGGAAGGCACCTTCAAAGACCATCTAGTCCATGCCCCTGCCATAGGCAGAGACATTTTTTACTAGATCAAGTTGCCCAAAGTCCCATCCAGCCTGACCTTGAACACTTCCAATGATGGGGTACCCACAATTTCTGTGGGCAACCTTTCTCCAATCATTTTGCCAAACTCCCTAAATTTCCAATACCACTACCTGTAACTCTTCTACTGTGTTTCCGTCCCTTATTTCTTCTGAAATACATAAGCCTCAGAATGAATACTGAGAACTTGTAGGTAAGAACTTACCAGACCAAGAGACCAAAGGCTCTTAGTCTCGTTCAACACAAAAATGTTCTTCAGTTGCTGCACACAACTCTGCAGCAACTTTGTTCCAGAGATAAGGGAGAATGCAGATTTGACAGAATTACGAGAAGCACAAATTGTGTGTGA
This sequence comes from Haliaeetus leucocephalus, assembly GCF_000737465.1. Lineage (NCBI taxonomy): Eukaryota > Metazoa > Chordata > Aves > Accipitriformes > Accipitridae > Haliaeetus > Haliaeetus leucocephalus. The sequence goes on from NW_010972753.1 coordinate 6,112,136, forward strand.
GAAGGTCTTTCACACTACCAGCAGTTTTGAAAGGAGGCAGTGATCAAAGGATGTTGTGTTATTTTACAGTAAGCAGAAAAATAATGAGTGGTAGAAAGCCAAACAAAAACAGAAAATTAAGACTGCCCTCTAACACTCTGTCACAGTCTGGTTAAAGCCTGTAGCTAAAATCTAATGGTTCTATTTCACCATGCATAAAAAAAATCAGATTTGCCTTTCCTTCATTTGTGAAGAGCAGGCATCAAATTTGAAGTAATACAGGAAAGGTTTTGGAGGTTATAATGTACCAGAAATAGAATAAAAAAAGACCATTAGCGTGAGTGGACTCTTCCTCGATCTGCTGCCAATCCTGTCATGGCAAATGAATCTATCCCAAGAGTCCCTCAGCCATTCTCTCACATGGATTCAGATAGACATGGGAAGTCAGCACTGAACATCTGTGTTTTAATTTCCCATGGGTGGTTAGGAATAAGAATGCTGTAGTTATTTAGGTGCAAGAGAATTCCAGTCTACACATATGCTATCCAATGGAGTTATTAAAGAAAATAAAAGCTGTACTAAGCATTGACAAGCACAATATTCCATCACATTGTTTTGCCTTCCTTGCATCTCCACTAAAAATTATATCTCAGATATACAGCTTGTGTCTATAGCTAATACAAATGAAAAGTAGAATTGTCTTTTATTAGTTTCAGCCAGAGACAAAAATACAGCTAGTCGATTCAATTTTGGAAAAAAAAAAAGTATGAAAAAACATGTTTTCATCTATTTTAACTACAACTATAAAAAAAGGATAACTTTGCTTGTTCAGTGTCCTTCTGCTCACTTAATTCGAAGGACAAGCATCTCATTTATATGCCAACACATTACAAAAAGGATGAAATAAAGGTCCAGTCCTGCAAACTTCTGCTCATTGGAATAATTTCAACTATATAAGCTGAAGTCCAGAGAACATTCTTGTGATAGTATCTTTTACAGCTAGAAAAAAAAGGGTCCTTTTTATACTAGTTTGTTGCTTTTCTTTGCAATATTTTAAAGGCAATAAAATTTCAAACAGTACATTTTAAAAAGACCTTTATGATCTTATATCATAAAAAGGAAACTATTTGAGGAGTGTAGTAATCACAAATTATAACAATTTAAATGTAGTTTAAAGGGTAGTTTTACTTATGAAAACCTCACAAGATTTTATTTTTCATCTTTAAGGTTTACTAGTATTACTGAACAGAAGATGAGGGTGTATACTCCTTTCTAATAGTTCTTTGTCAGAAATAATGAACATATAATACTCAATACAAAATTAAAAATCACAGCTCCAGTTCACTTTGTTAAATTTTTTTTGGGGGGGGGGCCCTCAATTCTTTGATGGAATTCATTTTTAAAATATTCTACACATTTTAATTAATATATGTATTAATTATTTTAACTTTAAACATTCTACAATTCTTGAGCTAAGTCAATCATAAAATGAATAGTGCTATGCTTAGAATTTAGCAAGTAGATTGAAAGCAAGCAGGAATTAAGCCAGATGCACAAAGTCAATCAAATTGTAAAGAAGAGAGGGTGGCTTGAGGAATCTGCTACCTCACATTTCTATTCATTATTCCAACACATGATCTTTGGGAAAACTTTCCAACTCTAAATCTGTTAAATTATATGCTTTTTGAACAAAGTAATGTAAGAAACAGAAATGGACTTTGAATTTGCATAACTATATTATTCAGTAAAATACACTGTAGAATTAGGTAAGAAAAAATATATTTTAAGTCTGAAAATTATTATTAAAAGGCCAGAAAATGTTGGTTTTAACCTTAATACGCTAAGGAAGATGTGGAAACAGCTTCAACAGGTACTACTCAAGAGAAGTAAGAAATAAGCCGCCAATTTTTTAAATACCATAAGACATAAATTACCAATAAATAAAAAATTAAGGGTTTATAGTGACAGCAGATTTTTCCACATTATTGCTATTACCAAAGTAATGAAATTCTAGAAAATCTGAATTATTTTATTTTGTTTGGATTAATTGTCTTCTGTCATGAGTTCTGATAGTGTTCTGAACATAACGTGATATTTAGACAGCAAGATATTTATGATTTACTATTAAGTATCTAGAAACATTATTTCTCTGACATAGGAATTTAAGTCATGGACCAAGAAATGTATTTCATGTTATACACCTTAGAGTTTATGTATGTTATCTGGCTAACTAAAAATGATGTTCAAAATAAGTATTTGAAAGAAAACCAAAAGCTTAGAATTCCACGTACTCAAAATGTGGAAAAGACAAAAATTCAAAAGTTTTGCATGTTAGTATTTACATTTCCTGTCCTTTCGTTCCCCTTTACTTCCCCACTCAGAAACCATTCCCCGAAGGAATCACCAGGAAAAAAGCCTGAGCCCTATGATCCCAGGGGGACCATGCTGAAGTTCTGAGACTCTCATGTGTGTATAATGTGGTCACTGCTAGGAGCTGCAGGAGAACTGAGGAAGCTGCAGGGAGAAAATGTTTAATAGCCAATATGAAAACAATGATCTGGCAGATGGAGCGTCAAAATTGGCCATTAATTTCACTGGGATGGCAAAAAGCAGAAACCTGGTACAAAAATTACACTGTGTCAAATTTCACATCCCTGGGAAACGACAGTTAAAGAAAAAGAAGTGTGTCTCTTGACGGGTTTTGGTTAAACTTGGAAATCAATGGTGTTTTTTTCCCTATCCACGTTTCCTAGAATGGAATAAACAAGTTTCTTGAAATCTATACAGATGAAACAAAAGAAATGTAAGACAGACATTCAGCAAAGGAAATTTCAGCCCTGTTGATTCAAATATACCATAGTTTTAAACATTTGGGGTTTCCTATACGGAATATCACACAGCTTCAGTAACAATTCAGAATGAAAAATAGATACCAAGTAATCCGAAATCTATTTCCTTTCATAAACAATGAGTCACTCTTAATTTAAACAAATATCCACTTGTGTCAGTGTTGTTATAAAAAAATTTTGACGAATGACCTTCTTTGTCATGATACCAATTATTCTTACCTCTCCAAAAATCTCACCAATTTAGTCTCTTCTCCTTTAGGTCTCATTTACACGGCGCTGACCTTTATTTTGCCCTTCTCTGAATGTTTTCGAATTATTTTGTATACTTTAAAAATATTTAATAGTCTTTCAAAATGAAACATAATATACACAGCAAAGCTGTACTACTTGCTGAGAAAGCGTTCAATTCTGAATATAATTTTTTAACTCTTGCTACAGAACACCAGCTGCTTTCTGGATAAAAAATGAAGACTGAGAAAATATTTTGGAGGTATAATTCAGTCCACAATGCACTGAACTATCCAAGACTCTTAAGTGTCAGGTGTAATTGAACTTATTCCTTTCACTATGCCTTATATTTTACCTGCCTGCCACCATTTTCCTATCATTGCTCTGCTCCATTGTTTAGCACTGCTGAAATTTTTTTGGATGTTCATTCCTTTTTCCTGGTTTTAATCAAACTAAATTGTCATTTTCAATTTGTTCCAATGTACTGCACACTCTACCCAAACATTTAATAGCTACCTCAAACAATACTAGCTGTCATGCAGGTTTTTAAGTGTCACCCTACTAGCAACCTTCTTCCATGTATAAAATTTGGTATACAATAAAGTTGCTGCAGACATGTGTGTAGCTACTAGGCAGAAGCTTTTAGTCGTAGAAAGCTATTATAAACTGGACAGACTTCATGGACAGTCTGAACTAAACTGAAGCTCTTCCCAGTCCCTGAGCAGGGAGGCCTTCTCTCTCTCCTCCCTTTAAGTTCTGTATTCCAATAGGTGCCTTCTGTCTCTGTTGATTTGACTTCTAACTCTGCAAGTCCTCATTTTTCTTAATAAAGAAACTTTTAAAATATCTATGTAAACTATACTTAGCAATTCCTTTCTATTCAGCATTTATGAATTCTTCCGATTCTACTAATGGATTTTAATTTTTTTTTTTTTAAACACATCATCCACAACATCTCATGTCTAGATAACATGTTCTACAATTCTATTGTAATGAATTTGATATAAAAATCAAATAAAATCAGTATTTTAAAACAATGGGTATAACAGAGTGTACTGGTATATTATCAGTACTACTAATATGAAGTGACAGGGAGATAATGATAATTATCCAAATAATTTTCTCCTCCAAATTACTTGAGAAATATTTTAGAAACAACAAGCACTTAAGACAAAATCTGAATGCCTCTAAGTGACAAAATGTGGTTGCCATTTTATAAAGTTATTAATTAAATTATTAAAGTTATTACACTGTATTTACTATTTTGTAAAATATAAGAATCAAGTTCCTTATGAAAATGTGACAGCAATGCTCTGAATTAACTGCATACAAAAAAACCCCACAGAAAACTAAAGAAAAAAATACTCTGGGTTCCTAAATCTCTAGGGCTGCAAATACTATAATATGTTATTCTTTGCCAAAAAAAAGGACAAAAAGATAAAAGAACGTTCCATAAAGCCCCTTATGACCAGTAATTTGAATCCATAGGTCCTGAGAAATGTGACTTACATTTAGCAGACTAAAGGAAATACTTATAAATAAAAAGAGAATGGCAGACGTCTTGTCTCTGGGATGATTCACAATAAGGAACATTTCCTCCCTTGTCAGCAATCTGTCATTTAGAGTGAAAGCTGGCTGGGTCTGTGTTATTACTCAACAAACCTCATTTGACTTTCCCAGCATAATGTCTCACACTCAGCGTTCCTTAATCAGGTCCACCCAAATCCTGGTTTTACACACTCAGGCTATGGATAATTAAGGTGTTCAATGTTATTAATCTGAACATAAGAAATATCAGGGGATAAAAAACATTAAATGTTTCCAAATCTTTCACAATTATATCTCTTGAACATAAAGGAGGCAGCATCTTCACAAAACCTCATCCATGACTAAAATTTTGCATATTTAAAGAAGAGGAGAAAAGGTAATTGAAATGTTAAAAGCTGCCAGGACACACTTAAGCACTCAAGTTAAGTCGCCTTCTTTTCAGTAGGTCTTCATATCAGCTCATCTCATCCACCCAAGAAGGCGCTTACTGTGTTTGACATGTTTATTTAATCAAATGAAAAGTAATATATGTGCCTACCTATATTGGAATTGTATGGTTTTTTAACCAAGTAGATCAAATTTCTAAATATTAAAAATAGCTGAAATACATTTATGCACTTCAGAATTGATAACGGGCATATCCCTAAATGTTTAGAATTAGTGGCCTACGAACAGGCATATAATTTCTGATTTATATGTCAGACTTTTGCTTTTGTTTAGAGCACAGCTGCTACAGACAAAGAAAGATAATACAGCTGACCTTCTATAAATGAAATCCACAACTTGATGGCCAAGAAAAAAAAAGAGATCATGTATATTTGTTTATGCACAAACCCATGTATCTCACACACATACTCCATCTATCTTTCATGTTGAAGAGAATAGCTTCAAGCAGCTAGTTATCAACAATGCCTTGGGAGATTTTGTAACATGGTTAACAGAAGGGCACAAAGCTTTAATTTTTAAGAAAAAAGGATAACAGAAAATCATTAGCAGCTGAAGTGACAGAAGCCTTTGGGGAATGATCCGTCTCATTGCTCTTGAAAAGAGAAATCTGAGTGCTAGAGACTTGAACACCAGTTTATTTTCACTACCTGGAAGTTGTCTTTATCTGCCAGAGAAGGACAACTTTCTGTAAAATTCAGTTCCTTGGCTATTTGTGTACAAATCAGCCAGCAAGCACTGCGTTACTGACAGATTTATTTGGAGTGTGCATTTGATTACACTCAGTTCTAAGTTATGGTTAATTGGGTTTTACTGAGCTGCAGGAGAAAACCACTTTGAATGTCACGTTAGGTGATGTTTCTTGATAAGAACCACTTAATAGACGCCAAATATGTATTCCAATGTGCAAAATTAAAAATACGCTTGTGGCAATTCAAACTTTTGTAGAATGATGCTTCATAATTATATATCTAGCAGATTTGTTACAATATTTCATGCTTTTTGTACTAACATGAAAACCAGTAACAGCACAGTTGCTAGTAATCATGAATAGCTAGAAAAATTCCACAAATTACTTACAAATTTTAAAGTCTGTATAGAACTATGAGTTACAATATCTGTCTGGTATGGGTATTATTCATTTAATAAACCATTTTGAAAGGGGATTCTGGCTGCCGGAATCATGGATGTGTAATGCGTACAGTAAATTCCCTGTGTCCTGGAATAAGACACAGTAGAAAACTATGCAAAAAAAGTGCTCTATCTACCAGTAGACGAAGAATTACCAAAAAAAGGGAAAAAGAAGGGGGGGGGCGGGAATCAGAGCATGAAGATATCTGTATTTAAAAAATAACGGCAAACAACCCAATTTTTAACAAACTAAATAAAGACCCTACTGGAAACACGCAAGAAGATGGACTAGAAAGACCTGTGAGTGATTATGCAAGAAGTTACATATATAAGAAACCTCTTTCTCAGATGGCTTTCCATATTTAAACTATTACATCATTGAAAAATATTACACCTAAATGTATAATCATATTCTACAATATTCCTGCTAAAATTAAGAATATTAAAAATAATAATAAAAAGAAATTCCTAATATGTATGGGCCCTACTGCAGGTTTGTAGCATGAATTATATAAAGCAAGTAGCCTCAGAAAATAAGTTTTGAATTCACAGTTAATATAAGTAAGTAAGGAACAGGCACGACTATGCCATGATTATGACAGTGATCCTTAACATGAAATTCTACTAAACACTTTCTCACATATGGCTATAAAGGCAAATTAGACTTCTTAAATTCCAGATCAACTGTTTCATTTTAGCACGCTCATTTTTGCTATGTGTTAGCAAACAGAAGTACATGTTAGTTTTAATTCTCTGGTTAATAAATGTATTTATTTCAGTGTATACATCTTCCACTAAATAATCTGAAGCTTGAACAAGACGAGTAGCTTGCATGAGATAATCACCACACAGGAAACCTTTGGCTTAGTATGAGCAATAAAACTTGATTTTCTAAAACCAGAGTAAGTTGAACATATGCAAATTTGTATATTCATTTAACTTTCAGGAAGCATTTGGGACATCCATTGCAAGTAAGGATTATTAGCTAAATTCTGAAGAATTTTATCCCTACACTCGATCATGTAACAATGACAACCAATTCCAACCAATTCTACTTGGGCAGCTCAAAGATTATGAACTCTATCAGTATGAACATCATCAATAGCAGAGAGAAGTACAATGTTTGTGCTTGTCCTATTTTTAGAGTATATAATTAAACCAAATTTACTAATCCTTCAACCTATGAACCCTGTTTTTCCATACAATCAATTGGAGTTTCATCTTTGACAGAACTGTAATATTTAAATCCTTTGTTAAATACTGTAGGTACAGTGATGAAGAAAAACTGGGGTACTATGTGTCTTAATACTTAAAAGAGCTTGTAATAGGATAATGGAAACATTGCAGTTGCTGACTTTATGAGATAAAGAGACAAGACTTGTTTTCTCTATCTGATTTTTCCACTCCCTAAAGCTTAAAATGAAGAGAACAACATTCCTGTGAGTTGGTTTCAGTGGATTTACTAAATGTGCCCATAAAACCATTAGAATTTACTAAACGTTAGAAGCCATCAGATTTTTGCTGCAAAAACTCATATTTTTCTATTTTACATCCCTTTGATATAAAAAGTCAGTGCTAGAATTATCTATGACAATTAATAAAAGCAATTTCTAATTTGTATTTGATATTTATCCTATTGGATAATGAGCAATCAGGTTTAAGTCTTACTGTGCATATTTATTTTGGAGAAAAATGTTCAAAGCAGTTACCACTGAAAGATTCTTGTAAATAAACTTATTTTTCCTTTTAAGGATTCATTAGAATGGATTCTTTCTGAATGGGAGTGAAAAAAAAATCACAAACTCAGTTTTAAAACACAGAGCTATTCATGACAGTTCTGTAATTTGATTCATGCAAATCTGTCAGGGATAAAAATCAACCACAATTTAATTTCAAACCTTTCCCAACCAGCTGCTGAACAATTTATGCACTACTTTTCTATTTTTACTGCAAGATAATGACAATGATGAATGCTTTTCCTTGGAAATAAATATTCATTAAGCAGGCTCAGATCAAAACTGTACCCTTCCAAAAGCCCACGAATGTGCAAGATCCATTTGCCTCTTCTAAGAGATTTATTTGGGAGGAAGATGGAACTGTGCCCACAAATGCATCTCGTAACAATTTAATAGTTCAGTTAAATTAAACCTATGGCAGTACTTACTTGTAACCTCAGTAATCAATATTATTAAAGTTGGTGTCAACTCCAATAATACCAAATATATGTGGGTGAACAACAGATTAGTTATGGATATAAATCAGATCAAGATAGCCCAAATGTAAAGCATTAAGAAGCACTAAAAGGAAGTCAACTGCCAGTAAACTGCTTGAGATAGGTCACTGTTTTTTCCATCCAATCTAGTAATGAACATAAGTTCATAGACAAGGACCAAGTGGTAGCTCATTAGCCATGATTTACACGGTCTATGACTTTTTTTGTGCAGAAGAGTCATTCTATCAAAAGGAATTGTTTAAAATGAAGAATGACAATAACATTGGCATGTTGTGTGCTTCAATACTCAGAACCCCTTTCATCTACTGGTACTAAATCAGAAGTGGTAAACGGCCTACCGTTATTTCACACAGTCCTATTACCAGCTACATGCTTCCTTTGCTCCAATACTTCACTGTTATGCTTCACTACACGTACTATACTGCCTTGCTAGGAAACTGAAAACACCCTACTTTTCAAGAGCTAATAAGAATATCTATATATGTGTGTGTGTATACAGATGCCTAAAATGTATAAGATCTATGCATGTATAAGAATTATAAATAGATGTGATTTTACAGAAGCTAACAACAGCATTTGGATGTGGTTTTGTTACATTTCCTCTGTTACAGAAACGGATAAATGGGCTCCTACAGAGGACAATTCAGAGCACCCAGCCAGCACCCCTGCCCTGATTCTCCCTCTGAGCTTCTTTCTTAGGCAAATTCCAGCCTTTTTAGGCTAACGTTTCCTTTTGTTAAAAACTTTCCTTCCCCAAAATAATCACAGAAAAATAGAAGTGTGGTCTTCTCTTCATGCTGGATGACAATTTGAAATTGCTGTAATTATATACAGTGCTTAAGCATGATTTTTTACAAGGCTTTCCTCACACAAACATTATTCTGCAAAAGGTGATAACTCATTCATCTACTTAGGCTTACAACTTTAATCTTATTCTCTTTTTACGTCAATTCTGTGTTGGAAAAATTCCACCACTTTCAAAGGATTTCACTGTTGCAAGCGATGAAGAAACCAGACAGTAATATTTAAAGTCATATCAACAATACTGAATTAGCTTTTTCTTAACTACATTATCTACCTACTGGACAATATTTTCTCTTTAGCTAATTAAACTGTAACGATCGCACAGAGTACAGCCCCAATCAGACTTCAAGAATTTTTTGGTCTAGCATGGAATGGAACAGCTAAATTTTACTTGGTTTTGTTGCTGTTTTAATAAAAAATATTTTAAAATCAAACACTAAAATAAAGCTGCCAAGATTGCGTGTGGATAAGGTTACTTAGCAATTACTTCAAATTACAAACACAACCCCAAAACTTTAACCACAAATTCACAACTTTAAATATATAACTGCCCCTCTCCATCCTTTCTCTCCCATTCAAGGATGGACTTTGCAGATACCCTAATGCTCTTGTCTTCCAAATACAGGTGAAACAGACAAAAATAAATGAACCCTACAGCGTTCCTAAATTTTGCACCAATGTGCCTTCATATATAAACATCCACATATGCATACATGACAGAGGGGCTGCGCACTTATAAAACAGATGTCTCAGAATGAGCGCAGGCTGCCAATACAAAGCAGCCCCAAAAATAACAGAATCCAATCGTTGCAAGAAAAGCTTTCCATCTTACCTTGAGACACTCTTCTTGTTTGAAGAGGTCCTCACAATCCTTAGCCTGCAGAACCGGTGAGTTAAGACGCTCTTCTACTTCGGACAAGGCTTGCAGAAGGTGAAGGATCTCTGCCAGGTATGTAGAAGGCACATGAGTGGTTTCCACAGTCATAGTTTCAGTCACCACAAAAGCTGTATCTTCAGGAACTGTTTGCTAGTATAGATATACAACAGAATGCTTCCTTTAGTTTCTTAACACTATGCAAACCTATAACTTAATGCAATTTCCAGTTCACAACTTAGAAACAATTAAAAATAATTTCTAAGGACAAATGCAGGAAATATTTGAGGGTTCTGACATAGATCACTCACGCTCCACTAGGCTGTTTGAAATGGCAGGTACTAAAATTAATCCATGCAAAAGTGCACAAACCTTTCTTCTCCTACTCTCCAAAGAAATGAAGATAGGAAATGCAAGAGTACTCTGAGATTACGGTGTTACTGAGATTTTAGTGCTAGCCCTTTCATTTTAAATCATCACACCTCTTTAAGAATCTGTCCTTTGTTATAGAAATTCCAGGCATGCCAGGCCTAAAATAATTTCAAGGTGTCAAGTAAAATGACTTGTGTAAAGGACACAATTTCTTAAATAACATGCAACACAAAACAAATAGGTCAACTCAGCGCTTTCAACACTATACTAAAACCTAAACACCCCATTCTGAAAGCACATGCATACACCAATGTAAAGAAATCCCAGAATGTTTTGGTTCCAAGAAAATAGATAGTTGATCTATGGCATTTGGAAAGATACTAACATATAAGGTGACAAAATAGTGATTGTTTATATAAATTCTCTGCAGTACTGACTTGATATGTTTATGGATCATAGATAAAAAGTAATAACAAAATTGTGCTTTGGAGCAGGGAGAACTGTGATTGCTTCTTTTAACTAAACTCCAAACACAACATCACATGCATCTCCATTAGAAAAGGCAAAATTTAAAAGATAGAAAGTATTTGTGACTTCATAAGCATAAGTTATTATTTATTTGTTTTGTTACATCACACAGGATTCGTAGTGTGGGACCAAGATCCATTGTGCTTGATGTCTGTCTGCTCAAAAATAGAAACTTTACGTATTGAGGACCTCAAAGAACTTTTACAAGCAATTGCTGGTAAACTTTCTTTCAAAAATGGTATTATTTAGATGCTTCAGTCCTAATACAGATAATCACGGATTTTGGAGCCATGTATGTGAAAGACAATGGATCAATGGTCCTGAAGAAAACAATATCATTAGTTAACTATACAGCATGTAGAAGAAAACAAATATAAACACTCTCTTGCACATACTACCTCAGCAAGGTGTCTCATTTTAGTTTACGTATTTGCCCTGTCCATCCTTTCATGACCTGTTTCTCCTTTCAGTTACCAGGCCGAGTCATCTGGTTCTTCAATTTTCTTTAGAATCTTAAAATATGCATATACACACTCTAGAAGATGTATGCATACCACATCTAAAGCCCATGAAGTTATCTGTAGACTTGTGTTATTCTGCTGCACTTCTTATGCAAATTTAATTGCTTAGCTTACACTTTTCTCACTAAATGACTTTCTCAGTACATCTGCTAACACTGAAACCTCTCCAATTACCATATCACTGCCATCATTTTTATTATTTAAAATAAACTGCTTAAAAAAAATTGTGTTTGCCCCCTATATGTTTCATGAATCACATGATGTGCAAAAATAAGACTTTACCCCAGTAAACCTAAAGAAAAAGCTGTCCCAGTTGATTAAAAAATGGGAGATTCTCAACAGGCCACTGAGGCATGCAGCAATAGATTTTCAATCCTCAAGACCACACAGTGACAATTCTACTTGTAGCAAAGAAGTTTAGACCCACATGAGGAACATGTTAACTATAATTGTATTTTTCTTTTTGACTGAGAAGACAGAATATTTATGTTCACAGTAATGAAAAGAGCATGCTAGGTGTGCAAGGTTATTCACTCAAAATGAGGTCACATGAATACGTAAAGTGACACACAAAATATAATTAGTTTCTATAGTTGTATTAGTTTAATCTATTTTTTTTTCCAACACAAATTTAGGCTAATAACTATGTACATGTGTATACATACATGTATATGTGTGTACATAAAATAAAATCTGTGCCTTCTTGCTCTAAATAATTCCTGAAACCAGAAAAAAGTCGAGCGGAAATCTGACGTGTGAGCACTTCATGGATATCATGCTTAATTATTTATAGTATTGCCAAAATTGGGTATCTTTCAATCACTGCCACAAAGAACTCATAAAAGGACTCTTTAAGGCAAAATTAATTAAAATCTGAAGACAGGACTGAAGCTTATATGACATATATGGTTTAGTAATCCCTCAAAATACGTGTAATATTTAACTCCCATCAATGTTAATGACATGTATGCAACCATATATTCATGCTCCCCTTCACAGAAAACTTTACATTCATATTTCTCACAGCTGGATGATTACACATAAAGTTCTACAGGAAACAAGACTCAGGAGTTTTCTAGTTCAAGCAAACCATTAATGTTTGTAGTGTTAGTTAAACTGTAAAGTACTACAACCAGATAAATAAATAAATAGATTGATACTTGAAAGTAGAGACCTACCAGAACCTGCCCTCATATTTGGCAACATTATTTAATACCTTATTCTAAAAAAAAAGAGTATCAATCCAAATTAATGAGTTTCTGAATACTATTTAAATGAAAGAGTTGGAAATTTGATACAACTTTAGAAATCAGGGATTAAATTTCTTTGACTTTAGTGGGTTTTTCAATAAGTCACAGGAGTTTCTTTACTTCTACCTTTCCCTCATTGACAGTAGCATAACAGAAGCCAAGGCAGAAGTTGGCATCTTGCACTAAGGAATGGAGGGTAGGCATATCCAGAACTGACAATTTTAATCAGCAAAGAAAAGGAAAAAATTCTGGCTTGTCCCTATGTTTGCTGGAATCGCCTTACTGGAGAAGATGCAACAGGCAGAATCTTTCCCTATATTCTGGACAGGCAACTTTACTAGAAATGCATAGCTGAAACTGAATCATATACTAACACTGTAATGAGGGAAAAAAAAAAAAAAAGGAATTTGTAGCAGCTGGTAACCACTACCATTAAAAATAATATTCATTCAGTAAACATGTATGTCATTACTAATGCCAAAACGGTTCATAAGCAGCAAGGTAGGTGAACATTTTTGTAAGGATTAAAAATAAATAAGAAAATGGGAATTAAAGTTTTAGATAATCATTTAAGAATAGTTTTGAGTAAGTTGAATCTGACACAGTGGCAGAATACATTAGTTACTTGAAAATACTCAAAACCAAATAACATTTAAAACTAATACATAATTGAAATAAACTGTTAAGAATTATGAGGAAATGCTGGTGTAAGTGGCCATTTCCTATATGGTTATTTCTGCAAAATACATTTTTATTGATATTAATTTATTTTGTATTTTTACTTGATTGTCAGTGATATAGTGATGTGCAAATTATTTCTAGTCTCTGAAAAAAACCCCTTCTTTTGGGTAAGGCTTCACATTTCATGCATTGCTTTTCACCAAACATTATCATCTTTAGAATAGTAAACTGGATTTTCTTCCCCATCATTACATATTTTTAATTAAGGCACAGGATCTTTCCATAAACATGACTCCACTTACATGTGAGAAACTGATTTTATTGATAGCTACCACATCCTACCAGGTGCAACACAAAGACAAGAAATATATCCATGAACTGGCCCTTACAGAGAAGGCCAATAAGCAAAAAACCAACCAACCAACCAACCCCAACTAAACAAACAAACAAAAAACCAACAAAAAAACCCTACAGGAATAACACAGGTTTTGCCCACAAAAAATCAAACATCCCTCCCAAGAAGTATCTGTGATGATTATTGCCCACATCTAGAACAGATTACCTGGTGGCATCAGAGCTAACTAGCCCTGGAGAATGCTGTTAATTGCCTTTTAGCAGTGGACAACTCAGTGTTAAAGCACATTTCACCCAACTCAGCATATCCATTTCCTTTCCTCTTTCTGCAGAGGGAACAACCCCAACACCACTTCTGCTCTTCAACAGTTTAACCCAGAAAGCCTCCAACCTTTTTGCGTTAGGCCTTCACAACTGTTCCATTTTTGGTCCCTTCCCGCTCTAGGCCTCCAAACTCATAGCGACCTTATTCCGCTGTGCTTTTGAGTTAATAACTTCACACAAAGTGAATAATTGGGAGGAGTAAAGTGGCAAGCCACACGTATCGGTGCTACTGTACCATGACACTGGTCCTAGCAGCATCCTGCTGAGAAGTTCAGGAAAAAGAGACAACCACGTGTCTCCTCCTGAAGTGAACTAACGCTTGAGAAAGTATTCTTTACAAGCAGCTGTAAGATATATAAGCATGTAAAAAGTCAGTTGCATCTGAGGAATAAACATAGGTGTGCTAGACATACAAAAAAAAGCAGCAGATAGCAGAAACCTCCTGGCCAAAGTCATGCCTCCAAGAGTCCAAGAAACTTTGGAACAGTTTGTTGCTTTCTAGAGCAAACTGTAAACTACGTGATATTTGCTAGCCCGTGGTTAGCTTCAATACAGCAAATAAAGAATTAAGAATGCAAAAGTATGATCAAATGCTGTCAGAGATCAATAAAACCAATTTCAAGAACATATTTATATATAAAGAAGCTTTTATTCACACCTTCCTACGTCAGCTGTGAGTGGTGATGTCAGGTAACAGAAAAATAAGTGTTGTCTCTTCAGTATTGCTAGCACATCTTGCCTGTAAGTGCATATATATGTAGAAAGTAGATCAAAATTATACCAATAACATGGAATTTTCATTATGAGATTGGATGGCCTTAGTCAATCACAAAGTTGTTATCTTTCAGTACAAAAAGAAGCATCTCTTTCAAGTATAGAGAGACCTAAATCCTCACTACAGGATTAAAAATTTATAAAATGCTTACATAATTCCATGAAGGCAAGGCCTTAAAAGGCACCTGGCAGCATAAAAATCTATTTAAAATAATAAACTTTCTTTAAAAAACCCATATCTTCAAGAAAGAATGTAAATATTTTCTCATGTATGTGATTTTTCCACTCATGTATGATTGCAGTCCACAAAAGCCTGCACATTGCAATACTTAAAACATGTAGTTTAATGCTTGTATCTGACTTCATCAGCAACTTATATAAAAACTGAAACTTTAAAAATACACATGATTATTTTCACCACTGGTCTTGCACAGAGTGTGCTTTATGGCTTCACAATTCTTCCCTGCTAAGGCACACCTTACTTACTGGTTGAGAAATGTTGCATTAACGGGTTTTATTCTATGATAAAATGAATCTATCTATTTTATCTATACATAAAATGAAATAAAGCCAGTTTGAATGAAACTATTCTTAATAATAGCATTAATTAGAAAACACTGCAGTAAATTTTACGTGCGAGGAATAGCAATAGAAAATTGCAGGCTTTGATTTTGAAAACCATCAATCAACAGGCATTAACCAGTGCGAACTTGCTTCTGCTGTCTTATTTTTGACCTTCATAACTTGATTGAAATGCAAAGGTTTTCTCCATAAGGAAAAGTCTGTTCCCTGTACTTTTAGGCTTAAATTTTGGGACATCTCCCAGAAACTCAGATAGTCATGCTACACTCTGATGAGCTCTGTATGGTGGATTGGATAGATAGCTGTGGTTGCTTGGCTCAAAGACTTGGATGACTACTTATTCCACCCCCAATTTTTCTTTTTTTTTTTTTTTTCTTTGAGAGTGTTATTTTCACATTTAGATGAGGAAAAAAAAGAAAGATACAGACAAATGCTATAACACTTATTTTTAAACATTAAACCCAGAGTAATTCATCATTATTTTGGTTGTATTCATAAATGTAACACTGGTTTTTTTTTTTTCTTTTTTTTCTCCCCCCCCCGGAGATAAATATATAGTTTAAAAACTATGACAAAGCATTTCAGTGCTGCAGCCAATCGTCTGTGTTCTGCACACCCTCATGCCTTTAGAGCCCTCCAAGATGTCAGGTACACTCGGTCAAGTCATAAAACGAACATCTTTGGCAATCCCTTTTTCAGTTGCCTAACAGTGCTTTCGTTCTATTCTGGCTTAGATCATTACCTCCAGGTATGGACTCTCCTCAGGCTGAGGCACTGCTGCATATTGAACTTAGCTGGAGCTTATTTGAAAACCTACCCATTGCTCCTTACTAAGGTCCTGCTAGCATTCACACAAATAAGAGACTAACACAACTAGCGCAAATTGGAAATTTTAGCACTTCTGCTATAAACTTTTAACACTGACAACTTTCATCGGTATCTATTTGTTAAGCAAAGAGAAAAAAAAAATCATTTTAACCGTGATGAGACTGGGACATAAGACTTTCATACGCTATACTGTGTGTGATATAAGCCAGCTCTTTCAGAAAATAAAAAACAGAGCGCTGTGTATCTTATGCTACAGCTACAGTGTTACCATGTCCTGAAGAAAAACAAAATCTAGTAGCATTATGGCATAATTGACTAATTGGAACTACTGGGATTTAGAAAGTGTCTCTTGTTTTAAATAAATTATGCATATATGTTAATTACTTCTGATAAAGATGGCATATCTCAGTCTTAATTGCAGTAGTTCAAAATTGACAAGTAAAAGGAAATCTGTATGTCTCTGTCATGTGACTTTAAATGGGTATTTGTAACGTTATAAAAGGAATTATGAAAAAAATTAAAGGATGTAACTCCTAACCATTTAACAAACACTGCTCAGGCCATGTACAGTCCCTAGCATTTGGGGGGAAGAATAAACCTTCAACAACCAGTGAGTCAAAAGATATAGCCATTCTCAGTATTAGAAATCAGTAAATAAGCAAATACTTAGGTACTCGTGTTACATTTTGGAATGAAAGACATCAGAACATATTGCAAAATCTACATCCTAGGCTGGTTTTCAACAGATATTTTAAAATGCTATTTAGAATTTTAGAAGGGTTTACCTGCAAAATACTTTTGCAATTGATTTATATGTGTTAACCTTCCAGTGGACAAAACTGGAAAGTTTTTATATGCTAACTAAAGAATAGATAAATCCATAGAATTGTTAACCATTTCTTGTATTTGTCTTGTAATATTTTTCATAGCTGAAAAAATACATGCAGACATTATAAAGGATACTTAAGGAAGGATCTGGTTGACACTTTACAAGATTAAACTCTTCTACACAGTCCTATATCCTTGTAATCATGATGTCCAATTGTGACAGTCTCTATTGAGTCCATTAAACCAGCATTACGTACTCAAATTTGCCTGCACTGCAGGAAATACCCAAAAGAATGGAAGGAATTTCAAATGATTTTTTACTCAAAATAGAATTTCAAAATTGTGTTTCTCAGACAGTGGCAAGCTATAGAGAAGAAACAGTGGCAGCACAAGCTTCTACACGATCTGCTGGAAGGCAGCCTTTCCAGGAACAGACTTTGGTCAATGTTGACTTATTTAACGGCTGATTTATTAAGACTACAGAAGTGCCCTAATCTTAGACAGCGTTTAAGCATGAAGCTTTAGGGCTGTCTTGAATAAAAATAGGTGTAATTCTACTGACTGATCACCAAGGAACCAATTAATGTTAAATAAGCACAGATATGTTAGAATACAGTCTACTGATATCTAAATTGACTAACTCATTTTGAAATCGACTGTTGATTTGTGATGCTAACTTTCCAGATATTTATGCAAACTACGTTAGCTGTTTTTTGAGATAATTTAGAAAATACTCTAAAAACACCACTAAAGTACTACATTAGTGTTGAATGCTAACAGCTTCAAAGAGCAAGGTCCCAAAGCTTAAACACTGACACCTTTCAGAAATGTTAAAAGGCATTACCTAATTATTTTCCATCTTTTGTTTCTTAAAATAACCTTAATCTAAATTTATAGAGATGCAATCATACAGAATAATAGGGCTTGTCACTTAGGCTGATTTTGTTAACTCAAGACATAGATTTTTTTTTTTTTTTTTAATAATGAAAATGACATTGCTGTCAATCCAGCAGTTTTGAAAACTAATTAAATATATATACATAGATATTCAGCACTCACACTGTACATTGTCCTGGTTTTGGCTGGGATACAGTTTACTTCCTTCTGCACCTTTAGGAGTATACTCGGATGCATAAAAAAAACCCAAAACAAAACAAAACAAACAACCCCCCCCCCCCCAAAAAAAAACACAACAGAAAAAAACCCATGAGTGATGCTGACATCCTGAATTGTAGACAGGAGATGATCATCATCTCTTCAAAAGATACTGTCACGTAGGGCCAGATCACTCTGCAGCAGGTCTTTTCCCTTATTATTTAATTCAATATTATAGCCAAGTAATTTTAACACCAAATTTCTCACCATGTAATTTATTATGTTAATAAATTATGATATACTCTATCAGAGAAAATAAGATGGTAATTAGCTGCCTTGTTTCCCAGATAGCTAGGAAATTATAAGGAAGAAAATACTATACTAGTATAATGCTCAGTTTTGTCCAAAGAAAATTGAAATGAGAGACGACTGGGCGCTATGTCGCCCATGATTATTTAAACAAAGGCTGTTGGTCCTGTTTCCATCTCAACCACACAGAGAACAGTAAGAAAAGCCTGTGGCGTGGTTAAGACTACATTCTTATAACCACTTCGTATGATTTAAAGACAGCATCCTAAACCAGCCTTAGTCCAAGTTGCAGCAAGTTTTCATTCCTACGTGATGAGGTAAAGATGTCGAGTTTCACTTTTAAACCAGAGAATGGAATTTCGATCACTGAAGTTTGTAACAGATAATGAAAAATGGCAGAGAAAAACCTTTTCTGTAAATTTCTGTCATCTGCAAGACAGGATTTTTTAACTTCTCTCTATTAAAATACTATAGATTTCCAGTGATGATAGTGAATACTGTACAGAATTAATAAGTAAATATCAAAGACGACAAATACGCTTTAGAAGACCTCAAAATACTGTAGTAAACTTGTCCACTTTTATCAAAGCAGGCTATACATGGTCTTCACTTAAATTACCACAACACCGTATGCGTTCATTTTAGACACAGAGAAGGTAAAGTGCATTTAGAAATGCATCTACAAAACTAGCTCTTCTTCAGCTATATCAGAGACACTACCTATCTTCAGTGTACTTCCCATACCTTTCTTATCTTCAATTAGACATAAAACTAAAGTATTTGAAATAGAATTATATTATTAGGAATAAATTTTCTAAAAGCAATTTCCAGGTTGACAGATGCTAGAAAATAGGTGTAAACCTTCAGCCGTGATTCTCTTCCCAAATATTCTCATTCATCCTCACCCCTTTTGCAGACCACAGTCAGAAAAGCCCAGTCTCGGGCTGTGCTGTGTAAAGCTATTTGTTTAAAAAGCTGCCACTGTAAATGTCAGAAGAGTTAAATGGTGTCACAAGATCACCTCTGTCCTGTCCTTAAGAGACCCAAAGCACATAGGTGAAACAGATACTAATCCATCACTGTATAGTTCTTTTCTTTTGTCCAGTAGGTATTTTCTTATTTTGCTTTTTTATTGCCTTTTCTCTCTTTTATTCGTCCTCTCTCCCAGTCATTGTAGGAATAATGAATTAGTCTACCCCTTCTTCTTGGTAACCATTACTTGTTTATTTACCCCAAGAAATATTTAAGCAAGGATAAGAGAAGAAAACTACTTAATTCCAATGCTGCTCCTTATGAAAACTTGAAAACAACAATCGAAAACAATGGTAGCACATTACCACTGAAGTACCCATGTTATATAGATGCGGACAGGTAATTAGGACACCAAGTCCTGTGTTTATCTAACTGTGACACATTTATTTCAATTAAAGTTTGATTTATATCTGAGAAAATATCTTTATATATAAACATACTTGTAACAGTTAAAAAAATGTTTAAATATCATTAAATGAACTAATTAGAGCTCCATAGGGAAATATTAACTGAAAACTGCTAGATGCCCTTAAAAGGCTGAACTTAAACAAACTCTTGAATTTCAGTCGTAAACTTGATAAGTCCTTAATCTGGTTCCAGAAGTTGATCACATACTCTCTCACCTGAAGTAATCATCCAGTTAGGAGACAGGTATTTTGAATTTCTGAATGCTTTACAGAATCTTAAACAGAATAGTGCCTTTTATTTGGAAAAATGAAGTTTATGATATTTAGTTCATAGTAAGTACTGAGAGTACTGGTATTTTATCCATGTTGCAGATAACTATTGAACCGCTCAGACTAAATCACTTACCTTATGGGAATAAATACATGTTTTGTATAGCTATTTTCCTTATTAATTCCTGTTCAACACATAGTCTAATTGGTATGAAAGACAGTCTCTCCTGATGTTTATAATTTAATCAATTTGATTATTTTTTCCAGAATGGCCAAAATCCAGGCTCAAATATTTCAGTAGTAAGATTTCAATAGAATGTTTGTGTGTGTCACCAATGAATTTACTGAAATGACTTGGGTAAGCCTATTTTTTTTTTTTGCTTGTATATACATCTATAAGTACATAATCTTGAGAGCTGTTAATAGGTTGCAAGAACAATATTCCTCTTGTCCTAAAAATACTCTGGCTTACTATTTACAGCATGCATAGTTCAGCTAGGAGAGTAAAAGAAAAAAACCACCATATGTGACAGCAGAAAGAATGTTGGATAGCTTGATAAAATATGGTAACAGGACATATGAAATAAGAATTTATAGTGTAGGCTCTGTACCTGTGTTCATCTAGAAAATGTTTTTTTCATGATAAAGGCCTTCAGTACTCTCTAAACACAGAGTAATTTCAGTCAGCTCAATTAAATCTAAACTGAGCCATGACAAACATGCTCACAGACTGCTGAAATGAAAGCATGGAAAAACACCTTCTATAAAACAAGCATTAACTAAAGCTAATTTATTTAATATAATCAATATATCAATAACTGGTTTTGATCCCAATTTGAATTAAACTATCTGAATCTAGCTTTTTCTCTGCAACAGATAACTGTTTTCATCACCCTGGAACAGTGGCGCAAACTGTTGCAAAAAACAGTAACTGGAAGATTTAGGTTTAGACTGTAGCAAAGAGGATTGATAACTTTTCTGAAAATACTGTGCGACTGCCAAGGCTTAATGATTTTGGATTCTGCAGAGATAATCTAGCAATAAATGTCCCTTGAACTCTCTAATGTTGTAATTTTTACTGAAATGAATTTTTTAAAATACAGACATGTAATTTTAATATGCAAAAATTGCATACTGTCTAGGATTAAATTGTAATGGCTTGTTTTTTGAAGAGTATCTTAGGCTTCCATGCATTTCAGTGGGATTTAGTGGTTAACCATCATTTTAGAACATGATGGTAGAATATTCCACTCTTCAATAAGTTATTCAGATTTCACAACTGAAGTTGCTACCAACTGATTTCAAACAGAAATTTTTAGCAGAAATTAAGTAGAACATTAAACTTTTCTTAACACAGGAATTGGAAATTTGCCTGACTGAAAAATTGAATTTTCTGCCCACCATTTATTTTGCCACATATTAATAAAGACACCATGTGGGAGAAGAACCTTGTAAGACAACATGAACTCCAAAAACTTTTTCCCACTCAGTGTCATTTTAGGTTTTGTGCAGTTGTATTTATGTATTTGTGTACCATGTTTAATCTGTTATTGCAATAAACCCACCTTTTTCCCTACAGAATGTCACACCCTACTCTCTGACAATTTTTCACATAAAGAGATGACCACTTTAACAAATTGAATAATGTCTCAAAATTGGCATTAAACAGAAGATGTAGTGTTTGAGGTAATATAACTATATCGTACCTTATTATCAAAAGTGGTGACGGAAAATTCCTTTTTATAAATATACACCCATATATATTTGTCAGTTAGTTGCTGGATATTTACTGCTACGTATTTGTGAGACAATCAGAATTTAATGAGAATCTACCATGCTAGAAAGAATCAATTCTTATATGGTTATGGTTCCTATATCCTTCTGACAGGTCTTCCCAAAAAACATTAGGGAAAAGTAAAATCCAGAGGAGCATGATCACTCTAATTTCACACTTAGATATCAGAAATATATTGGCTCCAACAAAGGTAAGAAATGCAAATCTGTCATCAAGCCACATAATTAAAGGTCTTCTTCAATGCAGTCTTGCTATGTTTATTCAATGAATCATAATGAATTGCAAGATATACAGTACAACTAAATCCTCATTGATTCATAATAACAACTTTCAATTGTTAAATAAGTCTGTTACTGAATACATCATCAATTATAAATAAAAAATGCAGCAGTTTTCTATTTCTTTTGCTTTAAAAATAAATTCCTTTTTGTATTTTTATTATATGTTTTTATTCAGTTGGTGGTTAACATAGAAAATCTCTGTGAAAGTTATGTTTGCTGGTATATGCACGTGTTCAAGTGAATAGTTTGAATTTTCATTTTTCTTTTGTATTTTAAAGTCTTGCACAAACAATTAATTAATCCTCACAACATCCCTGTGGGGGAGGTAGGTACTTCGGCTGTATTTAAAAAAAAAAAAAAAAAAAAAAAAAAACTCAAGAGAAATTCACTTTGTTTCACTGATTCAGCAAAGCCAAAACAGTAACAAGGCAGATGTACTTCTCGCTCTGGTTTCAGTCATGAAAATATACTTCCTCTCACCAGTTTCAGTAGCTTCTGTAAAACTTCTAAAATATTCCATATGAATATCACACCTTGGTCTTTGTCAACTGAGCAAGATATTTTTCATGAGAAATTAGAAGGATACAGTAATTATCCTGTACATAGGTAAATTTCATTGAATAATGACCTCATTCCCCAGATAAATACTAACAAGCAGCCTTCTTGCATGAAATATTTGAGAATATTTAAAAATTTAACCATTACAAGGATAGAAATGTATTAGATAAATAATATATTTTAACAATAAAACTACATGTAATGGTTACATGGCTTTAAAAAGTCAATGACTGTATTCCTTTGGCCAATTCAAAAGCACATGTGCTGATGTATCTACCTTACATATTTTAAAGAAAAATATGCTAATATATAGTTTTATTGATTTGCTAGTAAAATTTTATATTGGATATACTCATCCTCTGTCATGGTAGGTGGGGGTTGACATAAAAAGCACATTGACAGCAGAATGTTTTTATATAAATTGCATGCACATTCTTATTTCTTACTTGTTTATCAAAGGAACAAATATTTTCACTATTAAAAAAAAAAGACTCATTTACAAGACAAAGTGAAGCTTGCTCTAGCTCCATGCCAGTATAAACGATTTGCAACTGATTACATCCATCAAGTTTAATATAAAGCATAGTAATCTGAAAAGAGTAATCAGATGGAACAAGATTTAATAACATACAAACCAAAGTTAATGTTTCTCTGATTGTTTCCATTAACTGCATAGCTATCCCAATTATTATTTTTATGTGTACATTATGTAACTTAATAGTAGAAAAGTTAAAAATATACAATACACTCAGTACATTAAATAGAGGACTGTATTGACCAGAAGGTTATACATTATTGCTGATTTTTGGAACTTTTTTCTTCTTTTTTAAAACATAGTCAACTATATATCGATTAGAAAGAACGCTTTATGTATTTAAATTTTCATTATCCTGTCAGTACGTCCCCTCTGAAATCTAGGTGCATTCAAAAATAAATAAAATTATATTTTGTTGAAACACCCCTTCACCACTAGCACTTTTAATATTACAGAAAAGCACATAATGCAACAACTTCCTTGAGAGCAAATCTTATCTTTCTTCACATAAAATCCAAAGCCCATAAGACAATGAGCAGAGTAGTAGGAATGGCAGGGAAAAACTGCCATGTAAGTGCAAGAGCAATCTCTGGTAACCTTCTAAATGGGTAACACCCAATACGTATTTCGAACATAAACCTGGAATAGTGACAGTTTATTTCCCTTTTATTTATCCAGTTATTGCAGCACATATAAACCAGTAAGCCTCATTGTATTTTATACACAACTAAACAACTCAAAATGAGGAGACACGAAGTTGGCTTATAAAATTATGTTTTCATCCTGTCAATTTTAAAAGTACGCTTTCTTGCAAAAACTCCTTTGAGAATTCAAGCATTTGAAGAAAAGGCCATGTGTATATAGTGTCATAAGAATTTTTTTAATCTCATCCTAAAGTGGGTATAACGGGTTATGGACAAATAAAAAAACAATTAAAATTGGCATGGGATGGGTAGTTTGAAAAAGACAATTTTTGTGTTTTACACATTCACTGAACAAAATAGATGCATGGCAAACTGACGCTTTTAAACTGGAAGATGTTATGGAAAAATAATGAGGCAACAGAAATAAACATGAATTCTTCATTGCTGAGTTTTTGGTAATTGGCTGATTTAACTTAAGGGCAATTTTAAGACCAAAGCAGAGAACTATTGTATTAGAATGTAAAGATTCCCCCACTTGCAGACAATAGGGTTTTTCTTATTAATATCTGAAGAGTTGACACTGACCCTGAAGCTCTCATTGTTAGTAGGATGCTGTTAGTAGTAGTAGTTGCAAACATTTGGGTTTGCCAGTAACAACTCACAATTTGTGCATAGTTGAGTCTTCGAAACTGAGCAAATTTGCTCTCAAAATCTCGCCAGCGCTTGCTGAGCTGTATCAGGGTTGGCTCCACTGCTTTTGCAGCCCCATCCTTAGACAAGCGTTCAGCCTGCCTGTGCACCGCATTCAGATCTTCCTTCTTCTTCTCCAATTCTCCATCAATCTCCTAGTGAGCAAAACCAATACAGGGCCCAGGACAGTTAGCTAACTAGATCAATCAACTGAAAATTAGCAAAACACTTCTGTCAGAAATTCCATTTCCATTTTATTGTTACAATTAAAATTTACAGCTATTTCATGTCTTATTTTACATTTAAACAAAACAAAAATAACTGAAATTGAAGAACCTTCTTGGAGATTGGCTGTAGAGATACTAACAGCTAGTACGCAATGAAAACTAGTTAGCAAAAGCCAACAGTTTCCAATTCCAGATTCTTGCTAGTACCCTGTGATGGGCAATTGGAGAAATTCTTTTCCCAATAAGGGTCAGCATATTCAGGACAAATAGCGTTTGGACAGCTTACAAATATATGATTTGACTCTTCAATATGTTACTTAACTCCTATTTTACTCTGTGGGAAACTCAACAGAGAATGAAGCAAAGAAAGACGATGCAAAATAAACTAGGAAAACCTTTGACAGTATGTAAATAAATCTATAGAGTTTGACAGTGACATATGAATATGTTCTGATGAAAATGAATGTGCTAACATGAGATAGAGGTCATCCATATATCGGTAAGTCATTTGTTCATCTGGAACAAAGATACATAAAATCAATTACAATTTTTACTAGAAAACATTTGATGCTTCTTAATACATTGCACACTTTCCATATTATTGATAAAAAATTTTATTTAGCGTGTTTCAAATTATTTATCTATAACATTCTATATAACAAACAAATACAAGATATAGTACAACAAAGAAATGTCAGTTTGAACACAGTTTGTTTTACTATAAATAGCAATAAAGAACTGAACTGATAATATTCTGTATCTATTGGATTATTTGTTGCAATTGTTGTCTGTTAAATTCATAAACTATCACTCAAAAAGATGTACCATTGCCATCCCCAAACAACATTACCTTTAGCTTCTGCTCATCTTTGTGGTCTGGTAGACTGGCTAACTTTTTCTCAATGTCATCCAGCCATGTCATTAGGTCATCAGCCTGCCTCTTGTACTGATACCATTGGTGAGAAATCTCTAAAGCCTTTTTTCTTCTTTGAGATCTCAAGTCCTGTTCACAGTGCAGACATTATTAGAATATGAATTAAAGGCTTATAAAATATGAATTGGTATGTGTGCACACTGACGGGGAAAAAAGTGCACAAGGCCACTATTTTTTTTTTATTAAACCTTGACATTTAAATCAAGTATATATGTATCACAACACAGTATATTTTCTTCAGTTTAACAGCATATAAGTAACTGAACACAGCATATTTTCATCAGCTGAACAGACTATTTTTTCTTTTAAAGGAGGTTACCTAATTCAGAGTTGTTCACATGTTGAATAAGCCACTGAGACAGTCACCAATATTCACAGAAGTTAAGACTCTTATATAAATGTCAATATTTTATATAAAACACTTTGCTCAGAATACTTACTGGACAGATGGAAACACAGCCCACTTAGTATCTAGCCATAAGTGGGCTTCCTGTGTTTTGTGATGTCCTGTGAAATTCTATCCTGCATGCAAACTCTGTAGCTATTCACATGAAAATAATTGCAATGCAAAAATGTATGCAAAGGCAGGTTTTCTTTTTCTAAATTAAATACCATTTACATAACAAATGCCTTGTGTTTATGACTCAGTTTTATAAAAGTATTAAAACTTCTCTTCAAGAGGAAGGTAAGAAAATGTTATTTTATTTCATATAAATATTATTAAATATACTCCATTTGCATTTTCTTTAACTGCTTAACTTTGCTCATACAGAATTCAGAAAATATTTTCATTACTGTAACTTCTTATTAAGTAGTAAATTAAAAAATTACTGGTACATTTTATATAAAAATACTCAGATGAATATGCCTCAGCCATTCTTGAATTTTATTCGACAAGGTTGAATGCCTTAACTGAGTCACCCAAAGGAGAATCAATCACTCTATTCCATAAAAACAGCCAGTAAGGATCTGGTCAATGGCATAGTTCTAGAAATACTTTTCTTGTTTCTTCTCCATAAAAATTATGAATTACTTCCATTTAAACGGAAAAAAGACACACCTAGGAGATTTCAAGTTTCTTTTAAACGAGGATAAAACAATGGTATATTCCAGCTATTCTTTTACTGAATTCAAACAGATCTGCAAAACTGTAAAAATTAGGATGAAATCCACAGGAAAGGAAAGATGCTGCTTGAAGAAAAGTAATACTAAAATGTAACCATGCCATGTTCCCCAAGCCAAGAACAACTTAATCAAAATTTGCAGAAGAAAGAAAAAATTCTGCTTGCCAATAAGATGAAAAAGTCTTCTATAGTTGCCAGAGCCTACAGCTCCAGGTAGGTGACCAGGGTGACTTTCCAACTGTAAGATTCTTTCTTTCCTCACTTTTTTTTTTTTTTTCCCCTGGAAAGATGACTCTCCCAATTATGACTATTAGCTTGTCCAAGTAGGTCTCACTGTGGATGTTTCTTGGAACAGTATCATACAGTTATACCTCCAGGAGTGCGGTAACACAGAATTTTGACATATGACTTTGGTTTTCAGCCTCTTAGCTGCTAGGTCTAATGGTACTACCACCTGCCCTATTCTAAAGAGGCTGGAGCCACTTTTCCCGCTAAAGAACATAGCATGTAAATCTTTTACTAAAGGATAAACCAACTTATTCATTGCCAGAAGTATGTTACACAACTGAAAATATGTTTGTGAGAATTGATTCTAACCAAGGTCTTGGACTGCTGTTGGAGAAACACAAAACATGAATAACATGTTAAAAAAGCAATTATTATCAAAGAAATCATTGTTGTCCAACTGGCAATCACATGGTTGTGGACTGAGGACACTGAGACAGTACTTGTTAAGCTGGAGATTTAAAATGTCTTTTCCAAGGCATCAGGAAAAGTATATAAGAAAATATACGTTTATAGCCAAATAATTTTAAATTACTCATGTCTAAATAGTAATGAAGATTCATTTAACAGTACAACACCCTGAAATGAAGAAAAAAATGGGTTTAGTAGCATGTGCTTATAATTGTAGCTCCTATACCTTGAGAGCATTATGTTTAGTCTGCAACAGCTGTTGTTTTATCTTTATTTCCTCCCGTTTTCTCTCATCTGTGATTCTCTTTTGAAGCGTGTCACCTCTTTGCAGCAGTTCTTTCACTGTGCTCTCATCATCTTCACTCTGATTTAAAAAAAGAAAAAAACAAACCCAAGAATAACGGGCATTTTAATCTTATTATTACTTAAGTACTAGGAGATACAGATGTATAAAACTACACTTCCTCTGCTAAGGTGAACATCTAACAGCTACTTGCAGTTCTATACTGAAGACGGAATAACTTTCAGTTGCTTTCTACAACACATGTAGACACTTGAGGGGTACAAATAAAACAGCACTTGAAAACCTACAGCTGTTTGATATTAGATTTTACACAGCACCCAGGAAAACAGGATGAAAGCTTTAAAGGCAAAAAGGCAAAATATATTTTACTTTAAAACAGAAGGAACAGACACGTCTAAAATATTCTAAATCACTCTCAGTAGTCACTGAATTTGCCAGTACACTAGGAGGCCAAGTAATTCCTGACCATTGTACGTATCATCACAGTGCAACACAGCTATTCTGGCAGGGAAAATGACACCACTAAGTACTTTTTAGATAGAAGCTGAATCTATGCCACAGCTTCTGGGAGTGTATCTTTCGAACCACACTACACATTTTACATAAAGAAAGGGAACAAAATATGCTCAAGTAGTGGAAACTGTCCCGTCAAACTTGATTCACTTCAAATTTTCCACTGCAGTAAATACTACCTTAGATTTTACTTTTCCTGCATTAAAAAAAAAAAAGAAAAAAAAAAGAAAAGAAAAAAAGTCCTGTAAAGATTCCTTTCAGCATTGATCTAAAATAGCTATCTTTGAAGAATTCCTTAAAAGGAAAAGAATATTGACTCTTTATATTGCTTGTAAAGAAATATATATTTGATCTTGCTGTGGACTCACAAAGAAAGGGTCCTAAAGACGAATCTCTGTTATTGCCCAACCAAGAAACATCATCCCTCTGAAAATCACTCTGGAGAAAACACACTACAGTGGTAACAGTAGCAAAGCACAGCAGTATTTTACTCCTCTCTTTTTTTCTCCCCCCGCCCACCCCCAATATGGATAAACAGTTTTACTACTTGCAAAGAGCAAGCATGAGTAATAAAGCTTACCACAGCCACAAAACCTGTTTACAATAAATGGTATAATCAGATTGGTTAGGAATTTAATTGGCTAGTGGCATTTCTTTCAATGATCATTGCCTAGCATTTGTTTTAGTCAATGTCTTCTTTTACTATATTGCCCATTTAGATACATCATTCTAAGCTTTCTTGGTCTTTGTACTGCTACAGAGATTTTAATATTCATTCCCTATTCTGTAATATTGTTGGTACTAGTATAGGACTCGTAGATAATATTCCTGGTTTATTTTGTGTTTTCACAAGGGTCGAAAAATGTTTTTCTTATAAACTAACAATGAACTTATCACTAAAACTTTTAGTTAATGCTAACTTGTGACTTTTGATTTTATAATATATTAGCACAATAAAATTTTGTCCAAGTCATATCTAAAGATTCTAACAGAAATATGGAAGTTTCTAATTTTCACTCAGTTTTTTTCATCTCTCTGCCTACTTCACTCAGACTTCCATTTCAACCAAATTACCATATCTTTACTGAAGTCCTCCTCTTTCAGATTCACCCCCTGCTGAATTTCATCCTCCAGTGGTTCAAGCATTTTTTGTATATCGGAGTCAAATTGCTCCAATTCCTTCAAAGGAATGAAGGGCTAAAATGGGAGAAATACAAAGATTGTTTATTTAAATCACACACTTAATAGTTTTATTAGAAACACAGATGAAAAGAGACATCTGTTCTCCCCCCATTGCTAAAACAATGGTAGACTTTCCATCATGTGGAAAAATATCTACACCATACAACTCAAAGTATCCAAAGATACAAGTGAAGATAGCTATTTAATAATACTGTAGAATTTGCATATAAGAAAACATAAGAATTCTATGGTGAGTGAAAATGGAAAAAAAAAATGGTATTCTCTCATTTGTGTGTAAGAACAGGTTCACATAAACAGTGTAACATAACGATTTGTCTAAAAAATTAAATGTTGACACTATTTGGCTATATCTGGTTTGTCAGAAATTACACAGCAACAAGCAATCCATTCAGATCAAAAACCACGTACTACTACCAACTGAGAAAAATTTCATGATAATTTGTTTCAGCATTTTGAAATCATTGCTCTTTCACAAAGAATAGCAAAAATGTCAGGTGAATTATACAAAAGACAGATAATCTTTGTGTAAGATATTCCCCTGGCAATATTTTGTAACATATTAAAAAAATGAACAAAACTTCATTAAAAGAGCTTGTGTTTTAAGAAAGCCTCAAGAAAAATGCAGGACCACAAAACCCTCAACCAAACAAAATAGGCACAATTTCTCCAAAATTAATCACAGTATAATTATGGTGCTTTAGCTTAGCGTTCAGTTCTAAACTCTAAAACAAGTGCCACTTATTAACAACAATACACTATCCTTTATCTACATGATACCCTAGTGCCTGTGGATAGTTCAATGTACAATATGCAATATATTTATTAAGTGCATTGCAAAGGATCAACAGAGAAAGCTTTCTTCTTTCAAAGCTTTAAACACAAGAACAAGCAACAAATTCTTGATGATTCTTGCATAAAATTTAGATTTAAAGGTAGTTAATGCTTTATGATGTTCTAGGAACTCTCGGACATACAACTCTCGGCATGCTAAAGACACAAGCACATTATATTCTAATCAGTTCTCCTTTACTCTTCCCTCCAGTACAATTGGTATTTATTATAAAGCAAAAATTTGTAATGAAGATGGTAACAATCAAAGTTAATCAGTTAAAACAAGAGAGACTGGACATCAACTGTAATCTGTGCTCAGCTGTTCCACAGATGACCTGGGACAATTAGGGTAAAAATGCCCTAATTGTATCTGGTTGATTGTTTTAATGACAAAGAATTTGCGCACTTACGAACATTCATGGAAATACAATAATGTATGATATTGATAGAGAATAATACTGTGCTTGCAAATTTTCATCAAGAAGCCCAGCATTACACTCAGCAGGCACTTCAACTGAGGTAGAAATAGTAGCAAGTAGTACGCAGTAATTTCTTCTCAAATGCTCTGAAGGATATCTTCAAAAGTACTTAAATCTCACTAAAAGACAAATCAACTATAAAACTGGAATATAAAATTACTCATCTCTAACAAATGTTTTAAAAAAAATAGCAAAAAGGAAAATGGAAGGAGAAATACTAAATGAAATTCCAATAACTGAATGAGGTTTAAAGACACTTGAAAACACTTGAAAAGGTTAAATCTCATTTTAGTACACTATGATAATTTTGTTATCTCGGGACACAACAACTGTGTACTACCATTTACTGACATCACAGGTCATTTCTTATTACTTCATTGTTGTACTGATAATTGTTATTATTTGAAAAAAATATAGATAATTTGAAAATAGATGAGAACTGATTGAAAATAGATTATGAGAGCTTACTATCCTCTTGAACTGATTTTTTAATCTATTATTCACTGAGTGAATAATTTCACCTCAGTAGGAAAAAAAACCCAAAACACTTAGGAAGCATATCATCACCCCAAAAGAATAATAATCCTTGAGCCCATGAAGCTGAAATAATGACAAAGGGAAGTACAGTTACCTACATTATACAGGTGGACGAAATGAGGCACCCAGCAATTTAGTCCTTTTTCCAAATGCATACAGTGAGTCAGTAGAAGTGCCAAGAATTCAGACAAGCTTTTGCCTCTCTATCTTATGCAATACCTATTAAATATAGATATCGTTTGTGAATCATACCCTAGCTGTCCATTCCCTAAGGTCCTGGAAAAGCTCCCCTAACTTCTAATTTACCATTAAAATTACGAGCTGTAGTAATTCCTCTCATCTTGCTAGGTACATGGTGTATAAAGCTTCGTGAGGTGCTGCCATTCCAGCTCATCTTGCCTATACAATCATAAATGGGAGAACACCTGAGAGAGAAGGCTGCCAGGTGGAAGGAGTTTGCAGGCTGTGCTCTGAAGACACTTCACCTTGAGAAGCATCTTTTTCCCCTTCTTTTGAGTGAGCCCACAACACGCAATGCAAACAGCAAACCCACGATAAACCACCTTCAGGCAGTCCCATTTTTTCCTAAGACAAGCAATAATTTCACACAACCCTATCAAAGGCTGCATCAGCCCTGTGTGCTTACAGCGCTGGGGAAGTGCAAGGTAAAACTGAGAAGGAAATCCAGACTGCAGATAACAGATGTTCAGAATAAAAAAACATCATGCAACACAGTCATTCGGGCCTTGCGCCAAGATGTTCTCTGTCTACAGTTTGTACTTGTGTAAGAAGTGAAAAGCACACTTGGAACGGCTGAAGGACTACTGATGGCCAAGAGAAGAAAAAAGATGACCTTTATTCATAGGACATATTCTATTCCGTTCAAATACCCATAAAGAATGTGCTGGTTACGCAGGGTATTGAGCCCTGCATAAACCCCAAACAACTCATGGAAAGCATGTGTCTTTGCTTATGCTTTTTGCAAAGCTTTTTTCCTGCTCTGCCAGTGACCCTCTGTGCATTTATTTCCCGTGCTATTACAGTAGCCAGCAAAAATAGTTAAGATAAGGATCCATGCACTCCCATTATCCTATATACCAACTTGCATGGCTGCCTGCTTTAATCTGCTGAATAGCTCTCCGCAATAAAGGCAGCAAATACAGTGGAGAAAGTAGGTGGCTTATGTCCCTCCTCATTCCAATTCAGAAGTCATAACTTGGCTAAAAATTACCTAATCATACTGAATTCAGATTCAGTAGTCATACTAGTTGTACAGATGAGTAGCTGAAGTATAATTGATATAATCTGTGTATATATAGCTGTCTCTATCTCAAACCTTGGTGAGTCACAGCCTCATAGGAAAAGACTGAGTGCATTTAATGAAAAATTAGTCCTCAAAAGTCAATCTATATAAAAAAAGGCTACTCGTATTTTGATAAGATTAAGAATCTTACCAATTCCTAGATGTTGTCCATTCTTCATAAGTTAATGAAGTAATCGTTACGTTCATATAAAGTCATCGAATACTTTTAATTGTGAAACAGTGAAAAAAGACCTTAATGCCAAAACCCCCAAACCTTCACACTTTTAAAAAAAGAAAATTCTTAGGATCTACATTTTTGTCCTTTAAAAGCTTAGGTTTGGGAGAAACTGCAGCCCGCTATGTCGTTGTAATTGTGCACCTTATATAAATACCATTTTGTATGCATCTCCATATGGAAGCAAGTCCTCCTACCTTTCCACTCTTAATTCTTTGTGATATAGTTGCAAATCGCTGGTTGAGCTCTGACAGTTTAGGCTCTATTACTTTCCTGCAGTGATCTCCACGGTTTGTCATCAAGTCTACCGCCTGGTCACGCACAGAGTCCACCTTTGGGTGCATATCATTCAGCTCAGCCTTTAAGCGCTACAGTCCGTGAGCAAGAGACAGGGCTTGAAGTTAGTAATAAATGCAAAGAGAGAGAAAGAGAGAGAGAGAGAGAAAGTGTGCAAAGGAATAGGGAGCAAAACCACAAAGCAAATTCAGATAATTATGCATGAGTGTGTAAATCCAGTAGAAATACATTAGATAACATTCCTACTCATAGCCCTCAAATTTATAGCAGGAATGTATCTACATGTCTGGTTTAATATCTCCTAGAGCAAATTAATGGTGAACATTATTTCTAGCCAGGTTCTTATCTGCAATAATACAATCCTCAGCATATTTCAGGATACGCTAAATTATTTTACGTTCCTAAAGCTAGGAAGAGCTGCTAATTCATGTATTATGGAACTGGATGTGTAGTTGTTGCTTTCATTACTGTTCAGGCCCATAGATGAGGTAGGGAAAAATGACCAGATGAAAACCAGTGGGAATTTTTTCTGTAAATCTATCACAGATTACAAAAAAATGAGGGCAAATACCTTCTTCCTCTGCAATAGTAATCTTAACAGTAGATGCCAGTATGGGCAGAGGCCGAAAAAGATAGCCAGGATTCGGGAATCATAAACACGGTTGGGCATTAAGAATTACATTTCACTGTCTGTACGAAATGCCTTTGTGCAGTACAAGTATATACACCTCTAATGATGGCAAAGATAATTGTACTTTGTACCTGATGGTGGCAAAATTGTTCATTCAACTACAAAAGTCTGTCCCGCAATCCTGCTGAGATCAATTGAGAGCACTGATTTATGCTCTGCCTTGGAATTTGTAAAGTTTTGCTTTAGTAAATGGTATCATTATGTTAGTGTCAGCAATACAATTCTGATTTTGATTTGCAAGCTGTTCCTCAGATAGTATGTACTGACCGTGGAGTTCAACACAAATTAAAACTTCACACTGATTTCAGAAGAAAAAAAAAAATCCATACAGATAATAATTTGAAGTTGGTTAACCTTAACAAAGAAGGTATTTTAAATGAGATACTTTCAAATTCACATTTATCTTGAAAGTTAATTTTTCATCAGTTGGTCAAATGATGCAATGGGCCAAATAAAACCTCCTGGTTGATATGCTAACCCATTATTATACACCTTGTTCACCATATAATATTCTTGTCTGTGGTG
The DNA here is from genome assembly GCF_000737465.1 of Haliaeetus leucocephalus. Classification (NCBI taxonomy): domain Eukaryota; kingdom Metazoa; phylum Chordata; class Aves; order Accipitriformes; family Accipitridae; genus Haliaeetus; species Haliaeetus leucocephalus. Next base: position 6,146,783 of record NW_010972753.1, read on the forward strand.
TTGGTCTGGCAGCAATGCAAACAGTGTTTATAGAATTAAAACAATCATATGACAGAGACATCAAATGCAGATACCATAGATATCAGAAAAGTATCACAGAAAAGCAATTAAAAATGAAGAACACAGAAAAAAAAGGATTTTGTTCAACCAGATGTTTTAAGGAGTTTTTTTCCAGCAAACACAGGTTTAATAAGCTGCTGTTCTACTCACCAGGAAGTCCCTAAGACTTATAATAACATATCTGGTTTTACTTCTGCAGGGATTTAACTTTTCTAACGCAGTGCAAATTTATTAAGTAATCTACAAGCTGCCAGAGGGTAGCTTTATCACAGAAAAAAGAATGTTAATCAATTTGTGACACCTTTCAAAATACGCTAGTTTTGACACAGTCCTTTTAAGAATAAAATTAATGCTTTCCAGAAAATCGCATTTTTTTACCTTAAGAATTTCCTCTTTTTGCTGGGGTTTTTGTTTATCTGATTCATCCAACAGTATTTCAGCACGATACATCCAAGTTGTGACATTAGCTACATTCTGATCAAAAGCCTCCATGTGCTTTTGATATTCCTGTATGTGGAAAAGGTAAATACTGCATACAAAAAAAGTAATCAGAACTGAAATAATAGCAGTAATTATGCCAACGGTGGCAAACATGCATACATTATGAAATTAAACTTCTTTATTTTACACAGTAACTGCTTCTTTCATGAAGGCTAGAATGTGTTGTTTGTTTGCTCTCACTTTATAAGTTTCTTTAAAAAGACATTCTAGGAAAGAGAGAAGGTTCCAAAGTGACAGGCAGGAGGGTGATAAAGTCACAGCGAGACACGGGTGTCTGCAGCTCAGCCAGGCTGCTGAGAGGAACAGGAGGGTGACAGCCAGACCTACTGGAGGTGGAAAGAAGAGTTTCCCAAGAACCAGGTACAGAACTCATTTTGGAAAGGCACTGAGCTGATTGAAACTCAGACGGTAACAAGGATGCACTTGCAAAGTCACAGTCAAGAACGGGAGCTTTGTATCCAAAAGTCGTATTTACATTTCATCTCACTTCTCTGCTTTGGGACTGCTTTTTAAAAAGCTATTCTAGTTGATATTCTGAGAAATCTTTTTTTCTCTCCTCATTTTAAAAACATTTTGTCTTTTCGGTGAGCTCACTAGAATGAGACCTCTGCATATCCACACGATACATATGCATACCACACACCTGAGATCAAAGATTTTAATAGTCCTTTTGGCCCCCGCATGTATGTACCTTTATTTGACACTGTTCTAAAATCAGTAAAAGACCAACTCCCTCTCTCATACCTTTTATCATGGGTTCTAGTAAATATTAACCAAAGAATCCAAAGCAGAGAAAGTAGAGGAATATAACTATACCAGTCAATAAACTCCATTATGTTTCTTACAATCAGTTCCACGTTGAAGCTGAGCACCTACATCATACTGAATGAAAAGCTTAAGTTTTCCAGACAGAATAAACACAACCAGATGCTTTCAGTTGTATACTGCACACAGCCGAAGCAGCCCCGTAGTGATGCTGTATATCCGTCGCAGAAGCACTCGTCATGTCGCCACACAGGCTCTAGTGGAGCTCCAACACATCAAGCTTGGAAAAGTCATGATAAAGGCTAGCACACCCTTGAGAACCACCCCAGTTTCTCCAGGTTGAAACTGCATTCCCATGCTCTCACCAACAGAAACAGCGTACAAGATTTCAAGAAGCATTCTGGCAGCCCAGAGGTTAAGACCCTTCTGTGTTTAAGGGTTCAAGCTGTCATCTCTTCATGACAGAATGAATTTTAAGGGAGAACATAGTTATGTGACTATCGGCAGTTCGAAGCAGCTGGGGCTGAGGCTTCTAAATCTGTATTAAATGTGTATTAGGGATTTTACTTTCGACTGGGCTTAATCTGGTCCCCTTAATTATCCTCATCAAAACATGCACTATAAAGCTATCCAAGGGAGCATCGTGTAGTTCTGGAAGACCAAATCATAGTCCTTGAGCACATCAGGTGTGCACCCTGAGCAGAGCTGCTGATTTAGTTGCCTCTGAAATGAATCTAGTTCACACACACCCCGAAGCTACCCTGTGGACCAAACCAACATGCAAGCGGGGACTTACTTCCCAACTGGACTGTTCCCAACAGAAATGTTATTGTAGCCAAAAGCAGCTGAGGTTGTTGGTATCAATATCAAGACCTACTCAATTTATTTGACTATTTCTTTCACCTGATTCATATTCAAGCAGCCGAGGTCCTTGAGGAGAAACTGCATTTCATTCATTAGGGAAAAAACCCAAGAAAACAGTCCAGAACGACTGAGGCAGAGAGGAACAAGATGTGCTAACAATCAAGCCTCCAAAGAGCCATCACTCTGTAAGCAGTCAGATTCTTAAAATATAGATAGCATACCAAACAATAATCAATCTGATTGTCTGTGTACCTATGTATTCAATAAGCACAATCCAAGGCACCAGAAAAAATACTCCTATAAAGCTGAGCACCAACATTTCCTCCGTGTGAACAAATGCATTTTCCTTACCAGTAACAGATTGAACCACTCCTCAGCGCGTGAAGTTACTGCTATCCAGTTACTGTTCAGGAGGCTGAGTTTATCCTCCACCAGACTTTCCTGTCCTTTCAGCACTGTCTTCAAATTCTCTCCTAAATCGCTGATGCTCTTAAGATGGACCTGGCGTTTCTCAATCTCCTTCCGTGTTGCCTACATGAACAGAATTAAAAAAAAATAAAAATAAAAATTCAGGAAATTAAAAATTCTCCACCCTAAGTACAACCACCAGTAAGTTCACACTAGAACACATATTCTTGCTTCCTGTAGGAAGGGAAAGCATTCTGTGAAGAGCAGTGAGTACAAAGCAAATTGTTCCTCTTCAGCTTTGATAAAATTGTAAATGTTCTTCATATTCTCGCAATCTTTTTTGGTAATAGTTTCATTTTAAAAACTGTGAATTCTCTCTCTCACACTCCAGTGTTTAAAATATAGTTTTAATACTTAACTATTAAACAAGAATCCACATTTTACAATATTTATATTGAGATGTTTAAAGTTACTTGGCATATAATAAAATGGCATAGTTAACAAATAGCACATAAAGCTTACATAATAAATGGGACAGTAATAAAACACCATGATGACATCCATCTTAAAACTTAAAGAACTCCATTGAAAATACTCTAGTGAAATATTTTAGTATTCCTTTAATATTTTTCAACACATTTTTTTTTCAGCAGAAACCATGTTCTTCTCTCCTGTTAGAGTTCTTGTTTCCTAACTGCAGAAATGCATCTTTTCATTGCTTTCACTTGGGATTTCACTCTGCAAACTAAAATACTAAAATTAGCTATTGTCCATAGCACCTCTGAGCTTGCATGACTAAAATACATACGCAGTGCTACAAGATCAGGTTTCCAGCATCTCCTCCCACTATTATCTTGCCTTATATAAATAGATTTAAATGATATGTAAGGTCACATAATTTACTCACTATTTATGTCTTAATATCTGTTGCACATGCAAAAAGTCTAACAAAAAAAGCAAATCCCAACATATTTAGACAACATGTAAAAAAGCAGGAATTTAATATGAAATACTGACAAGACACAATGCAGAGTATAACAATCTTGCTGAATACTCAAGGAGAGGCACAAATTCCTCTACACCTAATATTACATATAACCAGTTTGAGAGAAATTCATCTGAGCTCCTTGGCACCTGATAGCAATGATCCAGACATACATGATCTCTGCTTATAAAATAAAGCTCCAACTAGAAAGGAAGTGGTCCAAACTGAACGCAAACAGAAGTTTGGGGAAAAGTAAGAATCACTAGTCTCCAGAAACACTGATTTCTCACAGATAACTTGCATACGCTAAAAGAACAACCACTTCTAATCAAACCGCAATCACAACCCTTCCATCTCCAGATCAACACTGTTACTGGAGTAGAACGGCACCTTTATCACCACACTCACAGCCCTCTCACGGTCACACATCAGCATGATTTTGTTGATAATGTGTTGTTAGGGAAAGTAGAATTTTCAGTTTGCAATAAAGACTGTATAGGAGTTATTCTTTTTGGTACAATACGATCTTAATAGTACCTCCAACTTACTTGGCATATGTTATGCTTAAAGCAGCAGCTCGCTTCCTGTGATTAACAGAATTAATGATCTACTTTTGTAATGTTATTTCTCAGAAAAGGTTTTACACTTGCATTGCATGTAAGTATGAGAAATTTTACACATTCTACCAATTTTCTCAAATACAGAGGTTTTGTAATAGAACCAAGACATGATTAATGCCAATTATTAACTATCAACTACAGAATTAGAGAATTTGAAATGGACAGTTTCAAATTTCAACAGGTTCTTCTCAGATTAAAGGAAAAACATGCCCTCTTCTAGTACAATTTTACCTGTTTCACAGCAAGTACAAAGTGTCATCATAAAAAAGAATAAGACAAAGAATATAATTTACCTCCAACTCAGGATGGAAAATTTTGATCAGCTTTATTACCTTTTCTGAACAATTTACTTCCATTTGGAAAAGAATCCCTGAAGCATATTTACTATGGGTTGTGGTTTCCTTTGTATTTTACATGTAGGAAAACTCAGACCAGTCTTGGGCTATATATATAAATATTAATCCTGACCAGAAATGTAAATGGATCAGACAATTAAATGACTATTAAATAAAACTGCTACCCAAAAGCTGAATGTGTAATTCCCGATGTGTATCAAAAAGTGTAACTGTGCTTTGCCTGATCCCAGGAGTTGCTCCTTTCAAAGTAAAGAAATAATGTAAACCAAAGACTAGGTGTACCTCTGGGCAATATTAACACTCCCGTATATTAGCAAGTAAGGGACATAAATAACCAGTGAGATAAGTACACAATCACGCTTCCCCCCACCTTCTTTAAAAAAAAAAAAACATTGAGGCCTTCAACAAAACATCAAAGTGAAAAAGCCATCTTCTGCAATACTTCAAATCTCATTTATTCAAAGTTCTGACATATAAAATCCTGGACCTACTAGAACACAGTCAAAGAACTAGCGGAGTCTGTAAAGACAGTGGGATTCCACACTGCATTATCAGCTAAGACCTCCTCTGTATCATACAGTACGTACTAGGTAAACTAACAACTTTTTTTCAGTTCTTTCACAACTTCGGTAACACGATTGTTTTTTTTTTTTTATCTGACATTTCTTCATTATATTCTTCAGAATTCTGTTTCTCTTTTTAGTATTACTAGACAGTGACAGCCTACATATACTTCATCCATTGCAACATAACACATAGCATTGGTAAATTTTGTGTATTAAAAAGACAAAAGAACTGCTATTGATTTAACAACACTATATAGAATAAATAAAAAAATGTGTCATGATGCCAGGATATAAATAGGATTATTTCATTAAAACTCAGCGAGTGGCTTTCAAAATCTGCTAATTTTTGAAGAGAAAGTTCCAATATTCAGTGACCTGACCTTCACTCATCACCTTTCCCTGTATGTTCTTGGGAAATAGAAGAGCATATTTCAAAATTAAGGGAAAAACCCCAACCTTGCTGCATTTAAACTCCCTTTTTGTCACCCTAACATCAAATTGCATTTCAGCTGTACAGTTTATTTCAAAATATGTAAGAAAGATGTAGAAATTTAATTTTAACTACCAAATCAAAAGTGTTAGCACTGTAATTTAAGAATGGCATTTAAAACATCTGACACCTTAAAAAAGGAAACGCCAAAATCCCACCACCACCACAGTGGGTACAATATGAAACATTAACAATTAAAGTGGTGAAAATCTTCCCAGAAGGACTAGGCAATTTATACATTTTGATTTTGTGTGTTTATCAGGATGAAACTATGTAAGATAAATAAAATATATAAACAAGTTAGAAGTTGGGTAGAAGCTAATCTTCTGATGAAATCTCGCGTTGCATTTTGTGAGGAACAGAAATATGTAAATAAAAGGTTGAACTAAGCATCATAACACCCAGAATTCAGCTGCAGCTGTGAAAATTTGTCAGCAGTGTTTTAAAACAGATTACATTCATACATTCACTCTGCTATTTGTCATTATAGTGAAGTTAGTACATTCACCTTTTTTTCCCCCCCCCCTTAGTACTAGTATATTTGGTTATAAAACGAAAGTTTATTCAAGTGTGTATTACTTGCTGGAAGACAAAGGTTCCATAAATACTTTCAGGAAAGACAGCACCATTAAAATGTGTATACAAATTATACAGATTATATTAACGAGATATATATATGGTCATCTCTTCTTTACATGTAACTCCATATAGGATCACAACTACTAGCAGATACAAGAGTTAATGATGGCAATCTCGCCATTCAAATTTCTATTCAAATTTCTGTTATAATTCTAAAATGTCTCTTTGGAAGAACCTCTTGTACTTCCACTTTTTTGAAGCACCAGTTATGGCTATTTGGTACAGGATACCACAATGGAAATTCTTTGATGCAACAAATTCGCATTTCACTGAATGAAATCTCTCCTTAGCTCTTAAAGGAACCATTATTCTTTTCTCACTTGTGTTTCTCAGAAAAAGTGCTGGTAGCATGCCTTAATGACAACTGAGACGTCACATCGCCACTGAATCCCCAGGACCTGAACATCTCCACGAGAAATGGCATTTAGGTTCCTGGCCCCCAGGAAATGAAAGCAATCAGATCCTTCCTCTCCGTTAGAGCTCTGCGTGCCGAGCATGCCTCAGGTGACCGTTTCTAATCCCCATCCCGGTAACACCAGAAGGAAGACAGGGAGAGAGAAAGAAGACCAGCTGAGCTTCCCTTACACCAGTCCCTACCATCGAAACCTCAGGAGAGAAGTTGTAGTGCAAAATACAAGTTTTATTTAAGAAAAACAACTTTGGACGGCTTGAAACCCGGGCGGAAGCCAGATTACTCTGCAGTGTTGAAAGGCATGGGGGCAAGCCTTACTGAGAATTCATAAGAGGTTTGTAGTTGCATACAACAGTATTTCACCTATTTTACATAGGGAGCCATAGGATGACAGGATGAATCATGTTAGTATAAATAACTGCAGTTCCCTGTGCAGCCATGTACGCTTTGAGTGGGGTTCACAGCTCCCGCTCTGACCCCACTGTACTGTTCCATACTCTTTATCTTTCAGCTTACTAACAAATACTACTGGTTTTGTTTTGTTTTCTTCACTTGATGCTTCATAAGGGAGCGAAAATCACGACCTCCTTCACATTAGCAAATACTAACCAGGAACTAATTATGCTTGAAAACAGAAGCTACATTGGAATGGCTTTTTCTGAGGACGTGATGCAGAGGGTTTCTGAGCTATATTTTATAACGATAAAACTACCGCGTATCAAGTTGAACTGCTGATGTTTTTTCAAAAAATTGTGACTAGATGCAGAGGATAATATTTTAATAGTGCTGGTTATTAATGTATGTAGATTAAAAAAAATCAACACCAATGAACAATTGAAGAAAAGTTCTGTCTGCCTCCACACTGCCTGTACGCTGTGGATTCCTCAGAAGTAATCTCTGCAATTTGAATCTCCCAAAGAAATTAGTTAGGTGGTTCAGTTCTCACGGGTGGGATTACAGAATTAATCAGAAGCCGACATTATGGCCTTCTCAGTGGCTGATTATACATATTTATTTGTTTATTCACAGCACATCTTTTATTTTTATTGCGTCCTGGCCCCTGACTATGAATCAGCTGACACAATTTTCAGATCATTTTCTTTTACTGATTTTACTGACAGGAAATAAGTTGCTAAATGTGTTATCTAATGTAATTCTAAGTACTTCAAGTCAAATTTATACTCACTGGTATTATACACTGTGCTAAAATATAACATTGAAGAACTGGCAGACTCATACTGCTGATAGCAGGGAGTGATACAGAACTTTTCCTGGTAATACCATCTGCCATTTCCTTTTTGAGAACATGGTTTCCTGGCAATCTAATTCTTATCAGGCTGGTTCCTGATTAAAAGACAAATAAACCCCACAATCGTTAATGTCTTCAGTGATAAATATGTTCACTAAATCAGACTTCTAATTATAAACGGATTTCTAATATACAATGCTTAATGACTATCTTTCCACCCACATGTCATTTTTCTTATCTATTATAACAGAACTGAATTCAAATGGAACGATTTAGCTTGTCTCTACTGAGTAAAAAGGCAGGATTTACAGTCTTTAGTATATTGCCCATCTCATTTCACATAGCTCAGCCAAGTTTTTGTTCCCTCCTTAGAAAAATTCTAGACATGAACAAATAAATAACGCACTTCCCTCCTGTCCAGATTAATGCTATGTTTCGTTAATGTCATTTCCTACTCAAAATGGACATTCCTTTTTATTTCTAGGTGTTTACAGCTTGAAGACAATTTTGCACCTATGATTTTTTTTTTTTTTATTTTAACCCCTGTAATTATCTTTGAAACCTTCTGAGTTCTTCTCATTTTAAGAAGTCTTGGGTACTGAAAATGAATTAGAAATAAGTGCAGTAATAAATGTAACTGCTTCCTTGTGCTGTAAAGAAAAAAGATTATGAGCTCTCTGCTTAGTTATATCGACAGCAGCAGACATCCAATTTTCAGTTCATTCACACTATTGAGTTCTCCTCTCTCCCCCTCCATTTTCCACCTTAGTTTTTCTGCAGACTTTCCTCACAATGGGAATCTGCTGGGCTTCATTCATCTCCCAGTGCATTTCATTAGATCAGTTACTGTCTTCGGCAGCCTATTTACCTGGGAAGTCCGCAGCCCTGAGCTGCGACATTAATCTGATACAGTGAGGCCCTGGTTCTGGGGACTGAATTATTGATGTACAATTTTGTATGATGCCTCACTGAAATCCACATAGGAGTATCAGTATCGTACCTATTTATGAAGTCCTCACAAGAATTTTAAAGCGTCCAGGATAACATGCAGCAATTCCTGCCTCTTAGCGGGAGCAGATTCTTTAGGAAAAAGTATACTCACTTCACATATTTCTGCAAATGCGTACATTTGGAAGGCTAGGATCTGCCACTTACACTAGCTGTTGGATTCCTCAGAAATAGAAGTCTGCTTACATTTATGTGAATATTGGTTTATATTGCCTACAGAGAATCTTAATAAAGGAATTCTGAAAGCCACTCACTCACTACATACGTACTTCAACAAGAGGCAGCTGCTCTCATCCAAAGTTGTTTGTTCTTATTTTAGTGGTTAACTGACAGAAGGAGAAGAGCTGAGGTACTATATGAGGTTAAGCTGCAGTGAAGGCTTTGGGCAGAATTTGAAGCCAAAACATGCTTTTTACCAGTTTTTCCTGCAACCCTTTATGTATCAATTCCTTGTGAGAATTCACAATACTCAATGGCTTTCTTTAAGATTAGTAGGCGGAGTGGTTCCCGTTTGACATATTTTTCATGTTGCTATTTCTTATTTTAATTAGGTCTTGTTATCTTTTTTGATTGTCATAAGATAAAAATATGTTGTACTTGTTGTAGCAAGTGTAAGACATAACAAGGACTTCCCACGGTGTAACTACGCTGATCATCAGGCTGTAGGTTCTAATTATGCAACTTCAGAAGCATTAAGGTTCATATCTAACAATTAAATGATATTAAGGACAAATCTTTCTATTTAAACTGCTATAAAGCTGTATACATCTGGATTAACTTTCCTGAGCACACATGCAGGAACATAGAGTGTACCTTTCTGTGTCAGCAGAACCGTACTGCGTAGTTTAACACCACCGAAGGTGATTCTTACTTAAATGGACTGAGTAACTGGCAGGTTAGTTTGGGGCATTAAAACCATATGACTGTCTAACCCATCTCTTCAAAATCTGACACTTGTCCTTTATTATGGGTGTTAGGATCACAATATCAATCAAAAGTAATGAGAGGAACTGCACAGACATTGCTGTAGGAAAAGCAGCAAGTGAAAATGAGAGAACATCAAGCAGCAATGGTTTTTTTTAGGGATCGTGGTTTTGATTTGAAAGTCAAAGCAGTAACTGTAAGATAATAATAGCAAAAGTTGATCTTTATATATTTTTGGATACTACTTTTAAAATATTGTCATTCTTGGAGACTGATGACCAAAAAAACCCCAATTCCAAACCTCACAAAAGACTTGGAGACTTTCTTTTTATTGTTATTAGTTTGTAAATCATCAGTGCATTTCAAGGCTAAAGACATTTTATCAAGCTTGGAAGCTTGAAAAGGGCAGTTAAAGACAAACAAAACAAACAAACCACAAATGACATTTTACTCCAGTGCCTTTAATCTGCACAGCCTTTAAAAAAATAGGTAAGGTTGCCTGTGTATTATTCATGACTATTTCTATAATGCATGGTGAAACTGGTGAAATGTTTAAAGGATTATTCCTGTTGAAAAAAGCAGACAAGTGGTACACTTTTGCACAAAACCCCAATACTGTTTAAGGGGTTTTGTTGTAGTTTTCTTTTGAAATTATATAGGAACACTCAGCCAAAATGTGGCTGGCTGCACATAATTATTTGAAATTTTGACTTTTTGGATAATGTTGAGCGTAGTTTCCTCTAAATCACAGATTTTGGTATGCGTGTACAACGATGACTTGGTTTATGTTCTGAGTTAGACTGGATTTTTGTTACGCATGCAGAATATAAACTAGAATATAAACTAGATTAGCTAGTGTTGAATGATACTGTGCTAAGTCTTAACATCACACAGAGATACGTAGTTTGATGCGGAACCCTTGCATTCCTCAGTGATTCTGTAAGATGTTTCAACTGTGGCCCACATAGTAATTTTGAGGAAAGTTTCATTTTAGGCTTTGAGTTTTAACCTAAAATAAGAGTTCAGGGTGAAGTCTCATGGAAGAAAGAAGCCCCTGGAATGAAAACGAAATGAGCTACAAACCAAAACGGGTAAGAAAACAAATATCCCACCTCCTGGCTGCTGCCTGAACACGTGGAATATATAGTGTTCTGACTGCCTTAAGCTTTTATCCACTGGAGTTGTTTTACTGTTTAATACTTTTCTAATCATGAGTAGAATGGGATGAGAGAGAAAGGGACCTCTATTTACATGGATCTCTGTTTACATAGATACTGGACGGATAATTTATAGTACTCTGAAAAATGAAAATCTAACTTTAAATTCATCTCAGTGAAGATTATTGCAATATGAAGGTGAACTGTGCTATTGATATATGTAGAGACAAGATGGTTTAAACTTTTCCGAGCATCAGTGTCAGGGTGAGACAATGCCATAACAAAGTTCCACTAATTAAAATGCCAGAGTTTTCATTCTCTTTCTTTATCAAGAAAGAAATCTATCATTCTGTAATATGCATAAAGGTACAGTGTGTATTATATTGTTACCTTGCCCCAGGCAATTTCAGCATCCAAATTGCTAGGCATCCCCTGCACAGCTGATCTCTTTGTCAGTTCTGCATCTGTCGCTGCAAGCCATTCTGTCATAGCATTAATTTCTTTTCGTAGCTTCCGGGACAATTTCAAACATTTCTCTAACTCTTGCTTTTTCTCTGTCACCTGCAGAAAGAAAACATGTGTTTCTTAACTCTTCAGTCAAACAGGTTAAATGATTTTTATATACCATTTTCTAGATGCCATTTTTCTAGAAAAGCTTAACTTGCAATTTCACAAGCCAAGTTGCACTTTTAATACAGTTATATCTTGCCTTAGTTCTCTCAATATCTGTAATTTTGCTGCTGGGATGCAAACACCTACAAGAAAAATATGTGCATAAAGACACATTGAGTTTGAACTAGCAGCAGACCTCTGCAAACTTCCTCCTCCTCCGTTTTGAAGCCATGCCTAGCAAACTATTTTGGAACAATTGAATTAACAGGCTTTCCGAGACACAAAATAGATGTCCAAACCTTTCAAAGAGTATATTTTCATACAGATGGCCAGCTAGTGATATTAAATCCTCAAGTTTTTTTTCTATGTAGCTGCACTACACAGAAGAAAAAAATTCTCTGCCAAAGGAACGCCATAATCTTGAAACATAAAAGTCACTGAATGATGTCAAACTAAGGCAGCACAGTTAACTTTTCAGTTTTTAGTTTGCTGAATGTTTTGGATGTGAAGTACTATGGACAATTTCTGTTTTATTTGTTAAGTTCTTTTAAGCATATTACATGGTACCTAGAAGGAAGGCTGAGGAATTATATTCTTCACTGTCTTACACTGCGCTTTTGTGTAACCCAGGGGAATAGGGGAAATACAATCTTCCCTGCAAGCCCCTAAGCAGATTCAGGGAGAGCGAGAGAAGGTTCCACATACTTAGCAGAAAAGGCAGAAGAGTAAATTAAGAGATCTCAGATGGGAAAATATACCACGATAGACATTAGGCTACTAGTAGTTAGAAAATACAAATGAATAAATTATGTTGTGCTGAAGTTTAAAAAAGCCCAGCCAAAGAAAGTGGATTAAAAGTGTTCCATAGGTCACTAATACTTAAAAGAAATTACTAATTACCTTGCATGTCAATTAGTAATCAAGTGAGATTGTAGCCACTGATTTTTATTTAAGTATTTTTAAATAGAAAAAAATTGTCTATAGTAGTGCCAGGTATTCAAAACTGGTATCACTATCTAATAAAACTATTTTGGGCTTTGACACTGTTTGAGTACAAGTAGTTGCACAATGATCAGATTGGTTCCTAGCTCTACTGCCAAGGAGAGTTTGAGATTTTAAAATGTAATAGGATGTTATGAGGTTAGGTACATGTCTTTTGCTATCCCTGAGTAAACAGATCAGATTTGCCCAGGGAATAAGCAATAAAGTGTCCCTGATCATGTATTACCACTCTGTGGAGGCTTACTACTAAAATCTCAGAACATTTCTTCTTCACTAAATGTGCTTTATGTGCTTTCTTGTATGACAAATTTATTAAATGAGACCTCAGAACTTACAGGCAGGCCAAGAGGTAAATCCCTGAGAAGGACCATAACACTCAGCTTTTTAGAGCTCCATTCACACATGGAGTCAGGAATTTACACATGTTTTTCACTACTTCTTCTGATGAATATTAATAGCCATTGTAAATAACTATTTGCAGGTACTTAGCAGCAATACAATGCAAAGTGCACTACCTCGAGCATGATTGCCTCTGTAAGAACTCTAAACACCCGGTATACTATAAAATGAAGTTACTGATACATGCCCAAACACAGAAGGAATATTTGTGTTGCTATACACATCTCTAAATTCTGTATATAATATCAATAATGCTACCCTATTTCCATATACATTGTAAATATCCAGAGGTTAGTGATTAATCAGCTTCTGTTTGTACTTCAAATGTAAAGATGTATTTCTAAAGAAAAATAGGAAACAGTGCCCTCTAAAGGCCTTCCGTATCATAAAGTGATATCAAACGTAGTATCTCCATAAATTCTGTCTGCATTTTAAAGCTATTTAGGCTATGTTAAATAGTTTACTCGCAAGAACTCTTGGATATAGCAAATAAAATAAAATGAGAAAAGCAGGTATTTAAAGCAAAGGAACGGTATTTTACAGCCTTTTAGTCTTACGGCTAAAAATCCCTGTGCCGTAGTGGGACTGTGAGGAAAGACCTGACCTCGTAAGTAATAGCCCCTACTGCATGCAATGCCCTTGGGAGAGCAGCAAGAACATTATTACTGCCACTTTCTTTTAGAGTCCAGCTCCCCGCTCTGACGAATTACCACAGACAGATTTGACACAAGTATGCTACAAACCCTACCTCACAGCCACTCACAACTACCAAACTACCTAAGCTCTAATCTAGTTGCTTCCATGTATAAATGTATGTAAGCTTGTGTCAGAGAGAGAGAGAGAATGTGGGCAAGGGAATGAGTAAGCAAGCCCAGGCATGGAGTAGTTATTATAAATGTAACCACTACACCATGATATTCATATGACATTTGATTTTCTTGCAATTTCATCTCAAACCTATTTACACTGAGGCCACTGCTAAAGTCTCAAAGTTATCCTTCATGCTTTTAAAGCATATTTGGCTATAAATGAGCGGCAAAACTCGATGGGCTGAACAGACAGAACTCATTCCTAGACCAAGGAGAACTTTAAGCTCTGATACTACCTAAGCAATTAGGACTATTCACAGGTATTTCTATCCATATCTGTATATGCTAAAAAAAAAAAAAAAAGGAACAAATAAAAAACCTCTCACACCTTCCCCTTCTTCTTAAGGGGAAAACTCAGAAAGTCTAAAGTTATGATACCTAAAATATATAGCAAAACCAGAGTATGTACAGAAATTATCAGAAAATATAATAATTTTCCTGTCTATGCTTAAAAATGTGCTTAAGGATTGCTTTGAATATGGGAGGACCTCCTGATGCAGTACATACGAAATCACAAAAGTGAGTCTATGCTTGAAGATGTATTTTTCCTTCAGACTATACATTTCAGTCCTAAGCCTTACTACTAGTTATAACTATTATCAGTTTTCTCTTAAGATGACTTTGACTGAATGCAATCAATTAGGGCTGATAACGGCAGATTCTTTTAGTTCTATATCTCTGGGCTTTTGTGACTCTCTCTAAAACTGTTAACTACCATGCTATTTAAAAGTAAAAGTAAGAAATTACATCTAGGCTAACAAAGCTAAACACAGCACTGCAGATTTTTGAGACACATTAATTTGCAATATGGCTCACTTCAGATCACTAATGGCTTCCTAATGGCACATTTTTATCCCTTCATTAGTTAAGAGAGGTTTCCTAAAACAATGGCACCTGTCTGCTGTTACGTTAAAATTAATGTAGAAACAAATGCCACAGTCCTTTCTAAAATAATGGAGAAACCAAATATTTTATCTAATCTCAAATGATAGCTATCTGCACCTTAATGAAGCAGACTCTTCAGTTTTCTTGACACCCAAAGATTGATGTCTCAATACCTTTATTTTCTAGCACAAGAGAGAACTGTTTTAATTCAGGTTCCCAAATGAGTATTATCTCTGTCAAAAGTAACATAACTCTTATTGTTTTATCATATTGTAGTCAGTGGGGCTTGATTATCTTTATGTGTTTAAACCACATACTGACTCTCACTATTACCATGGACTCATTTTCCTAGCTAGTAATAATTTAGGAGTTTAATAATTTATAATCTGACAAAATAAACAATTTGCATTCTGTCCTGTTTCGTATATTTGAAGTGTATATATTTTAGAAATAGGCAGCTATAACTGTCATTCTCAATCTTCATTCAGCCAGTTACAGCATCACATTTACTCTAACCCTAGAACTTTTAGAAGTTCTGCGGATAGTTCTAATGAGGGCAGGAAGAAAACAGAGTAATGAAGGACAGTTGTTAATTGAATTGTTTGCATGAAGTCTTCTTTAGGACAAAGCCACAACTCCTCTTCAGAGCTCAAAGGTCTTTGCAGAGCGCTGTACATCAGGAGCAGGCAATGCACTCCATAGGTAATGCAGACCCAGAATAAAATGGCTTCAGGGACTGATGTACAGGTTTTTTTCCAATCACAGTCTTGTTAATTTTGGTTAGTAGTCTGTCTTTCCTACCGTCTGTTTAGTTGACTTTTAGGAAGAACTGAGTAAACAAAACTTTTTCCTGTTAGGAAGTGTAACAGCATTTCAGTGTACATGAATCAATAAAGAAACAGATGATGTATAGTTGGAAATTTTACACAAGGAGTGACAGTGCTCGGGAAATTAAAAGGAATCGATTCTACAAGGTTAATTATATACAAATACCTTATCATTGACATCATAGGGTAAAAGTCTGCCACATTTTGAGAACTATTTCTCTTTTTCTGTAGGTGAAGCTAAGATTATATAAAACAATATTGGGAAAGTCTTCATGTTGCCCTCCTAATCATATGCCGACATTCACTAAGTGGTCAAACCGAGTACTGTACAAATATTAGATTTAAAACAAAACAAAATGTTGTACTCCAAGGCAATACACTCCTCATTACAAAGTTCAAAGGATGATGATTTAGTTTTGCCTAACATGAAGAAATTTGATAATCCCTATGTAATGGAGGATGACAAATGTCTAAATTCTAAACAAGGGTTTGCTGGTATCTGAGATGTATAACAATGGGACAATTATTCCACATACTGGTAACTAAACAATATTCTACATGGCTTATATATTAAGATATAGTGAAAAGGTTAAGTCAGGATTATACCTGACATTTAAACCAGGGAACGGTTGCGACAATAACTGAACATACGTGTAGTTCAGAGTGCAGAAGGAGTAAAGCAGAGTGGTACACAAATGCCTCCTGAGGAAAGCTGCAGTAGCAAGAATTTTCAGTCAATGGATTTTTGAACAGCAACAAATGGAAATTATATACTTAAAGATCTGTACAGTCAGAGGCAGAAGGAAATGAAAAGGTAGAATTCTCTTTTGTGAAGTAGCTCTTCAAATAAAACGTGAAAAAATCACAAACAAAATCGAAGTATTTTTCTGACCTGGAGTGTTTTGAAACAAGTGACTGTTTGAGGCATTAAAATGAAACATCATCTCCCTCTGACCCCTAAAACCCAATGAACTAGTAGAAAAAAATAGATTAAAACATTAAGAAAGTATAACTTTAAATTGTAATAAAGGAATTTTATAGTTTTCTAGAAGGTTATTTTTTCTCAGAGCAACTGAACAGCCATCCTAATGATCACCTTTGCCTCCATTCTTTCTGTCCCACTGTTTAGAAAAACTGAGGGCCTTGAAAGGAACCAATTTACTTACCATACCAAGAGTATTCTTCACTTTGCCAGTTAAAAAGAGGGCATAGTTTTGTATTAAAAGCACAGAGCTTACCTTTGCACCCAATTCATTATATTGCAACTTCAAAGCTGTGAGCCTTTCATCCAGTTCTTTTGGGTTCTCTGTCTGCTGCTTTTGAACAATCTGCCTCCCGGTTTTTATCACTGTTTCCACTTCAGACTTCACCTCACTCAGACTTTTATATAATTTCTAATCAAATAGAAATATGAAAGTGAAACGCCACTGTTAAAATAAGTACAACAGAAAGGACTATTGAAGGTATTATAAAGACGCACTAGAAGGCTTTGCATTGTTTGCTGTATAAAACCACCATCACGCATGACCCTGAGCACCTTCCACTCCCATTTGAAAGCTAAAGGAGTTGAGACGTACCATGGTATGTGACCTGAGGATAGAGAAAACTCACCCTGAGTCTGCACACGTATTAAAAAAGTTTGTAAGAAAAATTCATCAGTTTCTAAATCAGAATTCAAATGAACAGATTCAGAACAGCCTATCTTTACTGGCTTCAAAGACTTCTCACCAAAACCAATGATAGAAATGGTATACATAAGAAAGTACACGCCATCACTAATTGTTTTAAGATATGACAAAGGTTGTTTTCACACTGATTTAGATAATGCAGTATTTAAAACAACAAGAGATGTCTTCTGTCAACTCACACAGCTTGTTGGATGTATTTAAACTACAAATAGCCACTAAACTAATTTAAAAACCCAACAGCTTTTCATACTACTGAATCAGGAGACTGGTACGATAGAGGATTTCCCCTACATTTACTAAGTGTAATACTATTAAAAAATTAAATAATTAAAAAAAAATTTAAATTTAAAATTTTAACATGAAAAAGTAACGTGATGAGGTTAAGCCAAAATATACTATATAATTCACTGGATTTTCCTGCACTATTTCAATGATAAGCAAAAAATAAGGGATAAACAAGTGTTCAGTAAGTGACAGCATGCAAGCAATCGGTAAACAATATGCTCTAAAAATACTGTAAGTCTTCCACACAATAGGACAGGGCTGGAAAAGCTAGCTGCTGAGTGAAGATACTTTAATTCAGTACAGGATTTCTAATTACCACATCATTCTGATAAGAATGTGAATTTAAGAGTAATTGCATTTAAGAAAAAAACCAAGATTTAAAAAAAATCAAACAACCCCCAAAACATTGGCTTGTTCCATGCTTATTTTTTAATTTAAATTCTTACATTTAGATCTGAAAGAGGTTGAGGAAAAAAAAAATAAAAAAAAAACTTCAAGCATGCCATTGCCCCAGAAAAAAAAAAAAAACACCTGAAGACAAGGATCTGATTGTTCTGATTTGTGCTGTTAAAATCTCCATTTTATTATCATCAAACTCACAGTGTTCATCCTTATCTCTACTTCCCTTCAACAGTAAAGGGGTACAGGATTACAGGGATATTAAAGGGATACATATAGATTTCCCCAATATTCTTTAGGCCACATTCAGGTCATCTTTTGCTCTTCAACTGTAAGAAATTCATAGCATGCCATCGCATGGAAGCTGTAATCTATGGTTTTCCTTTACGTTTTGTGTTTCCTGGCTAGAATAGACTTGTGCACTGCAACATCTCTTTCGGTTACATCATGGAGTTCCACGACCATAGCATATTGTGGAAAATAGAGCCAATCCAGGGAGATAAACTCATATGCAAGATGGGAAGGGGGAATCAGATAGGGATCCTAAGTGGCTTTCGCACATAGTGGCAGTGCATGACCATTGTTTGAAAGTTCACTGAAATCAGAATGTTTTGATTTTTTTTTTTTTTTCAATTTAATGAGTAACTGATACTTTGTTTCTCATCCTGAATTCAGCGCAACATTCTGTAATTTTTAGCTTTCTCCACATAAATCCATATTTTCAAAATTTTTCGTTCATTTAATTGGCACCTCATGCTTCTGAGAGTTCTTTGCCATAACAGAAGAAGAGACAATTTACAGAAAGGAAAGTTACTGTAAGGCCGTTACAACTATTTCACCATGTTATTATATCCTGGCAAACTTTCAAACTGAATTCAATTTTAAGTGTACAATGTCCTTCTAACGTCATTTGCAACCAAGAGAAGTAGGACAAGGAAGATCAACCCCTTCTCTCTATCCTCCTCTCCTTGAGAAAATCAAACTTTAACTAAAAAGGTTCCTATAACTCTCATTGTGAAACTTTGCTCTTAAATCTTTCTCGGAATCTTTTCTAATATCTCCCCCAAAATATTGACATTGTCATTGAAAATACTTTAAATTTGAAAGCCAGAACAGGCGTGAAACAAAAAGAAAGACAGCATGTTTAAATATTCACCATGCAATGATCCAACTGTGATTGTACTACTTCCTGCTCAACACTCTTCATCTCCAACTTGGGCACCTGCAATTTCACTTCATCTAAAATTCTTTTACATTCTTGTAAGCGCTGTTCAAAGTTGGCCGGCTTCTGAAACAAGCGAAACTTCATGGAGACATCCTGCAGCTTTTTCTGAAAAGGAAGCATGGGTGGGTAGTAAATGTGAAATCAAATCGACACTGAAGGCAAGTCTTAGACCTGTTTCAGAATACTTAGGATCCATTATCAGTCAGCAGTTTCTTATTTAAAGAATTTAAAACTTTTGGGGAAAATACCAGCAGCAGAGAATCTCGGTCTTCACAGGAGGAAGAAAATTCTTGTATCATCCAGGGTACTGGATGCAGCAGAGCCAGTGACAAAAGAGCCCATATACTCAACTGAAGAAAGGGAGAGGTTTTGTATTTTGCAAAAGAAAAAGGGGGGGGGGGGGGGTAAGAATGGAGGTTTAATGGCTTGAACATAACACATTCACATTCCAGAGTGGACACTCATCAACTCTACCACGTTGCTGCTTCTTGGTATGAGGAGTGAATCTTTTAGTCCCTCAGAGAAACCCAAATAAAGTGGCTGGGCAGTAAGTAGGTCTAGCACAAAACCTGAGATTTAGAGTATAAAATTGATTTCTATTTCCATTTTAAAAAGCATAACCTAGAGTAAAAAGAAAGTAATTTGAAGGCAGAAAAATCTATGACAAGCATGGCTTCTAATTTCACAATTTTCACAATTTGTTATCTTTGTGCATTAATTATATTGCTTGCTCACATGATCCCTACCTCAGGGGGAGGGGAAATAATTAAAAATAAAGCAAAGAAAGGGCATTTTAATTATCTACTTGAATAAGAACTGATTTCTCTGTGAAGTACAGAGCAAAGTACTAGTAAAATAAGTTTTTCTACTGTTTAAAAAAAAGGAAGAATGTCGCTAAGAAATGGGTAAGTAATTAAATAGGAACTCAGCATCTGCAAACACATTTTTGACTTTATGATCTTCAATTCCTGGACACTTTATACCAATACAGTGTTGTCTGTGCTATAGAAACTTGAAAAAACCTCTAATAAGGAATAGAATTAGCCTATGCATAGGCATTAGTAAATATGCTTCCCACATCTATCAGATTTCTGTGAAGGAGGCAGCAATCATGAGCAGAAGGCAGTTCTGGGTAAGACAGAAAACTGTGTAGCTTTCCAGCAGCTCCTTCCAACAACTTTCCTCATTAAATAGTCTTGATGCAATTGAGATCCAATGCGGTAAGAAAGGAATTCTCTTCCTAGATAAATAAGTGAACAATTGAATAAAAATAGGAATCAAAGGGTAGGAATAAATGGGCTTCTTTTTCTTCAGTGTGTTTGCATACACTAAATTCATAGTTAGATTTCCATCCTCTTGTGACACTTCAACTTGATGAAGATCAAGTCCTGTGGGAAGCATGCAATGCCACATCAGTATCTGTTACAATTTGTTTGGTCAATACATTAAAAATGATCCAGAAAAGAGAGAGAATGACAGTATTAATGGTAGAGAAAATTAAAGCTATCTGTGAAGAGACACTGAAGGATTGCACAGTATTGAGTATCTGTAGGAAAAAACCAAGCAAATTATATTTAATTCATCCCAACATTAAGTAATGCACATTACAAAAGAAACAGTAAGCTTGATATACAAGTGGGATCTACATTATCTATTAGCACTCTCACTTGAGTTATAATAGATAACTATAAAAGTTATATGCTTACATTTATCTCGAACATTTAAAAGAAAGTATCAGCTCAATACTTAAAAGCAGCCAACAAACAAAGTGGGTATTTGGAATTATTTGGAACATAAAGAACAAAAAAAGAAAATACCTGTCACAGTATAACAGTCATTGTATAAAGCTATTTTGTGCCTGAATAACGTGTGCAGTTTTGATCACCTCATCTCAAAAAACTTACTGTAAAAATAGAAAATGTATAAAGAAGAATGACAGGACCATCAAAGCTATATATCTAAAGGTCTCAGTATGCTTTAGCATAATAGTCAGTCTGAAGAGAGACAACTGAGGACAAGTAAAATTAGCAGTATGCAAAAAGTTGAGTAGCAAATGATTGTTAGCTGTTTCTCAAAATTCACGAAGAAGGTGGCACCAACTGAAACGCTTATATAGAGAAACCAGAATGAACAGAAGGAAGAACAGCATTCAGTTAAATTGTGTTACTAGCTGTTAAATGAAGTTGAGGATTCCAGCAATTTGCAAGACTTCAGAAAGTATTTAGACATGAGCTTTTAAATCTCTCTGATCCAGAAGCTGCTTAGCTGCAAACCACTGGGAAGCATCGCTAAATGTTCACCTTGCTGTACCTCCTCACTGTCTTCTGCTACTACTGAAGATACGGTTTGGGGCTAAATAGATCTTTGGTGAGAAGCAACATCAGAATTCTTACATACTTAAAATGTGTAGTCAGCTGAATTTACTTCACATCAACAGTTGAATTGATAGCAATACTCAAAATTCATGGTCAGCAGGCAAACCTGGCTGGCCTAGATAAACAGCACAGCAACAACTGGTGGGAGAAAAGGAAAGCCCACAACTAAGTCAAATTATTAATTTTTTATTTGAGGAAAATGTCTTCTTTAGAAGCAAATGATCCATTGTTATTCAATAGCAAAATTACAGGTAATAAAATACTTCTAGAAATTTAACATTCTTTTATATTTTATTACATTAAATAATGTTAAAATATCACCAGGAATTAGTAACGCGGTAAAGGAAGGGAGTCAACTCGGTATCTTTTTACTCTGACAAGTGTGTTCACCCTAAAAGATAGGTGAAAGTAATAAACAAGAATGTAATTTGTCTGCTGTGTAATTTCTTCCCGCAATTAATTTATTATTGAATTTCCAAAAATAGCCCTTCCTCAGATAAGATTCCACTTTCACGTAACCGTTCTTTGCCTAGTAGGACTAAGTAGGTATTAAATCACTATGGTGGAAACAGATTTTTATTTTGCTAATTGTCCTTTTTCCCTTAAATTTAAAAAATGGAACTTAACTCTCAACCTACAGTAATCCAAAAAGTCAAGATAAATTTGGTCACTTAACAGTTGTTTCACAACCTCATAGTAATTACTTACTTTCACAATTGTTTACTTTCTGTCTAGGAAATTGAACTAATCTTAGAAAAAATATATGCCAAATTAGAAATATTGTTTAGCGCAAAAAAAAAAAAGAGAAATGCATGCAGTATTTATTTGTAAATGAGAATGCTCTTCAGGAAAAAAGTAAGTGAAGACAAATCTAGTGAAATGTGATTTACCACTAGAGGTGCTGCACAATGATGGAAAAGAATTTAAGAGAGTTCACTGGCCTAAAAATCAAATATAGTCAATAAATATTTGGAACAAAGCTTTTACCCTTTTTGGTAGTTTGTATTTACATTATGCATGTAAATTTGCTAATTTTTGTTCATATTTTATCTAATGTAAGCAAAAAATATTTTCAAAGCGACCCCACCAATTTGTCAAAACTCAGACTGATGCATATGGTCATCTAGAGAAGCTTTTTGAATTAAAAAATACCTGCACAAAGATGGATTAAGGAAAAAAAAAAAGACACCTAGAAAGGGTAGTGCTCCCTTGCATGCTGTTGAATTTATAAACATTTAGATACGAAGTCATCTGATGCCTGCATTTCACTGATGAAATACAGGCAACATCACAGCTGCCATGGAGACAATCAGAAGGTGAGTTAGTGTGAAGGATGACAGAAAAATAAGGAAACGTAAATATTTCCAACAAAGAAAAGTTAGTCCTGCAGATAAGAGGAAACATTAAAAAAAAAAATCAACTTCTTCATTTCAAATTAACTAACTGTTAAAAAGCCATTAATGTTATCCATAATAAAACATAAAACTGAAGCTAAGATACCTAGAATTATTTGACAGAGATGAAGAAAAAGATGGCCTTGTTTACTGTTAATACCATAATGAAATTCTTTGTCTTTCCTAATGAATTATGACAATTTGTTTTGCAGCCTGCGGAACTTTGGCACTAATGCCAAAAACAAAAGCAGCAAAACAGTCAAGAACCCATCACAGATTAATGGGTAAAAATGTGTATTGTTCCTAAGCATTAATTAAATCTTCTTCAGTTTCAAACAGGTCTCTCTGTCTATTAAGCTAGATGAAATAATGCATTAGCTAACATTTTAAATTGATGACTTCAGTGAACTGCTTAGTATAGATTTGTCTTTCAACGCAGTTCTACCAAATATTTCCAAATATTTTAACATACTTCTAACTGTAAATATTTTCAAATACCTCAAAAGGTGTACCAAAAACCCTCATTGTAGTTTTATTTCTTACAACCGCAGCACATTCAAAACACCCTTTATATAGTGTCCCTACCAGTTGGCTACATGAGCTCTGGGTACCCTAGAACTGTTGCCAACTAGATAGGAAGGCTGTACTAGAAAAACAAGCAGTAAGAAGATATGGATGTGTGCATTAGCCACTAATTTCCAGGCTAGAATGGAGCACCTAAACCAGAAGATATCAAATCAAACCATTAAGTTTGGAAAAGACCTCTAAGATCATCAAGTCCAACCATCAACCCAACACCACCATGACTACTAAACCATGTCCTGAAAAAAAAAAAAAGAGATACCTTAAGAACACTTCATACTATAGTAATAGTACTACTCATGCTGTTTGTTTGCACGAGTGATGGAAAACTGGAGGAAGTAAAATATGCATACCTGTGCCACATCAATTTGGGAAAGCACTCTTTTGGCAGCATCTTTACCCCGGTTTCGTTTCTTCATTTCTTCCAAACTGATCTCATGGCTTGTTAATTCAGATTGTATTTTCTATTGAAAAACAAAGACAGTAATCAGCAGGGTTTGAAGAAAACGCTTATGTTGTTAATATTATTTGGAACAGTTGATTTTGAAAGATATTAAACAGAAGTACTACACTATATACTGGATCATTAGAGGAAATTATTCAAAGAATTTCTTGTTCACAGCCCTGTACCTTTTTCAATTTAATTTCTCTCAATTGTAATAAAATCTTCTTCTGCTGCTCAAATATATATAACTCTGACATTGTGACTAATGACATAATCTTGCTAAGGAAATGGTGATTGAATTGTAGGCAAAAAAAAATAATTCTTTCTTCTAAAGGAAAACAACTATTTTCATTGGGAAGAAAATTAAAAATTAATCATAGAAAAGAAAAATACAAATAGAAAAGTGATTTGCTTCACTATTCCTATTATTTTTACAGTATCATCAGGTGAGTTGAGAGAAAACTGATCAAAGTATCCTGTATGTATAACATCTTCATCTCACAGAGCTGTGCTGTATCTAAACCAGTATACTATCTGTGGCATATTACTGACCAGAATCTATGTTCAGTATCTGCAGATATGTTAAATGCATAATGACATGTAGTTCATTAATACACTAACTTAATCCATTTCCCAACACACATTTCTGGTTATCTCTTTCTGCAAACCCAGTGTGCAATCAAATCATCACAAGAAAAATATCAGCCTTGTTGGTTCACCATAAATCAACCTTTCAAGAAACAATTAACTTTAGCAGTGTTGGCTAGGGCAATGTAATGGAAAAGAATTCCCATAAAGTATATTGATACAATATAATTTAGAGCAATTCACATATTTTTATGTTTAAATTGTGAGAAAATGAGAAACTGTTATTAGCAGAATTGTTAGACAAGTACTTCTGAGACCAATTACTCTATGAAATAAAGACAAGGTATGTTCCCACCAGGAAAGGTATTTGAGGCCATTACTCCTGCATAAAAAAGCGATTTGAGATTTAATCTTTTTTTTTTTTTCTATTGTATACAAGGATTTCTCAGATACTCTAAAGACTAGCTATAAGTTTAAATATATGCACATGTATTTGTCTTACACTACAGTACCTTGTAAAATATGAAAACTGTGTGGTTCAAAAGACTACAAAGAATTATGCAAATGAAGAAAAGGGGGGTTTAAATTACAATTTAATCCTTTAAAGTTTGATTATAAGTAAAAATGAATATATAGGTATTTTTAATCACATTTTTATAGATTAAGTATAAAGCTGTGTACACTGTATGCTGTCTACTTTATAGGGGTATTACATGGTTATAATGACTTGTACAACATTATAATGTCTTCTATATTACAACACTACGTTGAAAGCATTTTTCACAAGTTATATTGAAAATATATTGAAGTAAATTTTAAGAGAAAAAGACTTACAAAAAACCAGAAAACTATTAAGTCACTACTGAATTTAATTGCAAAAATAAATTTACAAGTCTAAACTATCCAGTACTATTTAGAGAAATAAAATATTTTTCTGAAACAAAGCATTTGTAAAAGCAAAATGACTGACAGAAAGCTGTCAATTTAGATTAAATTTTTCATTCAAAATTATCACAATTGCACATCTTCTAGTTTTCATATTTTGAGTTCTCCTTGTCAAGTCTATTTACTGAATGGCCAGCAGTATTTGAAGCAAGTAATAGATTTTTTTTCTAAGTATGGAATTTTAGTTTTGAGAAAACAAAGCAATTAAAAGGACAATGCAATCAAGGAGCGGTTTATTTAATAGTCTGTTCTGGAGTATTTATTTTCTCCTTGTCTAAGTTTAAAACTTCCCCCTTGAAGTTTATTAGAATTGTGAACAGGACTGTCTTCCGTGTTTGTGCAGTGCACACCCCAAATTGTGGGTGGTGACTCAGCATTAGTTAGCTCCTGAAGCCAAATCATTTCTTGATGTCTTGCAAGTCAGAGCTGTACATACAAGGAAGAAGCAAGTCTGAATGTTAGAAAAATATACTATATCACATCCAGTATTTCAACTCTTTGCTTCTGCACCTCATCAATTAACCAATTTTTGGTTGTATTTTCCAGTTTACTTTGTTCAACCTCCAGATCAATCTGGAAAGCATATAATTGAACAGTTCTTATCTGAATAGGTCAGAAGAGCACAGTACAGATAAGAGTAGTGTTTAAGCAATTTGGTGTTATGGGACATTGCAGGGAGATTGTTTTATCTTATGTTTTTAAATTGCTCGGCAGGAGACAGATGAAGTATCACCTACTCTGACATCAAAATGCAGAATTAGAGAGAATAAACACAGTAGAGGAAAGCTTAAAAGAAAAGTTAGTAAGGATTATAGCAAGAAAAGATTTTTTGGTTTTTTTTCCCTTCCCACCCACCCCCCCACCCCCCCCCACTGCTCACAGGCAGAAAGATTAAACCAGTCCTGAAGAGATATAAGAGAATTTATAATACCTGCCTATGATGCCCCTTTTCATTCAATTTTGACATGACCATTTTGACTTTTTTGTCCATTTTGACTCACAAATTTATTACATCAACTTCTTCTAAAAATCCACAAGAAAACACTAATTTTCTTTTTTCCATTTCTACCATTCCCACCTCTGCTTTTTTCAGTGGTTCCTGTCTATTTTATCTTTTAATAAAGAGTAAAAACTGCCTTAATTTCACTTCTAGAACATCACAATATAATGTAGTGTATGTAACTAATAAATACTACTGTGCATAAATTACTGTGTCCTACAGGTTAAGGATTGTGATTTGCCATCATTGGCATTTTTTCAGGAAGATTATTAATTTGCAAAACATATATATATATATAAACTAAAATATAAATATCTATAAAACCTAATTATATTTTCAAGGCCAAGGCAATGATAGTGCCTATTCTCATGAGGACCACTTCTAGAACAAAAAAAGATTTCAGTCCCAAGGGCATGCAATACATTATTTCTTTTAATTACTAGTCTTAATTTTAAAAAGATGAACAGTGAAATGCAGAGAGTCTTGTCTGGTTATATTGACAGCAAAAAGCAGAGAATTGGCAGTGTAGCCAGTTCTTGGAAAAACCTTTCCTATCTTGAATCAGAGAAAGGAAAGCCAAAAGAACCAACATGACTATTTGTCTCATTTGAAAATTGTCACAAACCAAACTGCAATCTCATGCTTCAAGAACAGCATTTAGAAAAAAGGTAACAGGGCATATAAGCAAACTCTGTAACATTATTTGCAACAGAAAATTGAACTAGAAGTCTTGATTATATGTCACTTCCCATCAATACCTGCTACCATAATTAGAAAAACAGTTGTCATGTTTACAGAAAACAAAGAAATGCCAGTCAGAAATATTCAGCAAAATCATAACAATGGAGAGGTTTGGGGGTTTTGGGGGGGGGGGGGGGGGGGGGATCAACCAAAACCCCCAACCTTGTGTATTTAATTAAAAGGAAGTAATTTATTTATAATCAAAGGATAAAAATATGAAACCATAATATACGTAAAACTAATATTGTGGAGTAATGGCTGAAAAGACAAGATTAGGTGGAGTGCACATCTAATATGCAAACACAGATTTTAGTATGAGTAACATTGAACAGACTACACTATAAAAAACAGCTGACAGTTCCAGTTGATGTAGTATCAGCAAGCTGAAAACCAGTTTGAAAGACATCCTGGAAAACATACTGGTCTCATGGCAGGTGAGGAATACCATTTCCCACCCCAGAACTGGGAGAAACTTCTCCTCTCTTTTGTCTGCTCCTTAAGAACAAAGAAGACTCTGTTGGTTCTGTTACTTCAGGAATGGAGCAAGATCACAGGAGATGTGCATTATGGTACGCATTATCCTCCAAGACATCTTAATTTCATGTTGCCAGACTTCATTGTATTGTATTGTAATAGTTGCCAGAAATTCATAATACAGGGAGGAATTGCTTTGCAGCCAATATTGACTATACCACCAAGATCATCAAATTGGTAAGTTCTCAAAAGCTAGATAAATCCAGAAGAAGAAAGATACAAGTGATACGTATATTAATACGTTCCAAGATGGGAGAGGGAACCCTGATGTCACTTGAACTTAGAATGAGCAACAAATAGGTGAAATATTTCCTATGGGCATGCACTGTAATGAAAGTGGCCAATTTACTAGTCTCAATTTGACTTATAATCTTCCACAAAAAAATACACTGAACTTAGTAAATTATAGTTCATTAAACACTGTGGCAGCAAAGGGATTAGGTTAAAATAAAGTTCTAGAATTAATCACACTTCTTCCTTTTTTTCCTTCTGATTTCTCTTTGTCTTTAAAGTCCATTGCAGAAAAATGATTCACTAAATTCCTGTTTACTAATTAAAAACCTGATTTATAAAACCTGCTCCTGTACAAAAAGGTTATTTTCATTCTGTGACAAAAAACTGGCCAAATCCTCAAGGAGAAACATGTCCTATTTTCTCCATGGGAAGCTTAATGAAAGACATTGAAAGGCTTTCCATTCTAGAGCAAAGATTTATGGAAACATCAGGTGATACACTAGAGACAGGTAGTTCCTTAAAGAGAGGACACTTGGAGCTCTTGGGTTATACATAGTAAACAGAAAAACCTTTTTATACCTCCCTCCAACCTTGCAGGGTTGGTCCTTTCCTCACAAGATTTCTCTCCTGCCTAGCAACTTCCAGCAGCATCCTGAGCTGTAGGCAGAATCTATAGAAGGGAGGTGTAGGGAACCCCCGAGAGTTGGCTGTGGCACCCTCCACTGCTCTCGCAGGTGCTCCTGCAGTGGGAGGTGGCATGCCCCAGCCCAAAGGTAATGTCCTTTTCTGTCCCACTGGGCTCCCAGAAGCTGCTTCCAGCTCAGCTTATTTCTTTGCTCTCAGATAGAAGGGTTTCCCCCTCGTTTGGAGCCTGCCAGAAAATAAATACGCTGCTCCCTTCTCATAGATGTTTTTAAGCATAACATGCTATGCAAAACATGCTATACAAAATAAACTAAGCAGTTACGCTATCCTCTATTACATCCACATTCATCTATCCATATTCCATATCCTCCAAGAAAATATTTCAGGCAATACTACTATTGGGCAATTGAATACCGTTTAATTCTCAAGAACTTAAAATTACATAGCCAGAGTAGTAAATCTTTCAGCAGTGAGTAGTGGATCTGAAGACAAGGGCAATTACATTACCTTAAGTTTCTTCCTCTGTTTGTTCTAGGAAAACAAGGTCTAAATCTAGCCTAGAACATCACTTCTCTACTATGGATTTCATTCAGATCTACTGCATAAAAAGGCCTGGACTTGATAGCAACCCTACGAGTTCTGCAGTGGCACAAGAAGGTGATGGCAATATGGCATGATTCAGGCAAAATGGTGAACTAATTGTTCTCTACTTTTTTGTAAACTAATTCATTATGAACTCAAATTATACTAGATTACCTTTGTAATTAATGAGTCCTTCACATAACTCTTATGCTAAAATTGCCTGGATAGGAATTTGCAGATTTGGCTCTCTTGAACTGTAGAGAACAGCTTGCCAGCTCTTCTTGGTGTATTAAGTTTTCTGATTTGTATTTCACTACATACTACTTAAGTAGCCTAACAGCTCGCAAGAATGGTGCTCAGTTTAACCTCATTTTGCTTATTTTCACAATTGCTATCAATGCCTAAAGAGTCAGATCTCAGCCTAATGTATGGAGAAAATAAAACATTTAGAGAGCATTCTGGTAAGTTAATCTTTATAAATGGCAAGATGATAATTCTAGCAGACATAAAGAACATATCTGAAACAATTTCAGAACTGTTAGTGGTTACCTTTGAACACTCTGAAAGGATAAACAAAGTACGAGATTAGAAAAATGAATTCGAAGTACCCATCTTTAAAAGTACAAAAGGAGTATGTGCCAATGATGTCACACCTTTGCAAAAAAATAAGAAAAGCATAGAATACATATGGAAGATGATGTTGTAGCAGGAATGACATACAAGTAAGTCTCAACAATAACAGCATACTTAGTTTTGGACACTATGCTTCAAGAAAGATTAACTCAAGAGTCCAAAGGAGAAGAGCAAATCATCAGAGGATAGAAACATGATTGACAAGGCAAGATTGAATAAATTGGACATGACAGACACAGTTTGTGCAGGTAAAACACAGTTAATGCAGTGTTCAGATCCTATGGAGATGTACAGAGTGTGAGAACCTGTATAGTACAGAAATCTGCACCGATACTCAAACTTAATACATAACAAAATGTAAGCTTACACTTCTGAGTAACGCTTATCAGCTATTCCCACTTTGACCACTGATCTACACATGGCTGAACAAAATAATTCTCACAATTTCCAGCAAAGGAAAAGTAAGTGTAAATACCTTTAACATTAGACATTTTACTAAGTAGACAATTGTGAATTCTTTGTCCCAAAATATTAGTCTGAAGGCAACGAAGCATGGCATTATTCTTGTCAAATAACACGTTGAACAACTGAACAACTCTGCCATTATATCGTCATATTAACTTGGGTTTTGAACATAGCACAACAATGTTTTAAAAACAGGTTAATAACAATCTTCACTTAGAAAATAGTCAGGCGTGTAGTGCTTATTACTACAGAACTGAAATTATTCAAGGAGTGTAACTGAAAAGGCAAAGTATATTTCTTTTGCTTTTCTCAGAAACACAGTGTTGTTCATTTATACTCCCCATTGCATTTTACATAAGTCTACAGGGAGAACAACAGACAAGCGATTTGTCACATGCAGATGAGAAGTGAAGGAAGTCTATTTTCTGTCCCGTAATATAAAACCCCCCATGTAATCGCTCAGACTAAACAGAAGTACAAAGTAGAGAATAACAAAGCTACAAACAATTATCTGAAAACTATTTTGTTATATAAATGTAATATTTTCAGTACAGATTTATCTTCTTCCTGTCATTTAAAAAGTACTTGGAAAAAAGTCAGCAACTGGCAAATTCTTGTGACAATGACTTCATTCCCTGTATTTTCTCGGTAAATTTAGAGAAACTAGAGACTTCAGTTGGGACCATGAGACCAAGCATACAAACAAATAATCTTTCCTTCTGGAATATTGTTTTAGACTTTATCTCATTCCAGCTTTTTTCATCATTACACCTCGAGGAGTCTGAACTGATTTATCTGCGCGGTTGCTGTTGGATTGGTTTGTCCGAATACAGCATCTTTAGCTGTACTCAAAATGAGTTGGGTGGCAGTGGCTCTCTAGCATTGAATTCTCAGTGCCACATGGTGGAGTAAGAAGCACATAGAATTTACATTCAAAAAATGATCCAAGGGAGAAGTTGAACAGCACATACTTAACTCCCCTTTCTTTCTGTCAACTTTCTGAACAAACTAGACTGATCCTTTCACTTAAAAAGAGAAGCTAAATATAATTTTGTTTTCTCAGATTCATTTCTGATCAGCTGAACCTAAGATTATTCCTCCTATCAATGCTCTAAATGGATTTGAATTTTTGAAGCAAACAGGCAGAGCTCCCAAACCCTCAACAGCTTCCTGACTATAAATTCTCCTGTATGCTCTTTTACAAATGCAACACATATTGCTGAACAGTTTGCTAAATCCCTCAGCATGGATAAACTGACCCCTGCCCAGAAACCAACATTACTGACTGAAAGATTCCCATTCCAGCTGTGCAGACGCTATTGTAGGGTATCTTATATGAATGAACTGTTTTCAGCTCTACAAGAGAGCTGTGCCAGCAGAAGCTCCGCAGGAGATGTGGTCATTCACCATGTGCCTGTTCTGCCACCGGCTGGCATGGCCCTTCACTAAACAAATGGCTTATTATTTACCCACGTAAAATTGATTGTTTACTCCCTTTCCCTCTAAGGATTTTAAAGAACTTCATGATGAACTTCAGAGAACTTAAATATTTGCATTAAATCTGTTCAGTCATTAAGTTTTTTTTCATTAAGTCCCACTAGCATCTTAAAATAAAAACATTAAAGGGAAAAACTCAGCAGCTTCTATGCTGGTTTTCCTACAGTGGATATAGTATAATCAGGTAAAATTGACATCAGATAATAAAATCTCAAGCACAAAAACAAGTTCTGCAAAAGAACCGAGCAGAAATTTTCCCATGAAAGTGTGCTAATTGGTTGAGTTTTGTGCTGCTTCAATAGTTGAAGTTCTGAATTACTTCCTTTTACACAGTCTGTAATCATTGCCAATAATGTACCTGAGGCCGTGCATAAACCAGATGCATCCACAGGATATATGAAGCACCACTGAAAATTGCCAAAATGTACGGGTCCAAACACACCAGAAAAAAAAGCACACTTGCCTATCAATTTTTTCTTATGTATTAGAGTTATATAATTACAGGATGAGAAATTAAACTGATACTTCTTTAACAAATGCTGATTCGTATCCTATTTAATGAAAAAATTGTTTACATTATTCATATTTCAAGGAAGGAGAAAAATAATTCAAAAGAGTCAACCAATAGCTAACATAGCTTAGGATTCAAACTGAAACAATAATTCGTCTGAATCTGATCCTGTTCTTATACTGACAGAAGTTAGAAGCAAATAAATTAGAATCAGTTTCAAAATAAGACTGAATGCAAATACAATCCTATTTTCTAAATACAACTTTCTTAATTTATACACATAAAAATATCTGCATGTACTTGCAAGCACACACACTCTAGAAAAGCAACTGAAAGGTACATCTATCTACATTTTAATTCAAAAGACATGGAAACCTTTATTATTAAAGGAGAGAAAACATGATTTTCAGGGCTACATATATTCAGCTTAGAATATATTTAAGATTATCTAAGCTGCTCCATACAAGAAACTCATTTTTTAGAATGATTTAAAACTCTATAGGCATGCCAGAAAAAACACATTCGAATGCCTCTTCTAAAATCCTTCTAAAGCATTTGTTCTCAATTTCCCTGTGGCATTTTTTGTTTGTTTGTTTACTTTTGTAATCTGACTTCCTAAATTTAGCTGGAATTTACAGAAAAGTTGCTGTACATAATATTGTAAACTATTAATAATTTTACACCAGAGATGTTTGGTTGTATTTAATTTGTATTCTTACCATTTCAGTGCTGCAGTAAAGCAGATGTTACAGACGAAAGAAAGAAAGAGTAAAAATGAGAATTAGATGTACATTTTTATTTCAAAGGCTCAACAGACCATTTCTAAAGAATGGGAAAAGCTGTTTCTGTTAAAATTACATGAGCTGTAAAAATTGAAATATAAGTACATTTATGTGCACATCACGAAATAATTAACAATGTTGTCTATGTTTCAATAATTTAGTAACAGTCCCAGATCATGTAATCAACTTTGTAAAAGAGCCATCTAAGAGTAATGAAGATGATGAGTTTCTTCTTTCTAGGATGGGAACTGGATTTTAAAGAGTCACATTGTTTACCTTTGTCATTTTAAAATTATTGCATAGTCTTCCACGACATTTATAGTTCTTTACATCTTCTGGACAGGTATATAATATAAATCAGAAGGAAAATTTGACTTTACTAGAAGATTATCTTGAACTTCTCGAAGTAATCCTACCTAAAATTTACTTGCACTTTCACACTGATCACGTTGCAAATCCCTGTTATTAATGGACAACCAAACACTCTTCGGTTGGTTGAGAAAACCAGTAAGCACGCCAGTTCAACCTGTTTATAACTTACCTGTGCCTCCTGAGGGACCTGTGCTGCATCAACTCTGTCTGCTATGTAGGCTGTTAGCTGTTTGTCAATAACAGCAAGGGACTCTTGGATTAAGCGGAGGGTTTTGTCAGTCTCCTGGGCAGACTGAATACTCTGTTCAAGACTCTTCTGTCTTCTCACAGCCTAAAAAAAATGACAGGGTTATCAATAGTCACAGTAATAATGCACATGATACATTTTTACCCACATTTTTTTTTTTTCCAAAGAATGCAGGCTAAGAATCAAAAATAGTACTCCTGACTTGTGCTCATCCACCTTTTTGTACGATAAGTTGCGCATCTTTTTGCCACCCATTCAGTTCTTTTTAGTAAGAGACAAACAAACAAACAAAACCCCAGATTGTACAGACAAATTCTAAAAAATGTAGGACCCTGAAAAACCAATGCATGCATTGAGAATTTCTATACAGAGTGGTAGTTGGCAAAGCTGCATAATAAAACCATCCTGGTAGTGCATTCTTTCATTCTAGAGGCATAGCGGTCCTTCTGGTCTTATTATATAATTCAAGAGATTTTGTTTACTGAGAATAAGGTTACTGCCATCACAATCCCATCCGAGACAATCCACTTCAGTAAGCGAGAGGGATAAAGACTCTCTTGAGAAGGAGCTCTCTTACATGAAGTATAAATAGCTGTCTGGAACAGAGACAATGCCTACTCTGGAAAAAAAAGAGACGGATCCTTTTCTTGTCTTGTCTGTGGACTTGCCCAATCTCTTCCCAGTCTAACCATAGTCTCTTTTAGCCTAGGAAGTTGACTTTTGCTTCTAGTCCACCACCAGTGCCGCAGTGGATTGCCTACCATCACCTTTTACACAATCCTTTTTTGAGGAGGATGCTTTCCTTTCAAAGGAGCTCACTTTATAGTTTACCAAATCAGAATAATAAATTTTCCTTCCAACTTGTCCTTAAAACACACTTATATTTAAACACTTGACATAAATGGGTTAGCTTTAACTATTACTTGCAACAGTTTAATATGTTTCTTCCATCTATCATTGTGTCTACCTGTGGAGTCATATTTTACTTAGACTACAGCTTCTGCCTAGCAGAGTTTCCACTTTATACAAAGCACATAATAATAATTACCAAAAATCTCAAATGCAATACAGTTTCTCTCTGTACAGCCATACTGCTGACGACAGAATAAAGTGACTAACTTTCTTTGACATGAATCAGAGGAGAAGGGAGAAAGCAAGCACTCTTTAAATAACATTGCTAGGTGTCCTGTCATTTTTCAAGTCAAATCACACTTTTTCTCTTTGGTGAGCCTGCTATACTTTAATTTGATTTCATATCTATTACGAAACTCTTGCCTTGAACAAAAATATCTCTCAGCAATTCAGTGAGAATATTTGATATATCTGTACCTTCTTCACGGAGCTCAGATACTTACAGAGCTTCACATTTAACAAATGGAAAAGATTATTTCTTGTGAGCATTCTTGCTAGCTGTTTGACTTAGTTAAAGGATAGGGATCCAACCAGTATTTACTATATCTGTGTTTGTAAGCTGCTTTGTGCTATTTCAAAACAGCTGATCAGATAATCTTGTATCACTGCCAGTTCCAGGAACCTTCTGTGGAACTGAGCAGCTTTACATATCAGACCCACGCTGTCACTGTTAATGGAAGCATCTGAGCCACTAAAGTATTATTACCCTACCAAATGAACCATTAAAACAGTGTAACTTCACAGTACAGTACTAAGGCTTGCCACTTAAATGACTTTTACCTTCATCTGAGTTGAGATTTTTATATTACAATGTTCTCAGCCTGTTCAAAGCAGCGGGGTTAAAAACCACAGCTTCCATTTACCTTGGCACTCCTTACTACTAATTTGTCAGCCTGGCTAAGAGACAGTCACTCCCTACCTTTCCATTTCCATCACTATACAGTAGATTGAAAGACACATTAGATCAGAAACAGGATAAGTAGCTTTCTACAGCCCACGGGTAAGGGCATCCTTCTGGAAGCATGGAAGAAAACCTCTCTGCCTTTACCGATCTCTTTGGATAACTAGCAGGACTAACCTACACACATAGTCCCTTCACACCAAGGGCTGCAGCATCCTGATGTTCAGAAAAAAATCACCATTTAAAATAAGACACAGAGAAAGTTCCATTCTTATCAGTCATTAAAATAAGCACTTGCACTTTCTGGAGAATTCAATACACTGGACAGAAATCTGGTGCTAAGTCCTTGTGAAAAACTACTTTTACAGCAATAGTTGAAGCTTTGAACCTTTGCTAAATTCTGACCCTTGCTAACTACTGCTTGCAGCTAAGCACTTGCTTAAGTACAGATAAATTTGCTGCCAGCCTCAGGAGCAGCCTGCATGCATGCAATGAAGCAGTTATCACTGCATGGAAACTCACAAAAAGTCTTAAAATTCTATGACAAATACGTGGTGATTGAAAAATTGTCATCTCTCTGCTGATATCAGCAGAAACTATGTATATCACAATCCTGTTTTAGAACACAACTGGAAAAATTAAAACATTCCCAAGCTCGTTGATCAAATATTAAAGCAGATAAAGTTAAGAAAGAATTACAACAAATCCTTGCTTAAGTCTGACTGAACTTTTATGGCTGAATTTCAAACAAATATGAAATCAGATAAATGTATATGCATGCTTGTGATATCTTTATGTGCACACAAAGTAAGTATGTACACGCACACACACAAAGACAAAACATTCCCCTTTCATTGTCCTCAGAGAGAATCTGATTACAGCCTGAGAACCTGAGCGATATTTTCTATCTTCAAAGTGAGGTGAAAGTACACCTTTTCCAAAAACCGCAAACAGTTTAGATGAATGAACGGATGATATCAGAGCAAGATGTGAACGCAGTGGTACAAGAGAAGGATTTTTTGGCAGTGGGAGCAGAACCACACAGCAAAATGCTGGGAAATGGCACCTTCGCAGTTGTGATGAATTTCTCAGATACAAGCGGGTGCTGCTTTAATTTTTTTGTCCACATTGCTTACTGGGAACAGACTCCATCCTACACGCTCACCTAAAGTCAAGCCTCTACCCTGACCCTGTTCAATTCACACAACAAATGTAACGAAAAAGCCTTCACAACAATCTTATAAAAGGTACAATGCGCTCGTATAATGTAAGATATTTCTCCAGTACACAACAGCTGATTCAAAAACCTAATCCTGTTCACTCAGTCGGGCCCTGGCACTATCGCTGGCATTGTAGAATATTTATCAATTCACTCAGGGGAATGCCACAATATGGAGGAGGCTTCTGCCTCTCCTTCAGTAGAAAAGAGAGTTACTGACGGAGGTAAGCATTAGAGGGCTTCACAAAAAGGGGCAGACAGACTACACACATCTGTAAACATGACTTTCAAATTTGTCCATAAAACTATGTCTGTGCATGTGAAAATCTATATATGTGTATTTTTAAAAGACACATGAAAGTCGAAATTTTAGATACCTATAATATAAAAATATTATATTTTATGGTGTTCTGTTTTGGGGGGTTTGGGGGGTTTTGTTTGTTTGTTTGTCCTTTTGTTTTGTTTGGGTTTTTTGTTTGTTTTTTTGTTTCCTCTGAAAGATTACAGTTTTGCTATTCCTCTGTGGAAGAAATAGATGTTTTAACATCACAGTGTATAAATGGGTCTGAGGATGTAACAGGAAGCTCTAGCTCTGCTATCAGATCATAGTCAATAAAGCTGAAGGCTTTGGTCTCTAAAGGGAAGTGTCTGACAGTTAATTGCTAAATAGGAAATCTCAGGAAAATAACCAACTGTTTAATTATTTCTGAGGCAGTGAAATGTTGACAGCTGTCAAGGAAAATAAAAACAAACAAAAAAAATCTGCTGTTAGGCACTATCAGAATGAAAGAGAAAAGAAGAAATATTCATGGACTGAATTTTTTATTAAAGTCTCTACAGTTTTTTTATAGATTTTTAGGTTTTTTTTATAATTAAGCAGAACGTTTCATTTTTATGATATGGGGTATTGCATAAATCTTTTTACAATTTAACAAAGATCAATGGTAAATGCAGGAGATGGTAACATTGCATAGTATCCATATAAAATGCCATATTAAGGGAAAGGCTGCACTGAGAGGCGATCAAATATCAGGAAAGCTGGAGGTGCTCAAACAGTTGCTTATGACTGTAGCTCAGTCTTTGATGTTGAATGTTATAAAGCTATATTTACAGACATTGCCGCTTTTTCCTTAAATAATACATTTCATGTATTTAATGACATTAGTCACACATGCAGTTACTAAGATGTTGGTTAGGGTTTTATGGTTAAAACCAAGTGGAGTTTTGTTGTTGAGGCAGTACTCAGTAGTTGTGCTGTGGGAGAAAAGTAGAACAAAATCTTCTGAAAATTTTAGCACTTTTACTACAGGGTATATTTATTTAAAATGCAGAAGCAAAATCATTAATTAGCTTGTACGTTATAGCTCATGGAAATGGGTCTGTTAAAGGCAGAAATATGTTAGCTCTCTTTTTTGGCTCAGTTATACTCTCTAATTATTGAGAAATGTTCCTGCAGGGTAAAGTTAAAAAGTTAAAAGTTAGAAAACTTTAAAATTCCTTCTTAACTTATTTAAATTACTTTAAAATTTAACCTAATTCTTGGTGTTACAATGGCTGTGTCTGAGATATACTACAACATCTCTGTACGTTTTGCATCAAATTGTTAATGTGTTAATCTCCGCTTTGTGTTTGGAATCAGAGTGGATTACTGTTTAGACTTAAACTAGAAACACCTTTTATAACATTCAAAGCATTCATTTTGGGCCCAGGAATTTTTAATACCCTCCAAGCCAGAACTAACTCTTCTGCAAATTCTAGTAATATTTCACAGCGTGTTTTTAAAGTAAGCGGCTACAAATATTTGACCTTTCAGCAACAAAGTGATATTCATCTTTGATCAACTGTATTCCAAACTGCAAACTATACCAAGGAGGACTTCTTTATCTCTTCAGGTTATCACTGCAGACAGATGGTGCCTCAGAACTTGCAAAAGCAGCCCTCTTAGCAGCCTTCAAAGCAATCGCGTGGAGATGGGGCATGAAGAATTCTCTCTCCTCTTGAGAGGAGAACAAAACAGAAAAATTGTGTCAAATGATGAATGTGTGCTCTTTGAAAGAAACAAAGGGTAATCTTGAGGGGAGTCCTAAAAGAAATTAAGAGACAGTCCCCAAGAATAAAAATCTAATCTAGTGTAAAGCTCATCTGAACGATGATGTTTTTTGTACAGTTTTTTTGCAAGCATAGTCAAGAATATCTAGCTGACATTTTTGAAGTTGCTGGACAGGATGTAAATCACTTTCAGCGTTACAGGGGATGATAGCCACTTGCAATATTAGCTTGAAGTTCTTCAGGCAACAGTGTTTTTTAGATCCAATATATACAGTTGTAAGTGAATCAGTCCTTGAAAAGGAAAGATAGGGTATATGTCGCTTATCGATCAGCCCCAGATGGTCAAAAGCAAACTAAACACACTTAGTCTTTGTTAACTAAAGAAGATAAGGCATACAAACATAAAGCCATTATCTGCCTTTAAAAATTAATCTCTATCTCAGTAGCAATGCTGTATTGTCTTGCGGCATCATTCATATGGTGGTGGTTTGGTTTGATTGCTTTATTAATAGTGATTAAATATTTCACATATCAGTTTCTGCCCACATGAGCTTATTGTCTTGGTAATTACCTGCACAATTATTCAAATAAAAATAAATAACTTAACCACATTAGGATAGCCTATTAGTCTGTCTGAAGTAGAAGCGACCTTGAACACAAGCTGAATAGCGTTATGTGCCTGCAATGTATTTTTATGCAAGGAGAGTGCATGCTGTTTGGATTTCAACAGAGCTACACAAACAGCACAGAAGATTCAGGGTCAGGAATCTATGAAAAAAGTGTGTGACACTTCAGTGGAAAAATTAATAAAACATTTTGTTGTAGAAATCATACAGTAAAGAAGCGGCGTGACTGACTCACTTGTGATTGAAATAGTTTCTTTACAGCTCTTATATTCATAGACAGATCTCACTATTAGTTTTTGAGTACTAAATATCAGATCAAGCCTTTCAAATAAGGAGGGGGCTCGCCCCCCTTTTTGTCTATATTTAAATTAAATTGGAAAGCAGTGAATACATTTCTATTTTGCTTATATATTCATCCAAATTTTCTCCAGAATTTCACATATCTTCATGTTGTACTTTCACATTTAACCCCTACATCTGGCATGAATTTTGATTTAATGTCTATTACTGTGAAGACTGAATAGTATTCATAGTATTCATACATGACTCAGCAAGACTATTTGAAAGTCCTATTTTCACGCACTGGAAGCCCTCTGCATATTCCTAGTTTTCTCCTCCAAGTCAGGAAAAAAACAACAGATGCCAAGAAGCAGAATTCTAGGGAATGTATCTGCTTTCAAACAGAAGTTACATGTAAAAAAAAAAAAAAAAAAAAGAGAGAGCATGTATACAGAAAGTTATGTTTAGTTTTCTATTATGACACTGCCCAGCAATATGGGACTACGTGAACGCCTGCACTGCACCAGAACTACCACCAGTTAGTAGAGGGAACCAGGCGCTTTCCCTCCCCATCCTTCAAGTTTAAGCTCAGAGCAGCTGAGGACCATTCCTTAATTTTTACTGTAGTATTTTTACTTCCACTGTTTTCATGAACAAGTACCTTTCAAGCACCGTGAAAGAAACAAAAATGTCATCATTGTTATGGTAGATTGTTATCATTCTAACACATCTGCTTTCCCAAAATCTTTACTTGTGCATCGTTTATCTCATTGAAACTGAGTAAATTTTGACTGTCTTTGTAGCTCATCTTTGAACATGTTCTGGTTCCAATCATAAAGGGGGTCTCCGTGTCCTTTGCTAGGTCTTTCCCTAATAATTTCTTTCTGATCTTTACCAAGTGCTGAGCTGACATCTTCCTGATATTTCTCTTCCTAACTCCAAGATCTTCCTTCTGAACAGGAACAGTCAGCTCAAAAGTTACAGTTTCGTATATGAAGTCAGAAGTCCTCCATGAGTTTCATTTTTCATGTATTTGCACAGAATACTTCTGTAATTTAACTGCCTTGTTAGTCTGTCCTGTAAGGTTGTTCTGTGTTTATTTAGAGTTTGTCCCCATCTTTGTTACTAGTGAGCTACTAGTAGTTGAGCTATTTCCTTACGTATCCCTTGGTTGTCTTAAAATTCCTTAGTGAATTCTGTTTGATACTGCCATCATACACATACACACACATTTGTATTAGTACACACACAAACATATATTAAATAAACTCCTAGTATTGAAAGTAAATATTCATGCACAAGTATCACAGTTTTGAATTGATTTAACAGCAAAAAAGTATACTGTCCCACTAGCGGGATCTATCAAAGGATTAGTAAAACTTTTTTCATGGAGTCTGTAGCAAAGATTGCTGGATTTGACTCTCCTTGTGCTAACCACGTTTCTATATTGAAGTGTCTTTATAAAATCTTGCATTGATACAAAGACTCTTATTTATTGTTTAGTAAGGAATATATCTGTAAGAGAATGTTACTCCTATATTTAATTTTGAAAATAGTTTGCTTCTCAGTAACAGTTTTGTCAGAGAAAGCATCTCTAAGTATGCAATTGAAGATTAAATCCACTAGATGGTCACTTCAATTTTGGAATTTTAGGGTTACCTGTTGTACCGGTTTTGGCTGGGATGGAGTTAATTTTCTTGACAGCAGCCTGTGTGGTGCTGTGGTTTAGACTGGTGAGCAGTGTTGATAACACAGGGATGTTTTAGCTATTGCCGAGCACGGTGCCTTCTCTTTCTCACTCTGCCCCTCGCAGCGAGTAGGCTGCGGGTGGACAAGAGACTGGGAAGGGACACAGCCAGGACAGCTGACCTGAACTGACCAAAGAGCTATTCTGTACCACACCGAGCTATACTCAGCAATAAAAGAGGGTTGGGGGGCAGTTTTTCCAAAATTGCCATTGCTGGGGGACTGGCTGGGCGTTAGTCTCCTGGCGGGGAGAGATTCATTTTGCATCACTTGCTTTTTCCCTTTTTTCTTTCACTTATTTAATTGTCTTTATCTCAATCCATGAGTTTGCTCACTTTTGCCTTTCCAATTCTCTTTCCCATTGCAAAAAGGAGACGCAGGGAGTGAGCGAGCAGCTATGTGGTGCTTTGCTACCTACCAGAATTAGCCCACCATACCTATGCAAACTGTCCACTTCTAAAGTAAGTCTTTGTTTGTGTACTATTTAGGAACTATACCAACAAAATAACCTTTTTTCTTTTTTTAATGGTGCTAGGCTGTCAGCTGCTTAATGGAAAAACAGGTCAATTATTAAATATACCTCCTGCTGAAGTTCTTCCCATCGAGTATTGAATTTCTCAAGTTTCTCATTGATCAATTCATCCAAGATTCCACCATCAGTTAAAGTCTGAGCCAACTCCCGAATCTGATTGCGATTATCTTCTGGATGTCTCATTAAACGTTCCAAAGACTGAAACAAGGCCGAAAAAAGTAGTTTGTTTTCCTTTCTGCAAATAAGATTCTACAGAACCATCACAACTCTCCTTAAAAATGTAAGAAACTTCACATTTCATACACAATAAACATAGAGAGAAAAGATAAAAAAATCTACATCCCACATCTTGACAACAAATGTTCTGTACTACTTATTACCGAAAACAAAGAAGGATTTTTCACAAAGCAATAAATTGGGTGCTTGATTTTAAAAACATGGACTATGCCCAAATAGTTCAGTGGGAGTATTTGTGTACTTAAAAATAAAAAACTTGCTTCATTATCTGAATGG
The DNA here is from genome assembly GCF_000737465.1 of Haliaeetus leucocephalus. Lineage (NCBI taxonomy): Eukaryota > Metazoa > Chordata > Aves > Accipitriformes > Accipitridae > Haliaeetus > Haliaeetus leucocephalus. Next base: position 6,189,327 of record NW_010972753.1, read on the forward strand.
ACAAAGTTTGACAGCAAAAATGCATTATCAATGTAACATTTTGTATTTTGATCCACTAAGAGTATTAACTTAATTTCTACAAATTTGAAAGGTTCCATGAATAAAAATTAAGTAATAATAAACAGAGTTGCAGTGCTAGGATGAAAGCCTGCTCTCTCTGAAGGCTTCAGCATTTTTTTGACTGGCTTAAGTGAGGCCATATGTTTTAAGAACATGTATTTTGTCAACAAAAATTGTCTATGAAATCAGGCATAACACATTTAATTACTCTGTTTCACTTAGGTGGATTTGAATTCAAAACTTCATTTGTTGAATCAAGTGAGAACATAGGACTTTCCAAATATTCTGCATCTTACTCATATGTAATGTTGATTCATAATTTGTTTTGAATGTAATGTGATTTACAATTTATCAATACACGATAAATGCGATATTATTTAACTCAGCACTTACATCTAGAGACTCAGAAATCTCTTCTGCACCTCCCTGGATATTTTCCGTTGCCTTGAGTTTCAGTTCAATCTCATTCAACCATTTGTTTTCTGCATCCAAATATGACAATAATTCACGCCAACATGCCCATACCTCCTGATGGAGAAAAAAAAAAAGTTTATTGAGATTGAAAATCTCACAACTAACTTTAACTTACTAAAACATTGAAAACATTGCATGCTTTATGCCCAAAACAACATGGTTGATATCTGATGGTTACAGTGCCCTAGAGTTGATTTTTTTCCCAGTAATTACATGTTCCAGATAATATAATACACAACCAAAACATTTTGATTAAACAGAGTAAAACCACAGAAGATAACATGAAAGAGTGATCACTTCTGCAAACAAAATACAACTTGAATCTTCCATCTCATGAATTATCCACTTTATATGCTTTTCTGTAAAATTTTATTGTAATATATAAAAAATGCAAATTATCAGAATTTTTAAAGACTCATGTTAGAAGTTTATGTCTTTATTACAAGATGTAGTTAGGTTGCTTATATATTCTGTATATTAATTACTTAAAGCACAGGTTCATAAAATGTCTAAAAAACAGCTTTCAAAAATTCTGACTGAAATCTCTATGGAAATTAATTCTAAACCACATTTAGTGCAATTTATAGACCACTTAAGTGCTGGAGTAATAAACATAATGTTGTAAAATGAAATTACGTTCTCATTCTCCTGGAATTAAATTATTGCCTAATATTTTATTTTTACAGTGCCTGAAGATACTTAAATAAGCAGATAAAAATGGCACTTTATACACAAGCAAAACATTTAAACTCTCCATAAATCACCTTTTCATTGTTCCTTTTTTGTCAGTAGAAGTTGAAATTATTTTATTGAGATGCATTAGGCTGTTTGTAGATCAAGTTTTCCAGAGTGCAATTCACACAACATCATCATCAATGATCAGAGGAAATATAGATTACCAGCTTAGAATACACACTTTTTCCACAGTGAAATTTAGAGGAGATAAATTTTACCCAGGTATATGACCGTCCTGTACAAAGTTAGCTATCACAAATTAGTTCACAATGGAAAAATAATACCAAATTCACTGTGACCACTGTATAATATGCAAACTGTCCTATGGCAAGAATCTGTAGTGGAGTTGGCCAAAATGGCAGGGTCAACTCAAAACGCATGAGACATATTCAGCTTGCCAGCAGACCAAATGCTGCTCCCGTGCTGAGATAACACCACGTGTCCAGCTTCAGGGCCGTTTAATCAAAATCCTTAGCCATGGAAGAAAGCAGCCTAGAGAAGCTGGTGAAAACAACGTCTCAGAGTTGCTACAGAAGCCAGATATTTGGCTTAATCTCAGGAGGGATAAGAACCCTGAGCAGCCATTGCTGTCTCCCACCTAAGAGACATGTCTGAGGCTTCTCTCCAGCATGTATGATTCTCAAAAAGTTTTAGGTATGTGGCTCATACCATGTAGTATTTGGTATATGGCTCATAAAGCGATGAGAGCCTTGGGCTACTCATGATCCCATATGATAACACATCTTTGCTCTCTACCTTACTTTTGCAGTTAGAAGGGCTATAAATACAATGACTGACAAGATATCCAACCTCCAAAGTTTTGCACTTTCCATTCAGTCTGCTGCAGAGTCGCTGGTAGCTGGTAATTAGAACATCGAGCTCCTTTTTCAAAGCCTCATGAGCTGCAGGTGGAGCCTTTGCTATAAAATTATTCACGGAATCAGTAATAAGCTTCACTTTTACTTCTTTCTGCATGGCTTCCTCCTTTGCCCTCTAGGAAAAAAAAAAAGTTGTAGTCTGGGTTTAAGAAGGAAATTTATTTCTAATAACTGTTAGAATTCTCTCTGACAAAATTAAGTCAGAGAGGAAAAAAAACCAAACAACCCCGCAACAAAAAAGCAACTCCAAGAACCATTAGTTCTCAGACTTTCTGACACCCAACCCCCTTTTTTTCCATTTTGTTGCCAATGCACAATACTCAACACAATTTAAGATCACACAACTATTTAGTTTTCTGGAGCTCCCAGAACAGTAAAACATTTCAGTACTTTTTTTTCCAAGAAATGCCCAAAATACTCTTGCCATAATACCTTATGAAGCACAAATGAAAAAAAGAAAAAAAAAATCTTTTGTGTTACAAATTCGTGTACCCAGGTTTAAAGGCACAATCAAAAGCAGCAAGACAGAAAAAAAAGAAAATAATTCTGTCTGATTTTCCTCTCCTTGCCACTGTCATTAACCTGCATTTAAAGAGAAATTGCAGAAATAATTTTTCTCCAGTGTATATTTCACACTTTTATCAGAGCATTAATGTTGATTTCATTCTTCTACTTTACAGAGGCAGAAAAATCAGTGCCATTATTCACCACCAGTGAACATTAACCTAACATGAAGAGAGGATAAAGTGAAAAGGGACCATCCTCCTAAACAGCACTTTCTGTGTTAAACCCTAGGCAGAGACGTTTGATAAAGGACAGACATAGGAAATACAAAGATCCAAGGAACACAGAGAATCACAAATGGATAGTGAATTAAACCCAGTAATTAACAAATCCTACGTAAATGATCAGGATCCACCAACCTGCCACCTTTTCCCTGTTTTAGTCGGTGTAACCACAACAACTGATCAATCCAATGTCCAACTTTCTTCCTCCACCTTTTGCTACTCTCCCCCTTGTTATGCCATCTCATTAATAAGATTGTCATACTTAGCGTTGTTTCCTCTGAGTGCTTACAATGGGATCGTGTCTATGACTGGAGTCATACCAGTACTGGAAACAGAGGGATGGTATACAGAGTGTCATCAGTGTGTACTGGTCTTCACAGGAATTTAAGCTGAGAACTCCCTGGCTCGAAAATATTAAAACAAAACCTTGTTCCTGACAACCTTCTTTCTCTCTGGGTCTGAGGAAGTCCATGAACCAGAATAATTGGGATCACAATGAATTCTGGTCCAGATTTTGCCTGTTGTGTGACAGGAGAGGTGGCTGCAAGCCTTCGGGGAAAGGATCACCAGGAGCAGGTGAAGGGATGCGTGACAAATGATCTGGCTATCTGCATAGGTCGAGGTGTCACAGTTTGACACACCTGTACTTCACCTGGAAACACAGAATATTCACTAGGAAATCCATCATGGGGGTTGTGTCGAAATCCGTACATTTTACCTGTTTTATTATGCAGTGCAATGTATAAATGTGAGTTTTGTTATTTAATTACTAAAAAAGAACTGTATCTCTAGAGCAGATGTTTACTTTTGATATATTTGTCTCATTTACAATGAATTGAACTTGTTCCATCTATCTCCATATATTCTGTATATTCTGACTGCCATCAAGTCATTTCTGCCAGTAAATAAAGATATCATCAGTTGCAAGGTCAGATACCCTCAAACACTGGCAAAACCCTATGGACAATGAAGAGTTTGCAAAGTGTTGGATAGATTGTTAAGGCCATATAACCTGACTTTCTGAATAGCACAAACCAAACAATTCACTTCTGAAATGAAAATCAAGCTCACATCCAGTGGCTGAGCAAGAGTATATTGGTGTTTTTGTCCACAGGCCATATTCATCCCACATGAAAGAAACATTATTAAGACCAAAATATGCTGTTCCTATATTGCTGTATTGAAAAAATAATAAATCATGCGTACTTAGTACATATCAACATGCATCCTGAAGCCCTAAATCTTTTTTCTTCTCTGTCTCTAATACAAAGAGAAGACAAAAACCTGATTTCACTCTATCAGTTAACTGTTGCTAATAACTGAATCTTAGGAATTATTCCTTATGTAAAAGAATGTTGAAGCTGCATCAAAATCAAGTATCCAATGAAGCAGAGAAAAAAAAGCAATGCAGTATTGCAAAAGATTAAATACCTTCCAACATTTCCAAATAGAAATTACTTCAAGCCACCTACTACTTTAAATTTTAGGCTAACAAGTAGATGTCAAAAGGCACTTTCCTGAAAGAGAGAGTAGACTTTCTCTACAACGAAAGCTTCAGAAAGAATTTAAACACAGCTCAAGGAATTAGTTCATCTTTTACCTTCAGCTCCTCAACAGCTTTCTGTAATTCCTCAGGTGTTTTATACTCAAAATCTCTTTCCAGATATTCTTCCTCAGCTTGTGTTATCCATTCATGCATCTCTGACAAATCCTTTCTGAGACTCACAGTCTTATCCAAACCACCTTTTAATGCTGCCTTCTTAGCATAGGCCTTTAAGAAAGAAGAGATTACATGGTACTTGAAGCAAGGCTACTGTACAAACATGACAATATTTTAGCCCGAAAAGAACCAAATTAAATCCTATACTAATAACATTGCTGTAATTAGGCAGATGTTTACAAGTAATTAGATAGATATTAATAATAGGTAGTCACAAAAGTATTACACATGTGCATACATCCTTTTTTTAGTGAGTCATTGCTGCGCAGAATGAATTTTCAATAATCCTAGAACAGCACTCTACACCATATGCTGAGGTCATCAGAAAAAAAAATTGAAAAAACATCACCCAGGGACTATTTTCTAAAAGACGTAAAAAGAACAACCACAGGAGACCTTGAAAGTGCATCCAAGGATGAAACCAGAGGCTCTTGAGCTGTAAAGTCAGATGACCTTCAAACCAGTTTGAATGCAACTTGCTAGAGAATAAAGCAATATGCCTATCTTTCTTCTACTAATGAAGTCATTATTGAATCTCTCAGAAAGGTGTATATCCTAAAAATAGGTAAGTGAAAAAGGAATCACCTACTGGAAGAAACTACTTCTCTCAAAGGGAAAAATACTTTTCTTAAATCCTTTGCCAATCACTATATAGCGGTCATATAACTTATGTCATACAGCTCACGTATAGAACTAGATGATATTTAAGGTCCCTTCCATCCCAAACGATTCTATGATTCTATGAATTGTGCATCAACTTATCAAAATTGTCCATAACTGATTCAGCCATTGGCTGAACCATTCTTCAATGGTATACAGAAGTTTGCAACAAAACCAGTTAGTTGTACTGGTGCCATTTTTCAGAGTTGGGCTTGCAGAGCTGATCGCTCCCAATATCCTGCACTGTGATGCTACTTCAGTAAATGTTATTTTCAGTAACATCAGGGGGAATTGTGTCTTAGTATTTGGTCTTAGTTTCTGACTGTTACTGGTTTTGTTACTCATCCTTCAGGACTGACTATTAAACATAAATGTTGTTCTACATAAATGTTGCTTTACAGAACAAAATAGAACAACACTAAAAAGGGGATGTTCAACAAGTATCAAAGCAGAACCGCATGTGGCCCTGCAAAATTGCCTCTTCCTCAGTCGCAGCACCAGAAGAGGGTATTCTCCCATCACCTGGAAAGAGCATCCGAATGCCAGTTGTTAGCTCTCACAGTCACACTAACTGCACGTACATTAACTCCAGCTGACCTTTCCAAATCCTTTCAAGAAATCCCCACAGACCAAACTGATTTTTGTATTCATTACTCATGTGTTTTAATAGCTATTACTGAAGAAGTCGTGTTAGAAATGCCCACTGAGAGGCAATAATTTGTGCTGTGTATTGAATGGAACTACTGCAGGCAAATTTTCAGGGGAGTCAGAAGACAACTGTAACAGACTTCTAAAACTCGTAAGGCATCACTTGAAATTTCTGTGAGAGAACTGCAAAGATATCAAATTTATTAATATTACAAAAAGAAGCAATTAAAAACTCCACATTAGTCAAATGGGAAGGACTACAGAACTGGATCAATAAAATGTCTTACAGATTTCAAAGATGAACTTTTTTGATAACTGTTTATCTGAACAATATACAGAGGCTATTTTTCACATGTAAAGTGAAGAATAAAAATCTTAGAAAGCATTAGACCACCTTGAAAGGTAATAGTTTTACTGTTATGCAAATACATGCTAAAAAGGTAGAAAACAGAATGAACAATTAGGAAAAAAATACAAAACGAAAGACGTTTCCTTTGAACTATCATAAAGAATCCAAATGCCATCAATGAAGTAAGAGCAATTTTTAGCTTCCTTAATCTGTAAAATTATTTATTAAGAATGTCTTTAATTAAAACAAAAGAATGGTCCTTTCCCGTTATACCCCATTCTCCCAAATTCGTGTGACCATTGGAGACTGTAATTTACACACATGCATATGCGCACATACTCTTAATTCCAAGTTATTGAATTCTGAACTCTTCACTGCTTTAGTGTCTTATTTCTTCTAGAGTAATGACACGTGAGTACAATGACGCAAAAGAAAATGTAACGCTAAATACAGAACTGGATTTTTTGGCAAATGCCTATATACCGCTTTCAGAAAGCTAGTTTTGCAGGAACCATAAATTACATTGCTGTTAAGATCTAAGATATTACTATATAACTTTGTTATAAAAATAGTAAGATATTGCATTATAATATAAAGAAATATACTTTACATGCATTGCTACATGCTAAACAAAATTCCTAAAATAGAAGTTTAATTAATGTGAACCAAATATGTCTAAATTCTGTTTCATATCTACTGGATATGCATAGAAAGACAAATTCTGCCAATGAGAAACCTGATTATGAATTTAAAATTAACCAGTCACAGAGGGAGACTTGATACCTGTTGGCAAATGTGTTCCCATTGAACATTGAGATCCTTTAGTTCTGTCTCTATTCTGGAAGCAAATTCTGGCTCTGCTTCACTCTTCATTTTCTTCCCAACCTCATTAACACTGTTCAAACTGGGCTGGATTGTCTGGATATCATTTACTAAAGCCTAAAGGAAGAGCAGAAGATTAGGCAAATTCACACAAATTTTCAGATATGCTATCCCTATCAAAACATGTCTACATGAGATTCTGACGTGCCTTTGGTCCAGATCTCCAGTCAAATGAGCACAATTAACAGACTTAACTATGAAAATAAATAAAAAAGGAATAAGCAGCTGTAAATATGGTAAGCTATGCTATATCAGACAATGTTTATTTGCAAAAATATATATTATGTAACTTTCAAACGTTACGTATATACAATATATACACTCATATATAAAGTTATATTACTTGTATCTATTACAACGCCTAGATCTTTTATTCACGTTTGTGAAAGAGCATCCCATCATAATGGTGGAAAACAGCCACCTTATTAACTACGCCAGCATTACCCTTGGATAGGTAATTCACCTGGTAACTTCCTTAAAATGATCTGATTGGTGATATTCTCTGGTTATGTCTAGTTATTAGAATTTTATTTGTGGTTGAATATTATTTAAGCCCTGAGGTAGTTCTAAATTGCCACTTCCAATTTTATTTCCTAAGGCCGCCTTCGGTGCTGCAGATGTTACCTGGGCTTCCTACACAGTGGAAAAGGCTGGAAGTGTAAACACATAAAAGATGATGAAGATTCTGGTAGCTTTATTATATATTTGACAGTAATGGCTAATATTTGTACAAACTCTTCATAAATTCAGGTGACAGATTCTAAAGGAGTTACATGTAACTTACTACTCTGTAGAGATAAGACCTGTCCTATATAATTTATAATCATTTTTATTTAAATAAGGGGTAAGAGAGAAAGTCTGAGGAGCTCGGAGTTCTGCAAGATCAATATGTACGTTTCATAATATTTACACATCCTGTCAGAACATTTACAGAACCTGTAAATTCCACTGAACATATAGACAGGGACTACCATGGATTACAAGATTCACTGCACTTACACACTCTGTTGGGAAAGGCAGAAGTATTTGTAAACCCTGTGATGGAAGTATCAATACTTCATGATGCTTTAAAACTCTGCTGGGACAAAGTCCTGGAACTTGTAAGTGTAGTGAGAAAAAAAATGGACATAACTCACAATACCTGCAAGTTCTTTCGGTACAGTCAGAAAAGCTTGTAAATAATGTGTGAATAATAGATAAGGAGAAAGATCATCTGGCACAGGTTACACAGCTTATAACAAATAAACATGCAATGTTTGTAAACGCAACAAAGTAAATAAACAGTTATCTTAAAAGGCTACTAACTTATTTGCTGCAAGTACCCTCTCTGATGTTTTGCTCCTGCTATAAATACATAATGATACAGTCACTGTATGCCTCCTCTCTGTATGAAAGTTCCCAATCTTTTAATGGAATTTTCCTTCAAACCCAGGAAATGCAGGAGGTTCAAATAGCTTGCAGAAGAAAATCCCCTTACAACACAGATTTATTTTTAGGAACAGTAGTCATTTGTGTAACTTCTGTATAAGCTAGGCTCACAGAGAAGAATCGAATAATTGCCAAGCAGGCAGGGAATACTTACTGTACATTGCTCGAGTTGCTTTTCCAGTGCTTCTGAATCACCAAGGGCAGGCCACTCTTCCTTCAGAAAAACATCCACTTCAGCCATCCACTTCTTCAGCGTTTTAGTATCGTTCTGTTTATTAAAAAGACATTTTATTACATTGCACAGAACCTGACTGGCAATAGCGTAACTCATCCTGGCACTATGACTAAAATTCATCGCAATGTAATTTCAAGATTATTGAACTGTCTGAAAAATACAAACACAGCAAACAAGCAAAACCAATTTTTTCTGGGACTGTCATCGACTCTTTAGCCTGCACTCTGACCATTTCTGCCCAAGTTTAACGTGTCTATGAGTGGGCAACTTTCTGGCTCTCAAATTTATGCCTTGCAGATATCATTTGTGTTTAGATGCTGCATGCGTGTTCATTGGTTCCTTGTATGGCTTCAGATGACTCATAATTGGAAATTAATTCAGGTTCACCTATCAAATCCTCCTGTGCTTCAATTTCAATTTCAGGCTCCTTTTGGAAGTTGCATGCTCTATTGCCTATTTCTTTACCAGAACACAACACAGAAAAACTCCCTTACTACTCAGAATGAAAAAAAACCTAATTGTAACTGAAACAGTAATCGAAACAAATTCACTTCAGAAACTAAAATCATATAATGACTCAATGAATCATTTCAGAGACTGGCTCTTACTCTCTGAACTAACAGTAATTTAGTTACTGTTTCTAACACTTGAATATTTGTAATCAGTAATTTGCTTTTAATAAATTAATAAAAAAAGCTGAACACAAAATGCCTTAAGAGTGGGAATGCTACCAGTCCCAGGTAACATTTCATAGATCATCCAATACCTTGAAAAGTAGGATGAGATTTAAAAAATGTCTCTTAAATGTACCTTAAAATGCCACCTTAGGTAAACAATTAGATGCACATGTTAAAATAAAAATTATAAATGTCAAAAATTTGAAAGGAAAATTATAAAGCGTTTGTTCATTAAATTGTTTTCATCAACAGCAAACTACAGATTGATATTATATGCTGAAGAGCTGAATTAAAGCACAAAAAAAGACCTTTTGTTAGAATACAGACTGTGCCCTAAAACGTGTACAAAAATGCCTTAGCGACTATTACGATAGATAACCAAAAGGAACATTTTCCTAGTGTGCTTGATATATTTAATAACAACAGGCTACCATGGAAAATGAACTGAATTAATAAAAATAATTATACCGAAATTATCAGTATACTTCAGAATGGCAATTATTAAAACACTGTTGAAGTGTCTACTGTGCATTCCATTATCAGTCAGTAAAAATAGTTCAGAATCATATTTCATGATGAAACTTTAATACCTCTAGAAGAATACTTTAAGTATAGTTCATTAATGCTGCAAAATACAGATCTGATGGAATTTACTTAAAAAGAGGTCAGTCTCCAGCTACCAACGAAAATCAAATATATGACTTGCACTTTGAATCAGACTGTAAATGCATTTTATTTATCGACACTGATTTCATCGTATCCCATGCTGACGCATTCCATAAATTGCAACAGCTAAAACAATCGTCTGGAAGAGAAGTCATTCAAAGGGTTGAAAAGACAATGACTTTTATTTTAACTGTGTACTACAGTGACTTCAGCAATAAATATAAAGGCTAAGATTTGTACGCAACAATAGCTCACATAGCTTGAAAACTACGTGCTCTACACACAGCATGGTCATGATGTTCAGGACTTTCTCCTTTTAGGAGTAGTGGGGGAACCTCTAAACTTCTGTCCAGAAAATTTGGGGGGGGGAGGGGGGGGGCGGAGAAGAGACAGAAATTTTAATTTCTCAGGCAATTGCAAATATTTCATTATACCTCTGATAAAACTGCTTTGCAGTTTTCCTACTTATATTGGGTTCCAGCTGCCTCCAATGGACCCACCACAGGACACAGCTGACCCCGTGGTCACATAGTGACACCTCTGTGATAATATAGTTAAAAAAGGGCAAAAACACCAGAGAGGCAAAGGAGGAGAGGAAAAAAAGTGAGAAACAACCCAAGGTGGGTGAAGAAGGAGGGAGAGGAGGTGCTCCAGATGCTGGAGCAGAGATGCCCCTGCAGCCTGTGGGGAAGACCACGGTGAAGCAGGCTGTCCCCCTGCAGCCTGGGGAGGACCCCACGCCAGAGCAGATATTTCCTAAAGGACTGCAGCCCGTGGGAGGACCCACGTTGGAGCAGGGGAAGCGAGCGAGGAGGAAGGAGCAGCAGAGAGGAGCTGGTATGGCCTGAGCACAGCTCCCGTTCCCCGTCCCCCTGCGGCCCTTGGCGAGAGAGGAGATAAGTAAAGCAATGGAGTGCGGACTAGGAAAAAGAGGGAGGGTAAGTGTTTTAATTTCTGTCTTTGTTTCTCACTACACAGATCTATTTTAATTTTCCCCAAGTTGTGTCTGTTTTGCCCATGACGGTAACTGGTAAGTGATCTCCTTCTCTTTTTCTCAGTCCAAGAGCTTTTCCATCCTATTTTCTCCCCCTGTCCTGCTGAGGACAGGGAGAGAGAGAGCAGCTGGGGCATCTAGCTGCTGGCCAAGGTTATCCCACCATACCATTAAACTTCATTTCATGGCCAGCTTCAAACATCAGAGATGTAGCTATGGAGCCAAAGCTACAATTTAGAGCAATGTGGCATTTCACTAGCTAAATGTTAAATGGTACTGATAAAATGTCTTACTTTTTTTCTATAATGAGGTTTTTTTCCTCTACAAAGCAGAAGTGTAAGAATACTTTGACAGAAAATTTATTCCTGACCAGACAACTCTATTCAATTAAGCTGAAAATAACAATTACAGTTCACATGCTACTGTATTATAATTCACAACATGGAACTAATCATGTTCTACTACCAGCAAACCAAAGCCAAGGACAGAAATATTTGATGTTGTAAACAGAAGAAATACAGAGCAACAACACCGAGAAGAAACACGCTGTGACAACACAGCTTTGAGTATGGATGCAGGACCTCAACCTTCAGAATTTTCTTTGTGATATTGCCCATGAGTATGCAAGTGTTCATTTGCATGGAGGTGAGGAGAGAAAAAGATATAAAAAAAATTTAAAAATACTTTCTCCTTTTTTGTGACTGGTTGATCTGAATTCCTTTGAAACCTGTCCCTTGCAATTATATAGAAATAGAACAGGAATATGTTAAAAATGGACTTATTTTAAATCTTATAACAACTAAGTCATAGACATCCCCTGTAATGCTGATACATGTGATTTATAAATAAGTATAAATAGCAGATCCTCACAATGAAAGAGTGTAAGGTTCCAATGCTGTCATTCTAAATACCAGAAAATTCACACAGTTGTATAAGTCATATACACCTCTGCTTTCTGGCAACTGCTGCCAAGATACTACCATATTACAAATGACTTTAATTAGGTAAGTGAATCCATTAAAGTCAATATGGTTACAGCTACTTCAGCTGCATGAAAAATAAGTAGAGGAATATTAGTAGCAACTTCACTGAAATCAAAGTTAAGCTTTGCTATTGAAACAACATAGGCAGAAACAGCCACAAAATCAGAATTCGAAGTAAAATCTTGGATCCACCAAAATCAAGCAAACATTTAATATATTGTATGTATTGTTTTGATATTTCACTTCGGTGTTACTTTCTTGAGGTGTATAAATGCGTTCTGTGCCTGTCCCACAGGCACAAGCCACCACATAGTAGTTGAGGCTGAAAAAGTTTGGCTAACCTGGAATCGCTGGAGTTTGGTCATGAGCTCCTCAAGTTTCTGACAATGTTCCACCAGCTGTGCCGATAATTTCTTCCAGCGGCCAAGGATCACCTCAATCTCCGATCGATATCTTTGGCTGACTTCTGCAGGGGCTTTCCTGGACATGTCTTCCACAGTTGTGCTGAGATAGTTGAGGCCTTTTTGCTGCTCTTGCAGAGAACTTTGTAGAGCCTATGAATAAGAAGCAAATAGTATCCTGATTCATGTGTCGGGCAATTCTCTTTGCTTCACAAACACAGGTGAGACTGCTGAAGAAAGGACTGAAAACTAAAGATGTAGGTCACCTTTGCTAAAACATCCAATGACATATTCTACTGAGCAATTTGTAATTGGTTTTCTCACACAAACTAGAAAGTAGATTTTTTAGTTGAACTGAGAATATAACCAGAGGTGTTTATACTTGTTAATAGCGCTGATCTACACATACGTCATTAATTTGAGATTGGAATTGACAATGGCCCTAATGATTACACTTTCAAAAAGAATGAGACTATACATGGAGAAAAAGAATAAACTTAGAACTGCTTCTATGATTCAAAGTTTTTGATAAGTTCTCAAAACTTTTGCAATTCTTAGTCCAAATTTGCTGCAACTAACTTTTTTTCTGTATTCTACTTCTTATTTCTGAATGTCCATTACTAGTTGCACCAAACAACATGCTCATTAGCCATCCAAGAGTAGAACAATATCAAACATTGACACGCAGGGAAGGTTTGTACCCTCTGGCAAAACTTGTTCCACATTTGTGTCTGCTTGTAAATCCGACAGGAAATCTGACAAAGCCCGTGCTGCATTTTGCAAATCACCTTCGTTTCCATGTCAGCTCTGGAAAATGAAATGAGCTAAATCTACATTTAACTACCAGAGCTATCGTAAAAGGAATATTTTATATATCACGGGGACAAACAACGGCCTTTCCTTAACATGTTCGGTATCTTATAAAATTGGTTTCAATGGTGAAGAACACTTTCAATCCTTTAACTTTAGGAATCGATCCTAAGTAAGTATCCACCGTCTGCTGAAGCCCTTGCCTAAAACCCAAATGGCTACAATTCACTCAAGATCCATCAGCTTCAGCAGACTCATGACAACTAAGGGTTCTGTTCCTCTAAACTTTACATTTGAGACTTTTTTTTCCCCACAGCCTGACCACTCACCTTGAGCTCCCTGAGTCTCTGCTCCATGATTTCATATTCAGCAACCGCAACCTGAGGCATGGAGAGTTTAGTCTCCGACTGCTGGATCCACACAAGGATAGTGCTCATTGTCTCTTTGTATTGTGCAGGAGGCAAACTGTCAAAAACTACGTTCAATGGGGAAGAAAAAGGAAAGAAGAAAATAATTTTGTGCTTCATTATTTGGTTTGCTGACAGAAGAAGTCTGATAAAACACTAAGCCTTATGGAAGTCAATGGCTATTTTGCAACAGATTGCAACAGGCCCAGTATGTCACTACCAGATTTTTCCAAAAAATGTGGAAGCAGAAAACTTTTGAAGAACAAATGCACTCATTCTAATGTTCATGGTATCTCCATCATTTTGTCAGTTGTGTGTCATTTGACTGACTTGTTATAGGTCACACGACAACTTATATGGCCAAGACAACTAGTTCAAATATGTGTGTTTAGAGATCAACAGACAAACCATTGTATTTAACCCAAAATTGAATTTCAGAAATGCATTAAGAACTAGCATTCCCTTTTAAGGCCCATGTTTGTGTGTTTAAGGTTTCTGTTCAAGTAAAAGGTTCTGTTTAAGACATCTGTTAAAAGCTTAGAAAATTAATCTTTCTTCTGCATTAAAGTTGAATTTTATTGAACTGTGCTTATTGCACCAACATTACAGCTGCTGTAAATAGACGACAACTGGCACACATGTGAGCAACTCATTAGCAGAGATACTGCCTCTGCCCTCAACAACAGTTGCTTCTATACTCATTGACAAAAGTAGAGACAAATAGCATGGCTGGCTGGAAACAAAACATTTCCAATTTGTACCACATAATAAAGAAGTATATAAAAGCTCAAAAAAATGTTACGCCTATTTGGATCTCCGGTATGTCTCTGGTGTTTCAGAAAGAACTGTAGTGAGAAATGATATAGCTGTCCAAAAAGCAATTTTGACAAACAACACAGTTATAAGTTTTTAAGTGCAAGCTTGCTTACATTCTCATATAGCAACACCTGGCAGAACGTACTTTAGGTTTTAACCTAATTTTTTAGTTGATCAACAGAATGTTACTTGAAAAAACTTTGTATTTTCAGTTAGGCATCATAACAACATACTAAAATCAGGGCAATTTAGGCTCTCTCTTGTGGAGTATGCACATTTTATGGCATACTTTCCTCATAAAAATCTTGGCTGATCTGATTTATCACACGCATCCGGGGATTTACGAAAGATAGGACTTGGTACCAGGAAAGACAAGAATTTCTTCCCTTGTGATGTATTTTCTTTACACAGAAACCAAGAGTAATACATTCTTGGAAACACAGAAAGAAAACATTTTCCATCTCATCAAATACCACTTTAAATCTTTTTATTTCCTTAGTGATATTTGTATTGTCTTTGACTCATTTAATCCAAACAATTCCTACTTTAGCATAAAACATGCATTTAAACACATCACTCCAAATGAATGGAGATATAATTTCAACAGTTCAGATATGTTAAAGGAGCATACAACTCTTAATCTGCAGTTTTATTTAGAAATATGAAATGGAGTTCAGTATTGTGATGTAATGTTTGATGACTTCTATAAATAATTGTCTCCTTTAAATGACAAACAAATCTTAGGACTGGTGTATGACTTCAGGCAGCTGTATAAAAGAATAGCTATTTTGGTAGTAGCGAAGAGTACCTCAGAACAGGTGAAACCACAAATTCGCTGTTACAGCAAACTCCACCAAACTGCACGAAACTCTTATCCTGAAAGTTTGCCAATAATAATAATAATTTTAAACCCGTCCAAACACTGCAGATGCTTTGTCCAATTTTTAACAAATTATGTTCTTTAGTATTTGAAGGAATAAATAAGAGTTCAAGTGGGATCACAGATGTTGATTTAATCAAGCTAGTAGCTTTCCAATTCAGTTATTAAATACTCCATTTAAAAAGCACTTTTAAGTTCAGTGAAGCAATAGTTTTCCTATTTCATTTTTCCAGATTCCTAGTAGTAAAACACTACTTTTCAAAGCCTTTTGCCTACCTAGAGTTTTTGGGGCTTCGTGTTAGTTTTTTGGTTTGGTGTTTTTTGGGTTTGGGGTTTTTTTGGCAGGGCGGGGGATGGTTGGTTGTTGGTGGGGTGTTTTTTGTTTGTTTGTTTGTTTTGTGGTTTTTTTTTTTTTAAGGTAGACAATGTGTCAGCATTTTCATCCACAAGGAAGCATATTAACATCTTTTTAGATGACACTTCAGAAGAGCCTATATTGGTTTTGCAACTCATCATGCCAACGGTGAGAATTCCAACTCCTACAGTGGGATTCACGTTACCTAATTTAAGCTGTCTAAATAATCTAACACATTTACGGTCTCTCTGTGGGCAGTATGAATCTCTAAATTCCCCATGCTCATAACATAAACACACAGCCAGGCCTGTTTATTTTTATCCTAAAATTTGTTTTGTGATACTAATGTTTGTGGATTAAAGTCCACATGATAAGCACAGTGCATTAGTATGGATCCTGCTATATTATATGAAAAATTCAAGTGGTAATCAGAAATATATAGCATGTCTGCAACCCAAGCTTTAGCTAAACTAGGCCCATGACAGCACTGTAACAAAATACCACAGAGGGAAAATACAAATATGTTACTGTGAAATATCAGAATACAGTTCCCATCCCATAATAGGAAAATGTTGTTGCATTAATCTATTCCACTTGTAGGCAATGCATTTGGGTGTGACTAACATTGTAACCCTTGAGAACTGACAGGCAAATACATTTACACTTGCATATTTATTTTAGAGAAAGTGCTTAAATTTGGAAATACAATGTGCAGATAGATATTTGGTTAGGATATATTTTTAATAAGTTGAAGTATTTAAACATGTGAAAATAGCTTTCCAAATAAGTAGAATACTTTTTGTTTGTTTGTTTTTCCTTCCAGCTTCCTTTTTTGTGACCAGATTTTCCAGTCAAAAATCTTTTCCCAAATCAGAAATGAAATGAGAATACAATTATCTCAACACAGTTATCAAATCACACTGGATATGCTGCAATATGTATCTCCTACAGTCAGGACAAATCCCACTGTTCATCACATCATTGTGAAAGAAGAAGAAAGGCAATAAATATAATCTATGGCATCATTTTAGTAAAGACTTATTCCCTGAAATGAAGGAACTAGATTGAGCTGCATGTGTTTCCCATAAAAATCTCCTCAATAGTAACTGCAGTTTAAAACCATGCTGAATTTCTCACAGCTTTCTTTTGTTTATTTTGTAATACAAATACTTGAAGCTATTCATCAAAGTCTTCACACTGATGACTTCATAAACGCTGTGATTCCCTTCTCTCACATCTTTCACCAGAAACTGTTAAAGTGGGATCATAAGGAATCTTGTATAATTTATAATCAATGTTCTGCAAGTGCTTTAACACTTTGAATTCTCTTATTTATTAAGCTCTTAAAAGAAATAGAAAGGAAGCCCTTCTCCAGTTCTACAAGATCTATTGTAAGAATAAATATCTTTTAAAGATACAACACTTTTTAGGTGGTTTTATTTCCCATCCTTATAAATTTTCACTTTTACCATGGAGGAAAAGGATACAGTGACCTACGGAGTAGAGGACATTATCTCATACACATTCATGTCACAGGTTGCTTTGTCCTTTCATTCATCGTTTAAATAAAAAATAATTACCAGAGGAAATGGATGCAAAAGAAAAATGAAATTACTTGCATGTTACTTATTAAAACAGTATTTTCTCACAGATATCTGAGCTGTATCTTCAGCTCAAAAGACACATTCAAAGAAAGTTAAGCAAACTTTATCCCTCAAAACCAAACAGCAATGAATATTATTGCTACTTAATCATAGTTCAGCTCTTAAGAAGAATTAGTTATGACATTTACAGGACACTTGCTTAAAATTCTTCTTCCTCAGGTATGCAATGATTGGTGAAAGATTATTATAGATATCATAACAATTTCACTGTCACTTACAACTCAGAGCATGAAAATAAGTTAGCAGTTCAAAGTTTAAGCAAAAGCAGACCAACGACAGACTAAATCTCCAAATGGTCATCATACTGTTAAGGTTATTGGGGTTTGTTGTCTTATAAAATTATGCCAAGACTGAGTTGCGTGAACTCTAAGTAATGCGACCCTCTTTAAGATACTGTACTAGTGGATTAGGGTGAAAAGTGGTGTACATGCAAAATAACTGTCAGTCAGCATGGGGCGGGTAAGTAAAAAGTCTAAAGAATCTTGACTTGATATAGAAGGCAAAAACTTTCTAAAGTCCTTTTTGAAATAAAGAGGAAAAACATCATTTGAATGCAGATGAATAATTCATCATTAATAATAACAACAACAATAATGACGACGATGACTTCATCTTTGGGAATTACTGATCCTGCAAAGGTAGAATCAGGATTTGAAAGCAAAGCACAGTGCATGAACTTATGAAGCAGAGAGAAATGGAAATAAATATGACTTTTCCTTTGCTACCTCCATCCTGATATTCTTAATTTCACCTGCCAGAAAATCTCTTTTTTTTTTTTTTTTAGTTACTTTCTAAAACTCTAACTACACTCCCCAAATCCCCCCTGAAGAACAGTCTTGTCAAATTGAGAACATGTATCTCACTGAAGACCACAGCTGGATAAGAGTTCACCACAGCAAGACTAAAAAGCAGAAAGCACCTTAACAGAGTTTAGTCCAGTCACAGAACAAGAGGAATGCTGGAATGAATCAGCTGCCACCTGGGAGGTAGTTTGAACCCAGGTGTATTCACTTACCTGACACTGACTGACAGCTCTCCCTGGGCAGAGGGGGAATGGGAGGCTGACCAGGCTGCTCCCTAGAAATCCCTCTGACAGCAGCAGTTAATTTCAAGACAAGTAAATATAAAGTTCAATCCCTCATTCTTCACTGGGGAAATTATAAAACTATGAATTTCCTTGGGAAATCACATTATTCATATTCAAATTCTTGCCGTGATTGTCCATTTCACTGCCTTGTGTACATTACCAAATAGTTCAAAGCACTGTCTGACCTCTATTTTGTCTATATTCCAGTATTCTAGAAATGACTCTAAGTGTGTTTGGGGAGGAGGGAGAGCTAGAATGATGGATACGCCATCTTCAAAAGGATCAATTACCTATGGATATACAGACATTCTATAAAGTAAGAAAAATGGGGCCATATTTCCTCCTATTTTATGAGGTTGTATTGCTTTTATAAACAACATTGCAAAATAGTGAAAAAAACAACCAAATAGGTTTTAGAATTGGCTTTAGGTTAGGTTTTATAACTGGAAATGCTAATCAAATCACGGAGAAAAACATTTGAGAAAATCTGAGTTCATCTTTAATAATGTTTTATTAAGAAATCTGCTGTGCAGCGTAGAGAAACTACTAAGTACTCTTGAACCTAAAAAAAAAACCCCAAACAAAACCACCACTGCCCTCAAAAAACCCACCAAACAAAAAAATACTTGAGGGAGACAATCTCCTAGAACTAGAGAAAACATTTTTTTTGGGGAAAAATTCCCTTGGGAAATAGAACAGAATAGCTAAATACCCTTATTCATCAGAAAAGATAATGGAGTAATAGAACATTAAAAAAAAACCAAACCAAACCAACCCCCCCCCCCCCAAAAAAAAAACCTTGAAAACCCCAAACCCCTAATGATGAATCAAAAATCCTTTTAACATTAAACCCCCCAATTATGAATGGGGGGGAAAAAAAAATAATAAAATCTTTCTAGCACATGTAGGTTATATGTACAGGGAAGGAAAAAGGAGCAAAGGAGCAAACACTACCATTGATCTGAAAACCACTATTCAGTCTTTAGGAAATTCTACTATCTATAGAAAATAATTAATTGCAAATAATTTATTGAAATAAAAGATGGAAATATCTAAAATGCTCTATCAAAATTTGAACATTTTCTATTAAACTAAACTATTTATATCTTAAAATAAAGACATGGGATGCAGCCTTTTCTCCATCTGTTCAACAGAAGAAAAACAGTCATTGAAGAAACCAGAAGAAACTCAGATTCAAAGAGCCAAACTTTCTATGCTTCAGCTTTGCGGCCGGGGGGGGGGTGGTTCACATTTTTTGATTCATAAGATTTTCCTGAAATGGAATCAGACCTAACACAGTATCCCAAGCATGATCGTTCATATCTACAGCAGAGTTATGAAAGGAAGTTCGCACTTTAGATAAAACAGTGTATAAAATTTCAGAACATAAAATATGATTGACCCAATAATCTCACCTAAAATATCACTACAGATGTGGGAGTGGGAATGAACAGCTACTGCCAGGAAGAACTTTTCCAAAGCCCCTGCCTTGCGGCATTACAGGTCAGGCAGTGAACACTATTCATCTCACAGGACTAACCAACTGGTTAGTTCATGAGGTCTCACCTCTCATGAGGTTTGAGGCGAGGCAAAACCAGCAATTACACAAAATTAGGTACAGAAGAAATCATAAAGAAGTTAGCGTTTACCATATTTTTCCTGTGGGCAGAATGGTGACTGATTTCAGCGTATAAAACAGTGTGGCATTAACGGTTTTTATATCTTACCCATTGTATGTCTTGACTTTAGAGTTACGAATAAACTTTACACTCCTTAATATTAAATTTCTACAGCTCATTCTTTCATCACTTGCTATAGCACACTTGCATTTTATTTCTTCAGTTCTGTTATGCGTCATCACCTCTCCAGTTCGCGTGTGTGTGCATGTGTGAAATAACTACAGCAGCGCAATAATGCAGTGTTGTTGAAAAAAATCCAAACCTCTCCATAGAAGAATTTGGGAGGAATATCATAAAGATCCACTAGAAGGAGCCAGCACTATATCTAATACCAAAACAGTACAGTCACTTAGAGATTCATTGGTTAAGGGTCAAATAATCTCCTTGCTGCTGAGAAAAATGATATTTTTTTTTTGTCTGCTACTTTCTTTTAAATTTCATAATCAAGTACAGAAAGTGTACAGTAGTCACTGACATGCTACATAGCTTTAATAAGGAATAAAGTCAACTTTCTATTGTGGTTTAGCATTTTCCCCCTTTTGAAACATGCATTTTATTACAAGTATTGTAAATAATGTTATACCTGGTATTGATATATTCTGTGTTGCAAAATGAACAGTTCACCACATGATGAAAAACTAGATACACTAAAGTAGCTACTTTCTTTGATGAGCTTTATGGAGTTAAATTTCTATTCTATGAAAATCCAGAGCAGATTCTCTCCTGCAATTAAGCTCTCTCTTCTCTCCACTGACTGAGGTACAACAGCCCTGTCTTATAACCTGCCTAAACAAAGACAGTTTTATGTTCCTAAAAAATCACTGAATCCATCCATAATATGCTAACAAGAGGAGATCTGATGATAGAACTACTCTGAGTATAACCTTTGCTTCTGAATAGGGTACCTTCCCTTGTTTTCCTATTAATTTAAAATATATAATGCACTGACAATTTCTGAAAGACTAATTCAATTGCAAAAAAAGACCACCTAAACTGCACTACTAGTTTAGCATGACAAAAGCAAATACAAAAGTAGAAAAGCAAAATATATACACCTATTCTTTGCATGCTAGTCAGGCAAATTGACTTCTTGTCATGAACACTTACTGGTCTGGAGTCGCTTTTCTCTGGCATGCATGTCAGCAAGTATTTGTTTGAAATGGCTGGTAAAAGCAGCAAGGTCAGCATCCAGAAACACTGGCCCTTGTTCTTTCTCTTTGAGTGCTTGACTTTGAGCCTTTAGCCGTTCAATTTGAGGCTGAAGGGTTGACATTCGGATGATTTCGTCCTGCGAGTTTGAACAAAAAACATCAAGATAAAGCTGTCCGACAAATGAAATCACTAGTGCCATGAAATCACCACTGTTTCAATGCACATTACACAACTGTTTTGCTTCCAACTACACCAGTTACAGTAAGAACAAATTCAATGTTTTTCATCTTTTCTCACAAATCCATACCTCTGTTCCCGATGTGATGCTCTTACCATTGTTTAAAGTCACTTTCACATGACATTATCATGTTAGTAGCGTAATGCTCAAAGAAAACGAGATAGATTATACATTAATATTCCATGCCTAAGGAGCATCCTTTTCATGTGGAGCTGGGAAGACAAAAACTCCACATGTCCCATAATCCTGGGCTCACATCTGTTAGATTATGTACAGGCTAAATAGCATGAAGCAGGAAAAGGAGAGGTGAAGATGCACAGTGATTTCTAGCAGCCCCAGAGTAACACTTTGCAGGTTGAGGTTAGAATCAAATTGAATTGAATAGACTATAGACTATTTCAGTTGGAAGGGACCTACAACAAATCATCTAGTCCAACTGCCAGACCACTTCAGGGCTGACCAAGTCAAAGCATGTTATTAAGGGCATTGTCCAAATGCCTCTTAAACACTGACAGCCTTGGTGCACCAACCACCTCTCTAG
The DNA here is from genome assembly GCF_000737465.1 of Haliaeetus leucocephalus. NCBI lineage: Eukaryota > Metazoa > Chordata > Aves > Accipitriformes > Accipitridae > Haliaeetus > Haliaeetus leucocephalus. The sequence goes on from NW_010972753.1 coordinate 6,211,534, forward strand.
GAAGCCTGTTCCAGTATTTCAGCACCCTCTCTGTAAATAAATGTTTCCTAATGTCCAGTCTAAACCTCCCCTGGTGCAGCTTTGACCATTCCCACGTGTCCTGGCACTGCATCCCAGGGAGAAGAGCTCAGCACCTCCCTCTCTACGTCCCCTCCTGAGGAAGCTGTAGAGAGCAATGAGGTTGTGCTTTTGTGCTTTCAGGAAACCTTGTACACACCGTGACACTTGCAACTACTGAGTAAAAAGAAATGAGGAAAGTAAGCAAAACGTACAGTTCATAGTAGAGCTACTCTAAGAAAAGCTTTCTGCAAGAAAACAGAGAACCCTTGTAAGCACAATGCCAGCTTGGAAATTCCTGAAAATAGAAGTAATAGCATAGATCTAAATTTGGGGTTCAAACATTGTTTTCAGTCTGAGAACTTCTGGAGCCAGAGATTTCATAACGTCAAACTTCTACTAGTATGTCATGCAATTTATAATTCATTACTACATCTCAATAGTTTCCTGTCAATATTAGCTTGTAAGTAATCCCCATCCACAGACTTGTCTGCATAAGAGGGATAAGCAAATTTCTGTGATGGTGCAGAACACAAGTGAAAACAGTTAGGGGGAATAATAAGTGAATTGGTGTGTCCATTTTTGCACAACTACTGTAATTCTGTCATATGATGACAGAAGAATATTCCTCCATTTGACTACACAATCCACCCTGCATCAAAATGCAGGATATGTTACAAGTGGTCTGCAATGGCAGAATTTTGGACTTGACCATGAAGACAATTTTCTGGCCCAGATCCTTATGACAGAGGTGATGAGCAACAGTTTCCTCATGAAGAACCAAAGACACAGATTCTTAAAGAGGAAAAAAAAAAAAAAAAAAAGGAAAAGAGTTTAGGGGCATAGTTCCCTAGCTTTAGGTATCTAAGTAGCTATATAACTAAATATTTGGGGCAGAGCTTTAAATACCCATATGCTAGGTTCTGTTGCCTCTTTATTTCTTTACCAATCTTTCCTTTTCCTTGAATAAATATTTTCAATAATTACCTTGAAAATGGATAAGGAGTCCATTTTCCACTTTTATGTTGAAATAGTGTAGGTCATAACCTGGCCCACTGTTGGAACACCTATGAAGTACAATACCATAAAAAACTTGGAGAAGAATCTCTAACCTTGCATTTTTCCAACTGAGTTTTTACTATAGCAGGATCTGTTGCTGGTGTGGGTTGTGCTTTCAGCCAGTTTTCTGCAGTAATTGCTGTCTGCTCCAGTTGCTGCAGCTGGGAGTAGAAGTCAATGATGTTATTTTGGTACTCCAGCCATGCCAGTCTTTCACTCAGCAACTGACAGAACTCAATCCAGCGGCTCTTCAGCTGCTCTGAGGCTTGTCTAATGTTGTCAGCATTCAGACCCTCTAGAAAGAAAACAAGAGAAGACAACACTTAAATAAGTCACAAAGAAAAAAACTAAAATAATTTAAAAATTCAATTTCTGTATTTGAGAGCTCATAAATCCAGTTAATGATTTATCATCAAACAACAGTCCTGAACATACAGATGTTACACATTAGTGGAGAAAGCATTCCAAAAATATTTTAAGTTGCTGCCAGGGTACTTTCGTTGCTATGGGAATGAATTATAAAGTGCATTAAAGTACAAGAATGGGAATAAAGCAGAAAGTAGAGATACAATACATAAAGCTAATTAAAACTGCCATAAGAAATAAGGAAATGCCTGACAGCTGGATTTTGAAAACTACGTCTGGACTGTAATTAGACTTTAATGTACAAGACTGTTGGGTTTTTTTATAAAAAGACCAATTTAAATGAATGGGAACTATATTCCGCAGTTATTTTGATGTTTTTGATAATCCAACCCTTAAGTTTTGCGTTACATATTACTTTAGAAATATCATAAACCCTAAGGAATAAACATATGATCAGATCAAACCTCCATCTAGGCCAGTCCCGTGTGTCCAACAGTGACCATCAGTAAATATTAAGCAAAGACTGAGAGCTGGGAAGCCATGGGTGACCCTTCTCTACGATTATTTTCAGACAGGTTTGGTTTCTCTGATATAGTTTGCCTATTTCTGTCTATTGTTCAATAATCACCCTTTAATTAAAGTTCATAGAAGAAAACTGACTTTAGTTATTGCAGACAAGGCAATTAAGAACTATTTAAAGGCAAAAGAGCTCTATACACTCTGTGAAGAAAGGAAGGCAATATATGCCAAAGATAATCAAAGGGGTCTTACAATAACATAATTTATAATTATTGCAAAACTTGAACTCAGGTTGAGTTCAAAACAATATTAACTTAAGCATCTCATTTATTTTGCAGAGGAAGTTTAAATGTAATCCCTAACCTTTTTTACTGGCATGACATGTAATGATGCACACAACAATAGGACCAATATTGATTTCAAAATTGATAAACTTCTCAATCCATTGAGTAATGCTATATGCTTAAGACATTAACATCATCATCACTTAGTCATACACTAGTTAACCAGTAAAACAGAAGGTACGTTTTTATCAAAATAATCAAGTTTAGAGTGTTTCTCTCTCTCTTAAAAACAAGTTTAAAAGCAAATGAGACAAAAGCCTTCAGTGCTATACTTCGTGATTTTTGATATGCCGTCAATATGGTTTACCTTATTTGCAACCTGTACTTCCAATCTGCAGGAAAATTTCTTTATCAGGGATAAAAAATAGTAAAGTTCATGAGCAATTTTTGAAGGCAGAACATCAGAACTGGAGTCCTAATTACAGCTAAATGCCTTAAATAAAAAAAGTACTGGAAATTCATTATAATAAAATTTTCTAAGGAATTACTATAATGCATACTATATGGTAAACTGCACTAAATGATAATCTGGGATCGTGTCTGTTGCGGAGCACCGTAGTTCTCTGGCAAATCCTATTCTGGATTCAGCTCAAGGCTATTCCATTCAGATTCGCTTGGGAACAGCCCACTCGGAATCAGACTGCGCAGTACCTGACAGTGGTTCCCTGGACATGCTCTGTTTTTGGGATGTTGCCCTAGACAAGCAAATTATACATGATTTCAAGAAGTACAAGCAAAAATGTAGAAAGGCAGGAAGTTCGGTACTACTGGGAGATAACGGCAACTGTGGTGGTTGGAGTGGCTATACACACACATTATACTCCCGAAACTGGATAGCACAATTTAAAGGGATCTTATACCATAAAGAGGTAAACTGTATTTTGACACATCTTAATAAAATCCAACAGTGATCTGGTCTTCTGTGTGCGTGTGTTTGCATCTGGAGATGTCATATGCATAACTACATTTTCTTAAAGCGTAATGTCTAAAGAACCTATAGCAAAATGTGAAGAGGCAGCATAAACCTGAATGGCACAGCACATCTGAATAACAACAATCAAAGATGACCAGGCACACAGATACTGAATCTTGCCAACAGCAAGAACAAACACATATATATAAGATAAGCCTTTAACTATGCTATATTTCAACAATTGCTTCTGTCCTGTTGTGACTTTGGGTATAAAAATGCTGTGTACTCATAACAGAGAGCAGGCATCTTTGCCACTGTGTCCATGATTACCTCTGAACCTGGAAGACACTGCCTAGGAGTTTGGCAGAGTAGATATAAAAAGATTACTTTTATTTATTCCTCCTTTCCTCTCTTTTCAGCTGCCACAGTCTCCAAAGTACCCTTAGGCAAGACTACGATTAGCAGGGGAAGTGCAGTCATGGATTCTCCTTACATAATAATACTTTTCACTGTAGTATTTTCTTCAAGGATTCAGAGGACTGTATTTCAGATGAAAACCTAGATTAATCAGATCCTCTTTACTTCTTTTCACTCACATGGTCCTCTTAATATAACACTTAAATATGGGCAAATACCCCAAATTATTCAATTTTCTTTAATTCTTTTCTTTATTATCTAAACTTTGAGTCTAAATGTGATTCCACAAAGAAATGTTTTTGCTCTTCATGTAACTGAAGTGGACAGTACAAGACTGGAGCGTCCAGAGCCATGGTTGGTAAAAGATTGCAGAGGTGCACCTCTGCAACACAATATCCTACTGAAAGGAAGACCCATCTGAAAATCTCCATAGGATGCATTTTTAAAACTTTCTTAATTCATAGTCTGCTTTTGTAACTCAAAGTTGTCTGTCAGGTGTTGGTATGCCATTTCCAGAAAGGTGTAAGAAAATGGCCATTACTTGCACTTGAAATCATTTGGGCAAATTTGTCAAAATTTTGTCTTATTTTGAAAAAAGCTAGTCTTCCATCTTATTGAAAATGACAAATTAATAACTATTTGAAGTAGTTGATGCAATGAGGGCATAATTTTAGTGTTTTTATTTGCTCATTAAATTGGTGAAAATCAAGAATTTGAAACTTACTTCCATGAGAACTACTGATTTCTTCATTATCTTTAGCAACCACCAGCTTTCATTCATGATGTTAATACCAATCCCCTTACTCTGCTTCACTCATGGCAGCAAGACATACCAAAAGTTGACAAGCAGGAGAAGAAACAATATAAAACCCATTCTCTGGTAAAACAATATTATTTTAGGAATAATGGTTCATAATCCTTTCATGTTTCATATTTTAAAAGCTTCATATATAATCAGTGAATAAATATACTGTACCCAGATGAAACAGATCATTATCTGAAGTGCATGCATTAATTTTATTACCTTGTGTACTGCGCATAACAAATTGTGTCTGAATATTTTTAATTGTGCAGCACCTTACATGCAAGTACTTTGGAATTGCCACTTAATATGAAGTATATCTTATTAAGTGCATTTATCATTTGCTATAGTTCTATGATAGAATAATGTAGCATTATCTGTGTTTTTATAGCTTTTGACTCATAAGCGTATGTGAAATAGTAACTCACAAGATGATATATGTATTCCACAGAACAGTGGCACTTAACAATTATGTGTATTATCACAACAAATTCATTTGTATTCACTTTAATGCTGCCTATCAAAATTCTCTGAGTATTCATTCTGATGCCCTATTTATTTTATTCTAAACTACTATAATAGTCAAGTGTCCTCTCAAACTGCTAAACTGCTTCACTCATGCATCAACAGATTTGTTATTCTATTTTAGAATAGAATTTAGAAAAGAAAATCAGAAAAGAGTTTTTTCCTAGAAACACTGGCAAACAGAAGATGTAAGTTTTCATTGACTGTAATCATCAGGCTTCTTTAAAAGCACAGGCAAGGAGAGGCAGAGCATGGCCCACATAGAAGATGGGTGGCTGGGTAAAGAATCATTCACCAAAAGCATCAATGATTTCCCCCGTGATGGGAAAAGTCCTTCAAAGGGCAATGTGCAGACACACTGCTTACAAACACAAGAATAGCTACGCTGTGTGAGATGGCAGTTCTTTCTAGTGCAAAATACTTTTGCTGACATTGGCTGAAAGCATTTACCTAAGGCAAGAATAGTGCCCTGTATAAATACATTTCCTCAGACTGTTTTCCTCTGTGCTAAGAACAAATAAATGAAACCCTAAACAAACCAATCCAATTCTCTCCAGAATTTGAATCCTGTTTTTTTTTTAATTTATTCCCCCTCCTATCACAGTAAAAATAAAAGAAAGAAAATAGATATAAATGATACGACAATGAAATTCACCACCATTCTGAACTCTCTCCTGTAATCCACCAGAGATCTTAATCTTTTTATGCTCTTCATCTGTTACATTCAGAATCTTGTTTACGAGCAAAGAGAGGAAGCACATTTTATACGTAAGTAAAGCCAGGAATTTAGTGATAGCATAACTGGAATCTTAAAAGTCTAATCATTGTTAGTCCAGACCTAATCGATACACAATAAGTAAAAAATAACAATGCAGTTAAACTTGTCATCACTTGACTTCACAACTGATCTATGCCTTAAATCTGTTTGCCTCGTATAGTCTTTTAATTACAGATTACCCTGCAAATGCATGACAATCATCAACCAGTTCTCTCGGGCACAAAAACATGTCGCAAAAAATTGACAGATTTTTTTATATGGTCAGCCATGGAAAACTGCCCAAATGATTTCAAAGAGAGTGCAGATGTTACCAGGCTCCCTTCAGTCTATTCACTGAACCTGGGAAGGGAATCCTTGCAACAGTTGTTACAGTAATGATAATTAAATACGCCCCACACATTAAATATAGTCACTTCTAAAATATTACACTTTCATACTTAAGCAAGATAATCTTAGGATTCCATCAAATTCGTTTAGCTTGGCCAGTCAGTACCCCAAACTCAAAGCATTTCATTTTTAGGAATTCAATACTTGGTTCTTCATTATAACAATTTACTATAAAATTTGTGTTCTGAAGCTCAGTGCATTCAACATCTATATTTCTGGTAATCATATCAGTATGACAGATGTTGGCCCCAGTTTAATATTTTATTGCAAAGTTAGACTTTTTTTAATATCAAGGACAATGGCGTGACTTACAAGTTCACTTCCATCTACCTTTCTTTGTTTTTTCTTTTTCCCTTAAAAATATCTAAAAGTTCAAAAGAATGACATAACAGAATAATTCTTTTTGAAAAATCAATAATAAAAATAAAAAACTTACAACTAATTTTCTTTTTTAAGAGTCGTATAAGCTTTGACATTTATTATCTTTGAAAAGTTGAATGCCAAAAACCTCTTCCAAAACCCAATAAAATGTTATATTTTCTATGATACAGAAGATTACATCAATATGTATATTACAAAACATACATAGCGTAAGTCAGAAAGCACTTTTTTCAAACTGTTCAGAGTAATGCCTTCAGAGCTTTCTAACTCAGATGAGTTAATGTACCTTCAAAACTCAGCATACTCAGAAAATAAGATTACAACTTAAGTCTCTGCACAGAACAGATTGTTAATATACAGTTCATTACTGCAAGCAAGTTTTACACACAATTCTTTTCATGGTACTAAAGTGGTAAGATATTTTTTCTCTTTTCTAATTAACAGATATAACATTCAGAAATAATAAAAGAAATATAAGGCAATATTACTTTACTGTTCCATTTAGACAGTATTTGCTAATATAAGTCTCGTGATAAATATGAACCTGTGCGTTTATCAAATCCCTAAGAAGATTATCTAAATCAACTCCCATGTAATTACCATTCACCATCTGTTCCACCAGGGCCTCAGCTGATCTGCTGGCATCTTGCAGTTTTCTGTACTTCTCAGGCTTTTCTCGCTGGATGGCCTGCAGCATGACAGGAAAGGTGAGTATTTCAACAGAGGGATTTTGAAGAGGAAAGTAATTAATCTCAGGGATGTCTTCTGATTTCTCGAGACCATTTAACCTGTCATATTGCTCTGCCAGCCTCCCGATTTGCAACGAAAGCAGCAAGTACCACATACCATCAGGAAGGGAGTCAGTCATAAAGTCAAATACATAAACCGAGAATCTGAACACAGCAGAGTTGACAGATGATACACCTCAGTAGTTTACAGACAAATAAAAGACATACAAATTAAGAGCTATTCAAAGCCCAATATTTCAGAATAAAAATATTTGTCCAACAGAAATTCCTTGTGGAAGAATAAATTTGCTCATTTCTCATGATAACAGCAAGAATTGAGCATGCTAACCAAATCAAGGGTTTCATAGCATACTACAGTATTGAACTCATATACCATTGGATTGCTGACTTCACTCTTCTGTTTGAAAAAAAAAAACAACCAAACAACCCTGTAAAATGCATATTGAAGTAGATATCTAACATATAGATGAACATATATAGCAGACATCCATGCATGAGCTACCAAGTAAGAATGAGAGTTAACTGCAGAATTAACCCAGGCTTCTAGTTATGTTTTGTATCTAATACTCTCAAATTCACCTTTCTGTACTCAGAAATTTCTCACCCACATTCAGGCTAGCTGGTCATGGCTGGTAAAGGTTACCTGCTAAAGTTTCAGGATATAGTAGGAGCCTAAGTTTCTAATTTCATTTTGGGCTGGTAGCAATACAGATGGAAAGTAAAATCATTTTAGATCTGACAGCTCCTTAATGCTGTCTCATAATTAACATCATGAAGTCACTCCATTGATTTGAAACTAATTTAGTTGTATAATTTAGGTGTAATCTAGAAGCTCTAAATCCGAAGCCCAAAGAAGCAGCATGGGGCCACAGTCAGGTTTAGTACCAAAAATAAAACAGACTATGTACCTCCCAGAGATCCTGACCAACACAGGCTCCTGTAAATCAGAGTCCTTCACTTTACGGCAGCAGATACACACATACAAAAGAATATGCCACCACAAATCCTACATGACACGTATGGAAAGATAACACACAACCCTGGCTATGGCTTCTCAGTCTGGCTGACCCCGCTAGGCTTCCCGATCACCTTGATTATTTCCACAGCAAAGGTATATTCTGTGTGACTTGACTCTTTGGGGGGAAAAGGTTCCTTACAACCGGAAAGAAACCTCAAGTAGGTGTCTAAGAATGCATTTAGTAGAACAACCTTATACAAGTACATTTGAAAATGTTATTTTTCAAATAGATTGCTATGCTTGGGAAGAATTAATATAAAAACCTTTGAATAAATTCTCTTAAAAGAACTTTTAAAGTGTGATGCTTAAAACATCTTCAGTTTAATAAACAGCAGCTCCCTGGAAGACCTTCCTAGGCGAGGAGACGCTCAGAACTTTAAAGAGAGATTTTCAGTTAAATTCACACATTTCCACAGCCTACTTATAAGCGCCATTCATTTGTGCATGTAGAAATGATTAAACGGCAGGCTTTCTAACAATATGCCAAAGCTTCTATCAAACACTTTCAATAATACAATTTTGTATAAATATAATATATAAAGAAACGATATTTAGAGAAGAATTAAGGATGGAAGTATTTTAGATTTTATAAACATATCTTTAATAGATACCTAAAGAATCACTGAAAGATTATGAAGTTTAATCCCAATGAAAGATGACTGTATTCATTATTTATAGTTTTTGGAGGTCAATAAACTCTTCTACCATTCCACTCTGCAATTTAAATATTTTCCAAATTTAAAAAAAATAAAATAGTCTATTAATTCTCTGCAGAGTTCCAAAATTTCTTATAGAATCTTAATTAATACTACTCTGTCTATAATGCCAGGTATAATTAGCATGAGTCTAACTACAGAGAACTCAAAGGAATCATTAAAACACTAAAATATACTGAAAATAATTTTACTCCGTCTGTAATGCCAGATGTGTAATCATCATGAGTGCAACTGTAGCGAGCACAAATGAATCATAAAAAAACCCCTACGATATAATAAAAATCAGCTTTTTGAAGTAGAAAAATGATATGACACTGAAGCCTGTGGCAATGAACCCTTCAGTGTCCAGTAATATGCTATGTGTGCAGAAAAATGTGGAGAAATGTCCATCTTTCTCCTGAAAGATTAGTTTCCAGGTCCTGATAGAAAACAGAAGCACTATATGTGAAGCCCTTAAATAAACATGAAAATTTGGGATATATCAAACTTTCTGTCAATTACTACATTCATTTTTATGTAATTGGCTTATATCATAAAAATGAAGTTCCAACCCTGGTTACAAGAAGACGTATGCTCGCACACAAAGCACAATGCTAGCCAAAGGAGAAAAGACTGTCCTCTTGTTCCTCATACAAAGACAAATGACCTGAGCTGGAGAGAAAGGAGGAAATTCACCCTAATTAACTTATAGCACTAATCACATAGTCCTGCCATTACTCTGCACACGCTGCCATTGTTTGCCTAGCCTCCAAATTGTGTCTTGATTTTTAAGCCCGGCAGAAGAAAGATTGCCATCAGCATGTGCAAAGTGCCTAGAAATGAAGGGAGTAGGAGTCCTGGAAACACCTCTCCTTTATCTCTTTGGCTCTGTTTTGTTCTTTTTTTCCTTTAGAGAAAGGGGCTATGCTCTCGATTCAGGTTCATTCGTGACATGAGTAGGCTGGGATAAGTTTAAAGAGGTTTGTGATGTTTTGAAACTCTTACATTCTGTACATTTTAATCAACGCTTCTTTTGATGAAAAGTTAAGGTAGCGGCAAAGTCCCTTCCAAATATTTCCAAAAATAAAAAACTTTCCCATTTGTTTACTCTTTTTTTCTGTAAAAGATACTTCAGAAAAAATACACCAATATGAGAAAAAAGGTTACCTTTACAGGCTTTTGTCCAATCAGAGATTAATTCTCCTTTGGACTATTTTGTAACTGGCAATGCAAATGTATAATAGCCTAGTTTTAACTGATTGAGTAACGCTAAAAATTCACCTTTAGCTAAATGTCAGCCGAAGGTGAAGAGGCTATTTTCACAATGCTAAGTGTTTTATTTGACCCCGAGATTTTAGCTGGCAGTTAATGACTTCATAACCTAGAAAACACTGATGGTCTGAGGAATTCGGATGTTATTCATATCAAATCAACATCCTATTCTGAGCGCTCTCTGGAAGGATGCACGGTAGCAGTGCTCCCTGACCTCCTGTGACTCTGCCCAATTAACCCCGAGGGCAGGAGATGGCAACATTTTCATCTCTGGCTCTGACAAGTGATTCAGCTTTCAAATACCCAGGCCCAACAAAGCATGTCTGAAAAAGGTCACCAAAACAAAATGAACAAACAAGAACCGGGCTTTTGAGAATGCCAGGAGAACAAATTTAATTGTCTAGGATATTTGACATTTTCCCTTACATCTGTTCCTTGTGTTTACCTTTGATTCTGAATTTCTAGAACCTTCTTCTTGGCTAACCAAAATTCCTTCCAAGGGGTTTTATTCCCAGTTTATTGATGTACAGTCTCAAATCTGACTTATTATTAAGCAGGATTTTCTATCTAGCAAGTTTTAATTTTTTCCACCTGAATCTTCATATATTTGAACTGGCAATATTGAAAGCTCATTATGGCTTAAGAAAAACAAAAAAGGCCTGAGTCATTGTTAGGTCTAGTTTTAGTAAAATATATGTACTAACTGGAAAATGTTAACAGCATGATACAGCATAACAATGTTTACGGCATTAATGTTTGGATGGCTTTGTTATTTAGGAGTAGTGTGGCTGTTCCACAGTGCAACTTCTATACTTATAGCATCCAGTCTCTCCGGCCAGGTAGGGCAAATATCCTTTTGTAGCAGGGAAGGGCTATAATTTTTTTTGTCTCTTCCCACACATGGGAATGGACTTTCTGTGCATGTCTAATGTTTTCAATCTACATAACACATCTGCCAAAGGCTAATTTCCTGCCAGTATCTGAAGGGCACCTCGCTTAGCAAACAGTCAGTGCATTTCATACAGTCTACTCTTGGCTCCATCTCCCCCAGACCTCCTCTGAGCTGGGATGGGAGAACGTTTTTGAACTTGATGAATCATCAATGATGGCAAAAGAGCTTTCCTTGTGGCCATTGCTTCTGAAGTCTGCGTCCCTCCATCATATAGCTGATGCACTTCCACTCTATCATGTGGAAGTGACCCCTCATCCAAGAAAAATGATGAGTAGGAGCAAGCTGCCACAACAAGAAAAAAAATCATCTAAATAGTAACCTGTCCTCAAAAGAACAGCAGAAAAGAACGCCATTAGGAAAAGGCCCTAACTAGGACTCAGCACCTAACGCGGTGGGCAATAAATGGTAGGTCTGACATCAGCCAAACACAGGTGTTCTGTGCTACACCAATATATATATATATCATCATATAGGGAGAAAACTAAATGATAGCCAGTAAGGGTAAGATGGGACTTCTGCATGCATGTGCATGTGGTCGCATGCATGCATGTATAAGTACAACCCTGGGGTATGACCAGGTATGCAGTACAATACAATCTTTTTCAATTATCGCTAACATCTGTTTTCCTTTTTGGCATTTAATCTTTTTTTTAATATGGCTTCTACAACTTTACTAGAGATTATAATATATTAAAACCCACACTATTTTATTTTCCTTTGATGTGAGGCTCATTTTGAGGGAATTAGAAACAAAAAGTGTTAACAAGCAACAGTGAAATTGCTCAAATCAATGAACTGGACAGTACTTCCTGCTTTGGCTGTTAGTTTTATGGACGGAGACAGAGACCAGACTTGGAAAAGTCAGGTCAGGACAAGCTTTAAAACCTGACATTTTAAAAACCTCAATTTTTTCTTTTTTGAAAAGCATCTACAAAGACATCCATTAACTGAAAACCGTTCAACACAGAATCCATGTAGCGCTTGTCAAGTGCTATCTGTCAGAGTTCTAGCAAATACATACATGTAGTCAGAATGTTTTCTCCCTTAAAAAAATCTAGAAACTTCTACATGTAACTTGATGTTCTCAATAAAATGTTCATTTTAAAAGCAGTGATACTCTATGAAATAAAAACCAGTCTTGGTCTTTAAAAATATTTTCCATGTTAATGAAGGATACACATTCATTTCTCTTATTTCTATTTAGAGTTACTGGTTTGCCTCAGACCCCTCTCAATACAAAGCAGATCCTTTCTCTGCACTACTTTTCAGTAAAGCAGCTGGAAATCAGTTTCTTAAACACTCAGTTATTCAGTTGCCAAGGAGTTCTAAGAAACACCTGAAACACATCTGAAACACCTGCTATCTGCAGTGTCTTGAATTCCAACTTACAATGCTCATGCACTGGTCAAATTCCACACCCCTCTTCCCTCCCTCCCGCTTCATCCAGTATTATGTATGTTTCCACCAACCTAAACGAGATCTGAACAAATGTGGTAGGTAGTGGCCTCGAGCCCCAGTGTTCTTCCTCAGCACCAACAAAGGCAAGGCAAGAGCTAGTGGGAACTCCAGGTAGGACCAAAGGAAGGTCTGTGGTTCACCTACCTCCACCCCTTTAGTTGCAGCGATCACCACCTCCTCGGAAGCAAAGAAAGGAAAGAAGGAGGAAGGTGAACCATGGGTCCTGGATCCTTTAATTCTTTTACCAAGTCTTAGAAACTGATAATATCAGGTGGAACATTCATGTTGGTTAGGGAAACCTGGCAGTGCAGGTATCCAGCGTAATATGTAGGTCAAGATGAGCTAATTTGCCATCCTTGAAATTGTTATGTTCCTCAAAACAGGAATATATGAAGGGGAGACAAGAGCATTTTCTTTTTTCTTTTTCTCCTTTGTTTCTTTTTTAATTTTACCTACAATGAAGATTAGAGCACTCAGAAAATTAACTGTATATCTATTTATGTATTAGATGAATCCTTACCTCAGTATGGAAGCATGTGAACCCATCAAATCTACTCTGTAGATTTGATCCATTTTGCATATATATATATATATATATGTATGTATCTTTCACATAACATGAAGTGGTGCCATAAACTGAATTTGGGATATTACATTCTAATGGATACTTACTAGTGGTAATATTATGACAACATTAACAATTAAATTAAAATTATTGCAAGGAAACTATGATTTAACATGAAATTTTAAAATGTATATTTACAGTCACAAAATTCAGTGTTCCTCAATTTTATCGTAGCTGATTTATGATGGACAAGGAGACAGTGAGAAAAAATGGCAGCAAAATTAACTTCAACACAGTAACTTTGTTCCATCTGTTTGTGTTCTAGGAGTATGTATCACCATATTTTTAAATGAAATTCTATGATATACTATGATACTATAAGAGCTAATTATAAAAAGAACTCCCCTCACTCTTAGTCAGAAAACACAGGCATTTTTGCATCTGTCTACAAAAATTAAATATGGAAGAAAATTTATAATAGTTTAGTTTTCAAGGGCTAAATTCAGAGTATGTGAAACATATACACAAACACAGCCACTCCTTAAGCAGTACAGAATCATTCATTTTGCCAAAAGTAGAAAATTTTTAGTTCAGGCATGGTACTACAACAGAGTTTAAAAAAAAAAAGAAAAAAAAAGAAAAAAGAGACTGGTGATTTTCAGATATATTTTACAGCACTGTAAAAAGAATTGGATACATATTTCCTTTAGCGAACACTAAAAGATGACACTTTTCACATCCTTCAATTTATGCATGCATAATGTCAAATTATGCCGTTAATATAGAACGGTGATGCATGTTTAAGAAGTAATATATAGGCTTTGATTCAACTTTACCAAAGACTTTCATGAATCTAGAATACATTAATTAAATGAGTATGTACGAATAAAAAAAGATCTCTGTATTCAGACAACCTGTGGAGCAATTTTTTTTTTGGTGCCAAAATCTGCAATTTACAGAAATAGCGAGCACTTCTAAATTTCTCTTGGACGTACGGACCACCGGTGCTTGTCAGTCTACATTTGAACTCATTTAAACTTGGACTTTGAAAGCACTTTGACAAGCTTATACAAACTAACAGACATATATACGAGTACTTTCTCCTACATTGACTCTTTCTCTGAGATCTGAGAGATTGCCTTCTTTTCGATATATTGCAAACTCAGGACTCTGAAGCACTGCTTCGGAGCGGGTCATCCAGCTATGGAGCTCTGTTGTATCCGAGTCAAACCTAAGAGACAGAGAATTGCAATAAGACGTTTCATTTCCACAGAGTTTCTGAAAATAGGATTGACAGTAAACACTAACTGGTTGTTTAAACAAGTGACAAAGCAGCAATTTCTCTCAGCAAAAGACAGTTTTAAACCCCCCATATTTCATTAGATAGTTCATGAAACCATTCACTCTAAAATTTGGAAACATAGAAATACTTTTTCATTTTTAAGGCCCTGATGTGACAGCTGAACAGATGCAACAATGTTCACAATAAGGATTCTAATTGTACAAGCTGATGTTTTTGGAAGGCATGAAACGAGTAGCTCTCAGTGAAGAGAGTTCCACAAGTCCTGTTGGCTCAGCCTGGCTGACCGAATCCAGCCTTCATACCTGCACGATTTCTGCCCCAGCTTGTGCTGGCGACATTATGAAGGATGTTCAAGCAGGAAATTTAACCATTAGAAAGGAGTCTCTTCCAACTGCCTCAGATTTGTTGCATAATGTAATGATTAATCAATCTCAATAAATCATAATTTTCCTACAGCTAGAACTTTAGAAACTGCAAATTAAGATCCCTAACTCTCTGTATATACTTTTAAACTGGTTTTTACTCTACAGTCCTTTTTATTATCGTTTGGACTCTTTCATCAACTTCTTTAACACTGATCTTAATTTTTGTTACCTATTCAGAAGGTAGCAGCTCAAAAGGAAGGTTACCATATGCAGATATTTAAATTACTGATGTGTACAAAAATCAAACTGTGATTCAGTATCTACTGTAGTTTTTAAAACAAGAGGCTTAAGACAATGTTTTTTCTCATTTGTGCCACGTTGTGTTCTTGATCGCATTTCTTTATTGCACTATATGTTCCAATATTTATATCTAGTCTGTAACTGATTTTCTTTTTGCAACAATACAATGAAAGCAATGGAACAGAAACACCTAGAAAAAAAAATAATTAGCTGTATCTTTCAGTTTGCTTTGTAAATACAGGTTGGATCATTTACATACAACTGAAAATCCACTAAAACCAAGAACATGAACAACAATTATATCTTTGGAGGAATTAATTCTTTTATAAAAATATAATCCATATATACAAGAACTAACATACAAGGAGGTAAGGCAAAATCAGGTGCTACAGAAATCTACATATACAGAAACAAAACCTGAATAAAAGAAAGAGTTCCATATTTGATCTAATATTTATGCCTCCGTTTTTTCCTTCTCCACTGTGATCTTTGTGACTCCATTTAACAACACAGTGTGAAAGACTGAGTAATAAATAATGAAAGCAGAAGAAAGAAGAATCACACACGGCCTTAATCCCAGCCCAATATTCTATATTCAAGTTATAAACTCCTAGGAATAATTTTGATAAAGCAATTCCTAATAATACTATTTGAACACCCATTAAAGGAGAAAAAAAACGATTGTGAAGTAACAGAAGGTGCAGAAATGTTCATTTTACAAAGAATTACAAGTTCAGAGGTGGAATACAGAAGAAATCCCCAGATGGTTCAGGGAATCTCTGTGCTGGTACCAGATTCTAATCCCTGAAAACGAACTGCACTGCCAGTTAAGAGCTTCCTACCTCAGCTTTATTTCTGATCCTGCATGACATTAAATCAATTGTAATTCTTGAAATATAATGTTATCCCTCTGTTCTGCATACAGTAACTGCATATTTAATGACCACAGAACATCAGACATCTGATAACAATGAAGACGAGTTTACCAGTCCCTCAGTACTAAACTCCCTTGGCTGCAGGTAAAATTGTATTACTTCTGATGTTCGCTGCATTCTCAAGCTGTGGGTAAGTAGGACCAGTGAGACCAACTTTCTGAAGAATAGCCTGGTATAGGATGGAAATTCACAGAGCAAAATGTTTACCAGTGATCATTTCTTAAACAAAAGGACTTAGCCCTCCCCTCTGCAACATCCTCCCTGGAAGAGGAACGGGAGAATTTGGGACAGTTCTGATAGTACAACAAAATAATCAGGAGCACATTCCATGACCCAGAGATTCATCAGCTGGTGGTAAGTATCAGCCACAGCAGACAGTGTCTTGACAGAGCTGATCTCAGATAACAGATTGCTCTGTCACTTGCAGTTTTTTCTGGAGATAAATATAACTCCACAAACAAAGCCTCCTGCCCAAAAATAGGGCTATAAAGAGGGGGCAGAAAAGGATTAAAAGACATGAAAGTTAATTCTAAGTAGCTTTTTTCAGCACATAAATATCCTTAACATAAAGACATTTTTCAATTACCTTGGGAAAAAAAAATATCCTCTCTCGTATGTTCAGCTTGTATAAAACCAGGAAATACAGGTAGAATGCGGCATTTAATCATTCTGCTATGATGATTGGACATTTCCTTTCTGAGCCCAGCTGCAGTTACAAACTATATTAACTCTAGATTGATATCAAAGGATCAATACGGTCTTTAAATCTCCCAAGTACAACAATACTTTTGACATAAAAAGTAATGCAATATTACTTTTCTGCCCCAGTAAAGTTGAGTGCATGTAGAATTTGTTAAAATAAATCCATGGAAGACACTAAAACCAAATCACTTGAGACAATTACTCTAAATAATTACCTTATTTCAATGTGCACGTTAGCTTGCTCCCCACCTAAAAATTCAATCTGCAGCAGAGGATTTATTCTTTATGCAGCACTCATGGTTTAGTTTTCCAATTAGTCTTTCCTTCTGCTATTCCACAAGAGAGATGCTATCTTTTACTGCTCTCACTGCCCTCTCTCTACAGGCTAGCACATTTCAGCTGAATTCAAATACAGTCTCTTCTTACTCCAAAGCACGTTTGAAAGACCATCTTCACATTTTTAATCTGTGCCATTCAAACTTTCATGGAAGTCCCCCACAAACTGATTTTCTGGATCATACTATGCCCACTTCAGATTCCGATTCAAAACTCCCTTGCTGAGATCACCACATGTACTTGTTCAAAAAGGATTCCTTGTTCTAGCTTTCCCTTCCTTTTCTGTATTAAATACATGATAAACCTCACCTTTAAGGTATTTCACAACTTAGTTGCATTTTGTTTTTCTTTTTCTGTGTACAGAATTTCTAACCCAAATACCCAGCAGAGTATGATACTCAAGTCCTACTACAAGCTTCCTATCAGATCAAATGCCTTCTGGAAGCCACTAAGTAACGGCAAGCGTTAATTTGTTTCATTTCACAATAAAAACAAATGCAATTTTTATTAATAATCAAAGGCCTGACTGACTATAAACCTTCATTTTGCACAACGTACCTTATGAAGGCCTACTGCAGTTCTTACAGCCAACATCATCTAGTGAAAGACAATGGTATATTTTAAACTCATAATTTTTCCTTTTCTTACACATTGCCACAGTAAGACGATGTCATGGTTTAACCCCAGCCAGCAACTAAGCACCACGCAGCCGCTCACTCACTCCCCCCCCCATCCAGTGGGATGGGGGAGAAAATCAGGAAAAGAAGTAAAACTCCTGGGTTGAGATAAGAACGATTTAATAGAACAGAAAAGAAGAAACTAATAATGATAATGATAACACTAATAAAAGGACAACAGTAGTAATAAAAGGATTGAAATGTACAAATGATGCGCAGGGCAATTGCTCACCACCCGCCGACCGACACCCAGCGAGTCCCCGAGCGGCGATTCCCTGCCCCCCACTTCCCAGTTCCTAAACGAGACGGGATGTCCCATGGTATGGAATACACTGTTGGCCAGTTTGGGTCAGGTGCCCTGGCTGGGCATGAGAAGCTGAAAAATCCTTGACTATAGTCTAAACACTACTGAGCAACAACTGCAAACATCAGTGTTATCAACATTCTTCACATACTGAACTCAAAACACAGCACTGTACCAGCTACTAGGAAGACAGTTAACTCTACCCAGCTGAAACCAGGACAGACGATGACAATGAAGTAATGTGTATGCACCGACCTTCCACATATTTATACAAACAACTTTAATGTTGTACAAGTTCACATAGGAACACAAGTCATGGAGTACCCTGCTGTCACGTGGCCATCACGGTGTGTAATCTTTTCTCTAAACTGAATTAATTTCATCTTCAAACTGCTACTGTGTTACTGCTACCATGACTGGGCAGTGGTTTCAGTACTTCATTCTTTCAACAGATAGAAATTGCCTCACAATTTCCTTTGTTTATTTGTTTTTTCCTTCCCTCCCCAACCACCACCACACTGGGCATGTCACCACTGTGTATCTTGGGCAGATGTAAGACCATTTGCCTACATATTGAGCTGGCCAGGAACGATACAGCTCTGCTCCAAGAACCACATTACTGAATTACTGCATTTCCATGGCTGGACTGAAATGCCCAGCTCACCAGCGGTCTTCCTCAGCTTGTAGCTCTTTAATGCCTAGAACATGTCAAAGAACAACTTTACAGTATATGATGCCCCTTGGCAGAATTATTCTGTGATGAAATAATTCCCTGCTGTCTGCCTTCCTCCTTTATATTTGGAGCTGATGAGCCATTAGTTGATAAATAGCTTTGTTCTTATCTCCTACTTCAACAGCTTATTTGTTCTAATAAATATTTTTCCCTTCCTATTTTTTTTTTCATTCAGTCCTCAAATAATTTTATTTCCTTTCTGAATTACACTCTGGACCTCCCTCTACACTTGTAGTACTATTCAGTTTAGCCTCATCAACGTTATGACCAGCACATTTCTGCAATGCACACCAAGGCATTAAAGAAAATACTAGATCAATCCCAAGCGTAGATCTCCTTCAGAAACGTCACTAACATCATCTTATTAGCCTCACAATTCTCCTTCTTTAGCCAACTATCCATCTTACCACTGGTTAGCTATGGTTATAAACCATACCCTTCCCCAGCCTGAGCAGGAATTCCTGAATTTTAATATGGAATGCTTTGCAGAAATTCAGATAGATCCACTGCATTTCTCCTATGTAAGCAAATCACTTATGGCTAAGGCAAATGAAAATCTAGAGGTTGTTGTAGAGTATGTTCATTAACACCATTTGCCTTCAGCAAACAGCCACTGGCTAGAGATGCCAATTAGTTTTAAATCCAGTCACCATGTCTTCCAGTGAGTGCCAGCTGGTACTACTCCTATAATGCAGGAGGTAATTTCAGACACTAAATGTAAAGAAGAATATATATTGTCAGTGTGTTTGTCTCTACATTTCTCACTTCACAAACAGGAAAAAGGGTTAAAAACCAATGAGCACTAAGAAGTTATAAAGTGTCCATGTTTACAGACCTCAACATACCCATACTACTTCTTACACTCTAAATGAAAATGTTTATAAATTATTCTTCCTCTAAGCAACAGAAAACTGTCCTGTTGTGTCTCAGTGTTACCTTTTCCTTTCCTCTGGTACTGGCTACACAGATACAACACTGAAACTAAGGACCACCAGGAAAACTGAAGACGTTGCTTTCCTCTTTTTAGACTTACTAAGTAACGTTAGACAACAATACAAGAGCAAACGCTGCATTTCAATGAGAGGATAAGGGTCAAACAGCCCAATGGAGTTGCTGTAAAAGTGCTAAACTATCAGCATTTAGTTCTAATATAATTCATTGGACAGCAGTGGGATATTTGAAACAATAGCTATCAAAAAATACTTTGAATAAGTCATTATGATTTTTCCTTTGATACATTTTTCTACAAAAATCTGAACTTTTCTAAGTAATGAAGCATTAGAATCCCAGGTATAATAATTTTCAAAGAAATGACGGATACTCTCTTTTCAAAAAATTGTTAACACTTGTTAAATGAAAAAAACACTAGATGGAGCAACTATCCTATTTTAACATGCATTTCTCTTCAAAGGACATAAAGTCGCTTTCAAATCTGAAGACTAACATTATATCCATAATAATGTTATGACAAATAGACTTTACTTGGAAACATTAGGAAGCATGTGCAAAGTTATTTACTAAATGGCAAAGAAAGATATCTTGGGACATTATTCAAGAACATTAATATTTCAAATATGTTTAAATTAAATGTTAAGCAGCTCTAACCTGTTTGCTATTTGAAAACCTACAGTGAACAGAGTTATTTTCAGATTTTTCTATGCTACACAACTGACCTGTTTTTCCCAGAATATGTAAATACCATGAAAATGAAAATGTTACCTTGCAACCCTTTCTCCCATTTACAGGGCTGTTTATTTTGTCCTAAGATTTCAGCTGTGTTACATTTATCTCTAGTCCTAATAGATACTTTCCAGACCTTTATTATACAGCTCCAAGTATTTTTTCCTTCTCAGTTTCAAATTAATTCCTTTGGGAAAAGGAGCTTTCCTATGACCAGTAACAGAACTTAGCACATGCTTGAATTATTCTGACATTTTGAAGCATTATATTTGCAGTAGTTCTAGATTTTTTTGCAGGGTGGAGGAGGAAGAAAAAAAAAGTCATCTGTTTCTTATCTCTGCTTTTCACCACTTATGGTAAAAAGTTGCTTTAGGAGGCAAGAAAAATCAACAGCTTCTTTCTCATGCATTTATGCCACAGTGAATTGGGGCAATGGAAATGTGACATTCACTGCTGTGTATGCTATTGGTCTACAAGTCAAATTGCTTCTCCTCAATTTCTTCAGTTTAAATGGAGATTCTCATACTTCTAATCCTTCCAAAGAACTTGGAAATGTAAAAATAAAAAGCATTCTAGAGAGCTTGATGCTTCAGTCTTAGCTATCCATTGTTTCTCCTCAGCTAAGTAGCTGGAGACCATACTGTAACGCAGTCCACTAACACAATATTCACAGAGTAGCCAAACTACTCTTTCTTCCTCCTTGAAACTAAGCACTTAGCAATTCACACTGCAGGTGCAGTGCATCTTTAGGACATCCTCTAGTCTTTCTAAAACACTGAGATCACAGGAAAGCAAATCTGGAGCACAAATCTTTCCAAACATGTGGCAACGGAGCCTGATGCATTTATTTCAGGCATACTCTTCTACAGCAACAACACTGACTAAACCTTGAGAACAGATGAAAGAAGCTGACGAAACCTGGAAGCATTGTTCACCACCTCAAAAAAGCCCCAACCCTCAATGTGCCTTTCCCTCTGGCCCCCAAAATACCAGGCAAGAGCATGCAGCGTGTTGTACCGTGGCTGCAGAAAGTGGCCAACGCAATCTGGTTATGCACCTTCAGAAGCTCCTGGCAAGCATTCAATAATTGCTGGGATTTTTTAATCAAACAAAAACGAAGCAGTACAGAATCACCAACTCTTAGTCATTAAGTACTCAGGGAAAATTTTGAACATAAACACACACACATACAATATAGAACAATGTAGGAGAGGTAGGCTGAGAACCCCCATTCTCTTAGTTTATTTCAAACCCCAAAAGCTATGCAGTACTATGGCTTTGTTTGTCCGTGGGTGTAAGTACGACTAAATATACACAAAACCCCCTGAAAGATCTTGCAGCCAGCAATGGACCCAGGAAATAACTGACTGACTGTTTGGGAATGCAACCATGAGGTTCTCCCAGCAAAAATGCATTGATGAAAAAGGTGTCTAGTCACCAATGCATATAGACATTTTAGCTGAGCACCCAAATTTTAAGATGAGTTTTCTTCTACAATTGTTATCCTTACGTTCAGTATAAATTCATTATGCTGGAGAAAGACAACAGCATACTGTCAAACGTATTAGTTTCTAAGACTGCATTTTTGTGTTTTAAGAAAAGTAGGCATAGAATAACTGTTATTCTAAGTTGAAACTCCTTCCCCCAAGTTTTCTCTCAAAAGGCATTTCTCTGAAGCTATTTATTGACTGGTCCTCCCACTCTGGAACACCCACCTGGACTTTCTAGAGAGGAAAGGTACACAAGTCCTTTTTTGGCTGTTCAGCTAGAAATGCCCCCCCCAAAATTATCTAAATGGAAAAACGTTGCCTTCAGATAATGTAACTATCATTCATCCTGCTGCACAGCTCTGGACATTTCTAACATAATTTACTTTTGCACATTACCATATTGTAGGTCCACTCACAAGTATTCAGTGAACAGTCATACTGAACTAGTTCTCATGTGATGGTATGATTGCATTATTAAAACAAATCTAGTAACTACTGCACACAAAGCAATATTCCAGCTAGTTTGACCATATTGAAGTGTATTAAACAATGAACTCCCTCCCTCCTGCTAGAATTCAGCTTGCTTTCCTACCAGATCAAAATAAAAATCTAACCAGCGCAGCAATGAAAAGGACTCTGATTTTAAGTATATATAAGAAATCACAACTTATTCAATTATCTAAAGTCATCCTAGACAAAGAATGAGAACTACAGATTGTTCCAAGGTTCATATCTTGACTCTTATCTATAAAGTTAAACAGCACTTAAATAGTGAATGAGTTATCTTTTAGATAGCATAAAACAAATCAAAACCCCTTGAAATCTAGTATGCAATGGTAAAAAACATTAACACTGTAAATTTGGTAGCAGATCTGCCAATAATACAGCTGCAAGCAAACATAGTCTCAAATTTGGTAATATATCCCATCTT
The DNA here is from genome assembly GCF_000737465.1 of Haliaeetus leucocephalus. Taxonomy (NCBI): domain Eukaryota; kingdom Metazoa; phylum Chordata; class Aves; order Accipitriformes; family Accipitridae; genus Haliaeetus; species Haliaeetus leucocephalus. Next base: position 6,234,547 of record NW_010972753.1, read on the forward strand.
CTGTACAAGGATCTATCGAATTTATATATAACCTTGCTAGTTGCAATGCTTTAGACAGACAACAGCTGAAACACAAGAATTTATAATTCTCACTTTGTTTAAAATGAGGTATTTCTGAACATAAATAATTCCTATAATCCAGCTAATTCCTGCCTACCGGTAGTTTCCTCACATAATGACTTAGAAGTCTGTAGTCTGCTGTACCCTGCCAATTTTACTTTCAGTGTTAAGGCAAATCAAAAGAATACGAGCAAGAAGGAAAATATAGACCAACATTACATACTTAGTAGCTGAGAAAGGAACTACTGCTGCAAATTGGTGTCCAATTTTATAATAATGCATAGCTATTTATAGCAACAACTTTCTCGAAGAATCGAAAACATAAGTTTAAAAAAAAAATCACTCTACTTCATATAGTTTTAACTAAGATAATGCTTTCCCTTAAAACAGTAGACTCACATTTCACTTCCTGATATTTATGTCAAGTAAGATGATTCCTAAAACATTCAGTTTGGGGGGAAAAAAAAAAAAGCAAAAAGTTTTAAAATACCAACTATTGAAACACTTTAAAATTTCAGGGGAATTTTCATTCTTAATTTTTCAGTTTCCAGATCAAGAATACCAATACTTTCAAGGCAGGGGACCATGCCTTAATATAGGTTTACTCTTGCATATAAGACAACAAGGCCTTGATCCCGTTTGAGATCTTTGCACATTACTACTGAAATATTAACAGGAGTACTAATGCTTATAATGTCTGTTAAGTAAAAACGTTGCCATCCAACAATTCCTTGAACAAATTCAAGAATTGCGAGACTGCTGATAGTCATCGCTGTGCATTACTTTGAGTGCTTAGGAATATATTAGCAAAATGTAACTCTCACTATTATTTAATGGTAACCTAGGATACATGAAAAAACAGATTCCCAATCAGGACTTCGGAGATTAGATTCAATTCATTGAAATTTAGCTAACGAAGGTACTTATTTAGCCTAAGCACTTTTTATAGGAAGAGTAGGTATCCAATTTAACAAAATGGGGGTGAATCACTCTTCTTACATCACATACAGCGTTCTTAAATAATGAGGCTAAACTAGAAACCTTACTTTCAGAACAGTCAAAGAGGGGTAAGATAAATCCCACTTCAGATGCTTGTGTATAAAAAAAGGTGCCTTCAAGTATCTGTTTTTTCAATGACATACTCCAATTAAAAAAACTCAGATTTCTCCTATTGGTATATTTCATCCTTCTCAATAAGTTAAAGACTATTATTTTACAAGAAAATAACATCATTAAAAACACATTGAACTAAACAAAGATATTTTCTATAGAAATGAGTTACTGAATGCAGTTTAACATTCCTTTCAGTCCTTGAATCTGTTACCTTGCAATTCATACATTTATCTGAATATCAAAAAAACATTTCCAAAACAAACACTACTATGAGTGTTTGAAGTCTAGCTTCTTAGCACCTCATTCAGAAATTTAGTGCTTGAACCAATCCTGCTTAAACTCATCACAAATTTTCCTTGTGACTTTAACAAGTGTTCAGTATTAGTCTAAATGTACTTGAGTTACACAGGAAGGAATCTGAAAATAATGATACTGCATGTTTCACCAAATATTAACTCTGCCTCTGCAGAACCGTTATTTCTACTGCTGACTGACAAGCCAGAAAGAATAAAACTTGAACTTTAGAAACCAGGCAATATCTGCACTACTAGTATTCTAACTATTAAAAAATTCTTTTTAAAGAATTTTAAAGGCTGAGAACTAATGGAACGCTTCTCATCCTTCAAGTTTCAAGACTATAGTCAAGAGGGACCTCCACAACGCCATACATGAGGACTTCTACTGACTATAATAATTATCACATAATTACAATAGTATTGATGTAATGATTAGCATTCTATACTGCAAAATAGTGGGACTAGATGCACAAAAAAAAATCATAACTCCTCTTAAGTAAGGAAAGATAATAATCAATTTGCACCTTAACAGAGGACAGAAATATAACCTCAAAAAAGTATACAGCAAACTATTGCAGTCAAATGACTATTTTTGCATTCTCATCCAAACTCTCTCAGTATTCTCTCTCTGTCTCTTAATGATTCTCACCTCTTCCTAATCTCTGAATCCACAAGGAGTTGCCTTTTTTTGTGGGGCGGAGGTGGTGGGAGTTCCTCTTTACCATGCTTAACCAGGATTTGTTCTCTTGTGGTCACCATAGTTACAGTTTCCATTACAGTTGTCTGTGTTAGTGATGTCTGAGTGGTAGTGACAGCCTGCGAAATCTGTGAGAAGTATAAAAACAGAGGTCACACATTGTTTGAAAGACTTCAGTAAGGACTGTTTGGAGTAGCAATAGAAAATAATGAGAAACTGCTCCCTTCTGATCATAGGCTGACCTTCAGAAAAAAATAACACTATACACAACTCAAACCAAATTGTTTTATCTGCCTCATGCTGTGTGAATAAGATATCTGCAGAAGTCAATATCAAAATCAGAAAGGATCCTAAACAGAATGAACTTATGGCTCCCTGTAAGTCATGCTGAATGAAGAAAAGAAATGAATGGTCAATTTTATGAGGGAACTGAATGATGGCAAATATATAAAAATGTTACTATTACTATATGTTACTCTGCCTCCATTCTGAAAATTTATTCCTTGAGAAGCAATAAACACATGGTAATGGCACTAAATTACCAATTGTTATTTTACCGTTTACAATAATTTTCAAACTAGAACGCAATTCATCACAACCTACTTGCACGAAAGGGCAGTTAGCTTTCTGTCAGGAAATCTTAAATTAGAAAACATGCACTAGAAGGCAAATTAATTTGCATCAGTTTTATTCCGTAATTAAAAGCTAATGTTAAGGGGTCATAACAGATACTAATACACATAATATGTAACATTGTAAACACTACCAATCTAATGCATTTAACTTTGCCCAGTAATATGAAACCAAACCCTTCATATAGTTCAGCTGCATTAAAAAAAAAGGAATGATGACAAATATTTTCTGCTCATATTTGTTTGAAAGATACTGGTTGTACAAGTACCACCTGTTTATATTTGTTTCCATGTAACACCAAACTACAAAGTTTCCACTTAAATGTGGCAGCTGTTCTTAAGTCCCTTAACTCCTGAGAAATGGGTCACTTCTTTTTTTGGTTCTGTCAGATGATGGTTCATTTGTCAAAACGCTCTAGTTACAGCTCCAGTGACCACCTCACAGTTTAGGGGCAGCGAAATGGAAAATAAAAGGAAGAAGTTATACTAGGAGCAGGAAAAGCTGTGCACCAGAAGAGCCCTGCTTCTTTGCTTATTGCCAGTGTGCAAGAATTAGAAAGACTTTCCAAATTCAATGACAGGAATGCCAGTATCTAAAATTCCATACATAAATTATCTATTAGTTCTTGCATCACAAACTCAGTAAGAGAATTGAGTTACCTTAGTTATTGAGACATTAGTGTTTCTATAAACAATGGAGAAGAGGCATGCCAGGTAATTAACTATAACCCCTCTCCCCACAACGCTTTCTTATTTTGAAAAAAAATAGAGCAACAAGGAAAGGGGGATACTGTTAGCAATCAGCCTCTTCTCAGCAGGCAACATCAGTAAAGCTAAAAAAACCTGAAAAAACCAACAAATTCCTGCCAACATTGCCAAATCTTTCACATGGTCCCCTAAACAAAAAAAATCTTCCTGTTCTTTATCCAGTCTGCCAGTGGAAGTGATGAGTAGGGAAGTCCATTACCACTGTAATTTTGGCAGTCTTTCTTAGAGGAGCCGGCTCAGTGCTATGCTTCCCCCTCTAGAAACAACCAGCCATGTAGGCTTGAGAGCAGAATCTGGACTACTCAGAAGACTACAAAATTAAGATTCAGAGCAGAATTTTTTTTTTTTTTTTTTAATCTCTGGATTAATTATGTCAATTGGAATAAGCCGCTTGTGAACTGCAGGGTCTTAGCTAATGCATGAACTACATAAATCCTTTGGAAGAGAGAAACACACAGTTGACTCTTTAATCACTACAATATTATGTGTTACTACTCTTGCTTTAGTTCCCTCAATAAGATGTACTGACTATGATATTTTCAACTACAGAAATCATGACAATTAAGTAAACATTTCCATATAGTTTTATTAAAACTTTATACAGCATTCTTTTTAATTTTATTTTTATTTAATTGCTGGGAGGGCAGAAAGGAAAAGCAAATTAAAGCTTCCGATGTCTAGGGTTCTATGATATTTGAGGATAACACCTGATGTCATCTTTCCCTGAGTTGACTCTGTAGCTAAAAACATTCCAAATAATTGCTTGCTCCTTATATGCAGTTTTGGGTACAGTTTCCCTTTCGCCTTCTCACAAAATTCTTATTACACTTGCTTTTATCCAAAAATCAATGAAAGGATGATGTTTCTCACACCCGAGGTCACATCCTGTCATGTTTCCATTTGCCAATCAATATCAGGGTAGAGTTTACAGTGAAGAAGGTGTAAAAGAATAAACTACAGCTAGGGCACTGTAGGAATCATCTGCCGCATACTACCCATTACACCGGAGTAATAGTTTCAGCTCGTGATTGGGAACTGCGCTTCAAAAGTAGGCAGTGAAATTACCATATGCTTAGAGCAGTGAAGTCACGGTGCTGTGGGGGGTAATGATTTACATGTCAAAAGAAGTATTTTTCATGCTTAATCAATAGGAGTGGAGGTTAAATACTATATACTTCAAAAGGAGAATGGAGATGTGAATTCAAAGTTCATAATCATTCTAATTAGAGACTGGGTAAGACTAAAAGGTACTGAAGATTACACTGCAATGTAACTCTGCAAGATAAAGTTGGTGCACATCTAAAAACTGCCCACCCTTTAGTGGGTAAAGGACAATCCTTAAAAATATAAGGGAGTACAAAAAAGGAAGTAGCTTTTATTAGCTTCCCTGGAAAAAAAAAAAACAGAACACCAAAACCCAACAAAAAACCACCTCTTAAATCTAATCATTGAAGTGGCGTGTTTCATGTATTATTCAAAGATGGTCCAAATAATGACAGTATAGTTTCCTCATCCCTCTCAGTTCCTGACAAGCAAATACGAATCTGAGAAGGGGCGATACAGCCTAGGCCTTTAACCCACTAGAAAATCATATGGAAAGTGCTAAGGTGACTCACAAGGCTGTACATTAAAAGGCTTTCAAAATACAATGCTTGCCCGCAGTTTCACATCAGCAAGCTCATCTTAGAAACATGTTAAAACTCATCTCTTTTCAGAGTGGACAAATTTAAATCTTCCTTTTCATCCTCTACAGGCAAATGTATGTACAATGTGTGTATAGCACTTCAGTAGTTTTATGTCATTTTATTTCTCTTTTATACGGCAGCCTACCTTTAATGCCATCATTTATTACTGTCATTGGAAGTGCCCTCCGTCCTGATAAACTCATAATTTTCCTTAACACTCGCTTTTGGAGCTGTCATCCGTTCTTTGATGAAATGTATGTATGTGAACAGGGAAGTTCAGATGAGGAATGGTGTTTTCTTTAGTTTGGGAAGGTTTTCACTACAATTTAGCGAAGCATAATGAGCTCACCAAAGGTGGCTTTAGAGTTTCTAAAAGCTATGCATCTAGTCTAAGCAAGTTGTCCTTGTCCTTGATTCCACTGTGTGGTCAATGAAGGAAAGTTGACATTTTCATGATGAGGACAAACTGCTTTTTAGAGGTCTCTCTCTCTCTCTCTCACCCTTCCATCCACTCATTTGTAGCAGAAGCTTCAGCCATGAATTCTGATTAGATGCTTAAATTCAGCAGCAATGAATTCAGCTAAATGTGGGAGGACTCACATTCTACTTTCTGCACTTTTCCTTTGGGATGTATAACTGCTTCCTATGTCTAGTTGGAGAATCAGCTTTGAACTTACGCTGAGATTGTCTCTTCCTGTTAATTTCTTATTTTGTTAACAAGTTAATCCTTTAGTGACACTTTAGTAAGAGAGAGAGGGGAAATAACTAATGACAAAAATGTAATTATGAAGGTACTATGAGAATGACTAATGAATGGAATAAAGTTCATTTTGAAGCCAATATCTAAGTTTGATGATTAAAATGTGCATTTTCTGATAGATTACAGTGAAAAATGTTGTATTTGCCACCCTCTTCCAACTCCCCTCCTCTCCAGTTCATGACTAGAGATAACAATTAGATCTTTTAGTGACACTTTTTTCTTGCAGTCTAAATTTATAAATGAGGTCTGTAATGAATAAATGTATAAATCCCACTAACCTTACCTGCCCTGCCTAGATAGCAACCCATAGCAAAAAGTACACAATCAGTATTTCATAAAGGACATATCTAAACCGTGTAACTGTGCCTTAGGAAGGGGTCCTTCAGCTAGCACCGAATGTGCAATGTCGCCAGAATGTGAAGCAATATGCCCACAACAGCATACCAACTCTGTGCCGAGCAAAGTAGCTTCCCCTTGGAGGAACACCTTATCAACTGCAGTGTGCTGCTATGGTAAGACAGTTAGACTGTTTTGGGAATCCAAAGCATCTCCCACCTGTGCTGGTCTACGATATATGGATGTAGAGCCTCAGGATTGCCCACTTCATGAGGAGGCTATCTCTTTTGTAATCTAAGTTCCATTTTCAAAACTAGTATCTGCTTTTAGGACCCATCAACAATCTTAACTCTTGAACACTTTGGAGTGACTTACTAACTTCCTCAAATCATGTGACCCTAGCCATCCCAAATGCAAAATGCATCTCCAGATTTTTCTCTGCTTTGAAACAACAGGTTTCCTACAGCAAATATACAAGAGTTAAATCAAATTTTCGACTGGTATAAATGCTGTGTAGCACAAACTGGTTTTGCCTTCTGTTACTAAGTGAAATTGTACCCTTTCCCCATTTCCTTCTCTTCTGTTCTCCCAAACTGATTTTTTCAACTTCAGCTACACAAGAAACTATATCACAGCAAAAACTAAAAGATTAACATAAGAGTTGGAAGCAAGGTTACTGAGAGGTATTCAGATCACTACAGGAAGCATAGCAGCTTTCATTTAATTACCTAAACAAAAGATGGTAGAAGCATTAGTATATAGCAACAAAAAAGTGCAGCATGGTCAAGGGAATTGACTCAAACTGACCAGAACTACGAGAGGCCCTCCAGGGACAGGACAGAGGTGCACGCAGTAACATTCTGCTCTGTGTTATCATCAAAAAGTCTTAATGTCCGTTTCCATTTCACCAGTCGTACAACGATAGCACAAAAATAACTCAATATTAATGAGATAATGGAACGGAAAAGAGTGAGCTGATTTGAGTTTAAATCCAATAAGAAAGAGATGCTGACAGATAGCTAGGAAAAATAAATGGTTATGGTTTTGGGTACTACACCAGAGCACTGATTTTTGTTATCTGGCTTAAAAAATGTGAAACTTTAAAATCTCAATTTCTTTTTCAATATATTACGGTTAACGTAAAGGAGCTGGGCAAAATAATAGCAGATTATATTCTTTTTTCATTGGCATTTTGGCCGCAGGTGTGGATGGATTTCTTTATTTTGCCAAGAAACCTCTCTTTATGGCGTCTCTTTTTAATCTATTAATATTTTTAATCTATTAATGACCAGTAATCTATTATAAACTTTCACTGTTGAAACGAAATTTAAAAAATTTCTCTTTAAGTAGCAAACAGTTCTTACACTAATTTCAGACTAAGTGCTATTCCACAGAGCCATAAAAACAGTACATTTGAAGTGACCAACTATTATAGCTTAAAAATAAATTAACTGGAAAGAGTATTTTCATTATGGATTGTATCATCCCTGAAAACATAGTTAACAACCCAAGACAGTAATCAACACTATAAAGAGAGATCAAAAACTAAACAGATAAATAAAATTCTAGACAGTTATATTACAGTTGTGTTATGCTGTCCTAAAAAGAAAATATGTCTTAAGGAATCATGCAGGGAAAAAATTTAAAACAATATGACAAACTGCACCAAAACTACTTCAAGCATTTCACTGGCAAAGGATTTGACTGTCACCAACTGAAAAATGGTGGTTTTAACAAACCTGGTTAGAATTGCTCTCCACCTTCTGCACAAGGCTATCCCAGCGCTGGGCAAAATTTTCAAGACGACTTTCCAGCTTCTGAGCCACTGCTTTATTTTTCACAGCTACAAGGAGGTCTTGGCTGAGCGACTTCAGCTTACCCATCATTTGCCTTTTCATTTCTAGATCTCCTTTTAGGATCTGTTAAACAAAGTAATGGCAGGAAGAACAGTAATTCATACATGAAAAAAACCAACCCAAAAACAAAACCCAGAACAAACACACCAAACTTAGAAAAAAAAAATCCTAAAGAGAGCATCATAAAGAACCGAAAATGGGTATTGGTATTTCATCCAAACTCCTATACTTCCATGCTGTTGTTACTGTAAAAATTGCTGGCAGAGCTGACATAGTGGAATGGACACATTGCACTTCACAAAGCAATGTAACATGACAGGTGGAGCAACTCCAGACAGCACAGTATGCCTCAGGTGGTGACATAAATCAAAAAGCTAACAGCTGTGTGACATTAATAACCTTAAAACTGCACTAATGTTAACAACTATACCAACATTTCAAACAACGCTTCTTTAAAGTTTTGTTGTACTTTGTCATATATTGCATATTAAAAGTCATGGGGAAAAACCTGTTTTCTAGAAAAATAATATTTGACCCCAAACCAGGATGAAAAAAAAAAGAAAGCTCAAAGTAAATAAGTTTGGTTTTGGCAGTATTGAAGAATCATACATTCCTCTTCTTCCTCGGATCTCGGCAGGCTCTGGTTACATGGCAGTAGCCTCCCATGGGATGGGGAAGCCTTGGGAACCCCAGGAGCACTGCTGAGCGTGCCGAGGAAAGGGCCCTGCAGCTGGGAGCCTGGAAATTCCCGTGTCCAACCCCTGTGCTCTGCAAGCTGCCACACAGCTGGAACCCATGGACGCGAATGGAAAAAGAGAAATCGTCAGCCTTCACATCTCTGCTGCAGTAAACTGCCAAGGGATCTTGAAACTCTTAAGATCTACACATGCAAACCACTCTATGAAGTAGGCTCTTCGCAGATCCAAGAGTCATCCATAGCTCCAGTTCTCACCTGGGTTTATTTTTTAATGCCTTTACTGGATTACTCCATTGATTTTTATACCTTAAGCATTCATTCTCTACATCCTAATCTGTGCTAACCATGGCAAAATTTTGAATTCTGTATGCAGTCAAGGATTGCAATCTAATCCCCAAGACATGAAAGGGATAATTAAATATTTGGGCAACAGAAATTAGTCTACGTATACTTTCCTATAGTCCTATCATCCAAAATTGTAATCTAAAACACAGCTCAGTAAAAGAAAGATTTGTAGTCTTTGTAATCAGTACTCTTTCCATTCAGATGTGGTTTAAAACATCATAATTACTAATGTTAGATACAGTTAATATAAAACTTTAAATTCACATGTCACTAAGAAATAGTAGCTAACAGTTTATATTTAAGTATCTGTTTGCATAGTAGCAGATCTAACAGAAGGAGCAGACTAGATGTAAACCAATTTACCATCTTAACATTTCAAGGGTTGCCGTATTTGACTTTTTTTTTTTTTTGCCTACAAGTGTCAGAAAAAGCTCACGTGAAAGCCACCAGGTACACTGACCGAAATAATCAAAAATGGTACCCTAAAAAACATGATTAGTGAATTCTGGACAGCAGTGTTTTACTTCCAACCTCCCCAGCTGACAACAGCTGTATAATACACAAATGAGTTCAGCATCAATCCCAGATACATGGAACACAATCAGTAAGTGAAACACTAGAAAGAGAAGGATATATACATATATATATAAATATATAGACCTAGATCTTGTATATCTTTGGAGTAGATCTCAACATGTTTTATGAAAAAGAGGAACACCATCACCTTCATTTCACAGGCTGCAAAACTTACACGCAGGACATGAAAACAACCTATCAATCCCGTGCCATAAATGACAGTAAAATTCCACCTCAGTCTGTCCACTTATGCTCTACATTCTCAGTGCATCACATCCTCCAGCTTAGTCCGTGCTCTATGTCACCCTTCACCTTGTGTAAGAATTCAGAGGCAATTATCATGACAGTCAATAAATGGTAGGTGGAAAATTAAAAAAAAACCCACAGTTGTTTTAAGGAAATATTTTTAGAGCTAGAGCAACTACTCATCAACATCAGAAAAAAAAAAAGAAAAGTCAATATTAATACATGCCCAGAGTTGTAAAGCCTAAAGTTTTTCTGACCTTTAGACTAAGCAGATCCCTGAAGACAGTTAATGACAAAGGACATAAATTTTCACATACAAATACTGAATGATCCTCTGAAACAAGCCATTTGAGATTATTAAAACAAAAATTTCCTGCAAACCCCACATTTATCTGAACAAAACTCCTCTACAGGTAGATATTATGGGTACAGTATATAAATTAAGAAGAAATCTAACTGACTTGATATCAATTTAAACACAATGGTAGAACTAGGTGAATTGCTACACTGACCAAGTGTATTTTACCCATTCATTTCAATGACAATGAAAATGAGCCTGTTAAAGCTGAGAGAAGAGGGACAGCATCTGCACCAGGCTTACATGGCAAGATTTTGGCAGCAGGTTGGCTGCAAAGGTGGCTTCTGTGAGAAGACACCAGGGGCTGTCTCCATGTCAGACAGAACCAGTTTCAGACAGCTCCAAAACAAACCCACGGCTGCCCAAAGCTGAGCCCACCAGTGACTCCAGTGGTGCCTCTGTGTAATATCATTAAGAAAGGGTAAAAAACGCTGTGCAGCAGCTGTAAGAGAGGAGTGAGAACACGTGAGAGCACCAGCCCTGCAGACCCCCAGGTCAGTGCAGAAGGAGGAGGAGGAGGAGCTCCAGGCGCTGGAGCAGAGATTCCCCTGCAGCCTGTGAGGAAGACCATGGTGAGGCAGGCTGTCCCCCTGCAGCCCAGGGAGGTCCACAGGGGAGCAGATCTCCACCTGCAGCCCGTGAAGGAGACCACGCCGGAGCAGGGGGATGCCCGAAGGAGGCTGTGACCCTGTGGGAAGCCCGCGCTGGAGCAGGGTCCTGGCAGGACCTGTGGCCCCGTGGAGAGAGGAGCCCACGCTGGAGCAGGTTTTCTGGCAGGACTTGTGACCCCGCGGGGGACCCACGCTGGAGCGGTCTGTGCCTGAAGGACTGCAGCCCGGGGAAGGGACCCACGCTGGAGAAGTTCGTGGAGGACTGTCTCCCATGGGAAGAACCCCACAGTGGAGCAGGGAAACAGTGTGAAGAAGTTGCAGCAGAGACAAAGCGTTATGAACCAACCGCAACCCCCATTCCCCGTTCTCCCTGCACCACTCAGGGGGAGGAGGTAGAAAAGTCAGGAGTGAAATTGAGGCTGCGAGGAAGGGAGGGGTGGGGGGAAGGCATTTTAATTGTTCTTATTCCTCATTATACTCTGATTTGGTTGGCAATAAATTAAATTAATCTTCCTCAAGTGAAATCTGTTTTGCCTGTGACAGTAACTGGTGAGTGATCTCTCCCTGTCCTCAACTTGACCAATGAACTTTTCATCTCATTTTCCACCCCTGCCTTGCTGAGGAAGGGGAGTGAGAGAGTGGCACCTCACGGCCAGCCAAGGCTAACCCACCACAGCATCATAATCTTTGGGACATCCCGAATCTCTCTTCTGTTAGATGGATTTCAAAACATTTTGTCTTCCATTGCCCAGAGTGTATCCCAACCTCCATGCATTCAAGTATTCTTATAGCAAATTGAATATCAAAGTTTAATTTACATAGTTTTATTTGAAATGTTTTAACTTACCTCCTTCTCCCAGTTTGGGAGAATCACATCTGAGAAAGAATTTACAGAGAACTAATATTTGTTAATAATGGTGAGCCTGCAGTCAAATCATTAGAAAGGATCAAATTTCGGGGAAACCCATACTTGTTCATACTAAGTCAAATAATCAGAATTTGGGCTGTAAAAATCTTCCAGCAATCCTAAAATAGAAATCCATGTATGGAGATTTTGGTTCAGGAACAGACTCAATCTTTCTGCTTACTCAAAATCTTTGTTACTCTCTGAAAACATATGCATACCTATTATCAGTTTAACAAATGTTAAATGAAAGCTTACTTTTAAGCAGTAATAGTGCTTACTATCAAAAATCCTGTCTTAACTAAAGTTAAGAGTGTATTTCCCCCCACTTGAAAAACATGAGATAAAATTACTGTGGAGAAGACACTGATGTATTTCTGCATCAGCAAGCAGTAGTTAAATCCTGATTTCTTCAGAAGTATCCTGAACTGCAAGTATGTATGAAAACTACCAGCTGCTCTTTCTTATTTTACCTTCTATTTTTACTATGTGATGTAATGATTAATGTGATGTAAGAGTCAACATTTTTTTCATACTGTGAACAGCATCTCAACAGACCTATATCACTTCAGAAGGCTTTGGACCTTGTAGGAGGGTTGTAGAATTTCAAATGAATAGTCATAATGCTAAATGGTTTAATAAAATACCTTCAGAAATTTCCTTCAGGCTTAAGAGACTGAAATCTGTCTAAAGAACATGACCTTAATCTTGCTAAGTTGTGCACATGAGAGAGACAAGAAAAATAGGCTGGAAGCTCTTATGCCGTATCATGATATCAAACCTAAAATTCTTAAGAGCTAACAGGGAAAACTAATACTGTAATTTCCTGCTCGAAATGATTAGGCAACTGAGGGACTGAGCTACCATACTGTTATGAATATAAACATTTTTATATTAGTAAAAGAATGTATGTTTATTGCCTCACAGACTCACCTTTACAATTCTGGAATGGGCTGGCCTAATTATAAAGGTGATTTTTCGTGACAGTTTCTCCTTTACTACATCCAAACACATCTCCATGTCCAAAATAACATACGCCAAAAGACAGGCGTGATTTGCATGTCAGGGTCAGGATACCATGATCTTATTTCTCTCTATTTCTAAATGCCAGTCCAAGAGTGGAAGAATATACTCCCTGACAAGAATTTTCATGTGGGTAATGCATTAATACAAAGTCCCCATGATTCAGAGAAGACTGAAATAGTAAATCTTCATCCACACAACTGCTGACAATTTGGCATTGTGGGAAGGTAAAAACACATACTCACTGGAATTTGGGGATGACTGCTACTAGGTCTAAAACCTGATAGAGGAATTCCAAAAGTAGAAAATATTTTTCTGCTACAAATCAAAGAGACTAAAGAGGCAGTATTTCTCTAGCATACCATCAACATTTAACTACTGCATTATGGATCAGCTGTTTCTAAAAACATCAAAGTTATTCATGTGCAAAAAAGATTAAGTTGCTATTAATAAACCCCGCCTGATCTGTCAAGGATGACATGATTCTTGTTGAGGTTCAGGGGGATGGAAGAATCACTTTATTTACTCTGGTGTTCAAACATTCAGTTTCATGAAAGACCGCAATGCTTTCACGAGAGGAATGCTTAACAATTTAAGCTGGCAACATAACTAACTTCATAAAAGTGTGTATTTATTTCATTAACCAAATCTATGAAAATACTACTAAAGGAAAGTTTTCCCTTCTTAACATCATATTTTCAAGCAATTCTGAAAGGTACCCAAACTGGTCTTACCCTTAACACCTCCAAACCATTAAAAGCCTGCTACTTCACAATTTGTGATAAACATTTCAATCCCCAGTTCCTATTTCCTCCAGCAACTTGCCAAAATCCACAAGTAATAATTTACTGAATAAATCTGAATTTATTCCATAAATTTTTCTTCACGAAGGTACTCTAAAACATCCTGAGTTGCCTCTAATTCATTATGCATTTATAAAAGCCTGGCTTGAAGTCAACTTCAAGATTGCTTGCACGTTAGATTACCAGAATTTCCAAGAAGCGTATACACTGGGACAACTGACTACATGAACCGTTCCTTTCTTTTACAAAGAAGTCGAGTTAATCCTAAGTAATCTTTAATCAAAATCTGAGTCTGTACTTCTAAAGATATGTTTTTATCAGTCCCTATAAAGCTACAGAGGGGAAAAAAGAGGCGGGAGGGTGGGGGGCAGATAAGAGTGTGGTAGCATAATAATTACAGAGCATCTTAAGATTATGCTAGCAATCATACTTTGGGGTCTTGAGTTTTGGAAAAAAAAAAAAAAAATCAACAAATATTAACAACTTAGTCCTTCTATGAATCAACAGGGACATTTACCACTAGTTCTGGACCAGCTGCAAGGCAGCTATGAATTAAACAATCAAGCTGTAAGGATTTTATTTTTTTAAAAAAACCTTATACATTTGTATACGTGAGGATAAAATAGAGTAAATTTTAAAAACGTCACAGTGACTTAAACTTCAGAAACATCATGGTGTTTTTATTGACCAAAAGCTCAAATGTTTCTACTTTTAATAAGGATGAGAAGGACATCAATTCTAAGATAATTTTTAAAAATCTAAGGTTGCTAAGATAATTTTTAAAAATCTAAGATTGAGCCTACTGTAAAACTAAATAGTTAGTAACAAATTGAGAATTGTTCATGCCTGAAAATTCTAGTGCGTAAACTGTAAAACCAAGTCTTGAAATAATGCCTAGGACACTTCCGCTGCCCCCCATTTGACAAGAAAAAAAAAATAGTGCTGTTTAAACAGAAAATTAGAAATGTAGTCCCTATTTACAGAAATAATAATTTACCTATTTTAACAAAAGCATGGCCATGAACGTTTCCTTTCCTCTAAATACATAAACCATCATTGTTATGTACAAAACCAGCACATACCATACCACTTTTTTCACAAAGGTCCTAATGCTATAAACCCATTTGCAAGTCTAGGCTGTGTGAAGTCTTCCACCTCTACAGGCACAGCACCTTTCTAGGCCAGTCAGACTTACATTCCCTCCATAAAGACAACGCATAGTGAAGTATTTTCTGAAGAGTGAGGTAGAGGACATGTTGAAAAGGGTGCATTCTATGTATGTTACTAGATTCCTGAAATACAGTTGAAGTCTCATTGTAAAGTAATACTAATGTCAGCATTTCACAACTTTTGAATCTTTAGATTTTTCAAGTTCAAGGAATGTATAACAGGTTTTGCTGTATGATAAGTACTTACTCATATGCATATGTCTTTGTACATATATATACATATTCAGTCTCACACGCTCTATACATCAATAGTATCAACAAAGAAGTTTTCAGTATAAAAGTATACATATTTTTAAGACACCCAAATGCTATTTCAGTTCATAAACTTTTGACTGAAGAGACAACCAAGGAAAACATCTGTACCTATTGGTTCCTTTATCAGCAAGGCCATGGACCAACTTATTCCATCCACATGAGACAACATCCATTCCCAAAGTATGAAACAGCTGTTCTGTTAAACCATATTGTCTGAGAGTGGGATAAAGCCACATGTACTCAGACTCACGAATAAGAAAGTTGAACATAAAATAGGAAAATGAAGAATACATACAGATAATTTGCGTAGACTGCTCAGCATTTCATTTTGATCTTTAAAGCCAGTTGTATGAATTTTGCTCACAGCATCCTCTTTCTCAGTAAGCCATGCATCAAAAAGGCACTGAAAGAAAATTGGAGAGAAGAGAATGAAAAAGCTTCAGTCAGGCCTTTCCTACTGCAATTTTTTGAAGAACATTCCAATTTATAACTGCTAAAACTACTCACCTGTTCTTCTGCAAAGTGCTGCCATTTACGAAGAATATCTTGCAGAAGGACCCATCGGTCTTCTGTCCATCTGCAAATGGCTGCCCATCGGTTTCCAAAGCGCTAGAAAGAAACAAACACACAGCAGAGGTTTGCATTTGTTTACATTTGTTTTAAAACAAGGCAATCTGATTTTCCTATGTGTTGTGGTTTAACCCCAGCCAGCAACCAAGCACCACGCAGCCACTCACTCACTTCCCCCCCACCCAGAGGGATGGGGAAAGAATCAGAAAAAAAAAGTAAAACTCCTGGGTTGAGATAAGACCGGTTTAATAGAACAGAAAAGAAGAAACTAATAACGATAATGATGACACTAATAAAATGACAATAGTAATAATAAAAGGATTGGAATGTACAAATTTTTGCAAACACACTTTCCTAATTCACTTTTTACAGTCTTAAGCCCTTAAAATGTGTTGCACATCATACTGAAATGGATCTTATCACCAATTGAAATAGCATCAAAATGGAGAGAATAGGAAAAGCAGTAGAGCCAAAAGCAGAGAATTTTAATCTAAAGACACAGTCTTCTATTAAGTCTCTGGTACTGTGCTCTCAAAAAACCCCTCAGTTTCAAAACTTTACAATGCCTAAAACATAACTACTTGCTTGAAACATGATTATGGTGGCCCAAACATGTGATCAAAGCAAAGAAGTATCTGATTCTTAAGTTTCCCTGTTAGTGCAGTTGCTCTAAGTTCTTACCTCTTTTAAAACACTGCAGAGGAAAAAAAAAACAAACCACCTTATTAGCTAACACACCAGCACAAATCCCACTGAGGTTTCCCAGGTATTTACAGCATATGCTACCATATACATTTTAAAATTACACAAAACACTACCTTGTTCCTCTCCCTTATTTTAGTTGAAATCAAGCGTTATTACTTTCTTTTAATTTCCTATTAGCCTTCATTGAAAAATGCCTAAGACAGAGGATAAGACTTAATACTGCTGTGATGGTGTGACATGCTACGAAACTTTTATTGCAACAATTTACAATGATTTAATTATCCCTGGGCATCATATGCAAATTATTCAGCTGCTGCCAAATAAAAAACCTTATAAAGTCTGCAAGACATTCTATACTAATGCATTCTTATTTTTTCATCTACTTCAAAAGCATGTCTTGACAAAAGGGATAAATAGTTTCTTCCTTTTTCATATTTATTTATTCACTCAATTATTCTTATGGGTCCCTTATAATTTAAGATATCCTATGATTCTGTATTTTTCATATTTACATATTTTTCATAGAGATTATAATTTAATTTTAGCAAAAATGTAGCATCCAAATGGTGGATTTTTAAAACCAAGGGATTAAAATTCAAACTGTATTTTCTATCAAGAATAAAAGAACTTTATTTTGCACTGCCTAGGAAATGAAAGGTAAAATTTCAGGATGCCATTTGAATGTGTGGCTTTACCAATTTTACATCAAAGTAAAAAGTCAGCAGATACCATGTTTTTCATTTAGTGAATGCTAAAACCATAACAAATCTTGCAGAGTAAACCGGCAGCCGTCATGCCACTGAGTTATATCATATTAGATACTGGCTCAATTTAAAAAAATGAAGACTATCTCTAATCAACTAGCATAATAACACTAATTTAAAAACATGTCAATTCTTAAACAGCTCAAATATGTTACACAGTAATAGAGAGCAGTATTCCTTTTCAGTCACTTACTGCATAAATACAAAGTAGGTTTTGAGGAAATTGTTTTGTTTGCCTTTTTTAGGCTTAATTTTAGGATCATGGTTTTGGTATTTATTTGGAATTATGTAATGGGTGTTTGCTTTCTTTCTTAATTAGATCTAGACAAAACCCAAGCAATTTTGCAAATCTAAGAATGTGATTTCTTTTCACATTAAAATCAAGTTTGGTGTTAGTGTTTGCTCGCCATAAAACATAATGTGATCAAAGATCACCAATTCAAACACAAAAAAGTTCAGGTTTTGAATGTGAATATTTCAGAAAGCTAATTTCAATATTAGCAGAAACAAATACTTGCTAGTGAAACATTTATGTCCTCAACTTATTAGGAAATAGAGTACAACATATTCTACCCATTCATTTTACCCAATCATTAGATATAATTGCCAAATTGTGTGACACAGAACCGTGCAGAAAATTATTTACAGCCAGCTAATCCAAATTTTCTTTTTTTTTTTTAAATTACTTTTTTCCTTTTATAAAAAAAAGTCACAATTTCATAAATAGCATTTATTATCCTCACAGGCTAAATACTGTATATCCCATAATGTGTACTCAGTAATGCTTTTTCTGCAAAAATTATATTTTGACTCACTTCACTTGAAAAACTAAAAATCTTAATATAACAAAATGATGAATTATATTTAGTTTCATTTGTCCTGAATCTGATTACATTTCCAGTTTAGCTCAAGACAGTCTCAACACATCCATCCTCCTTTTTCTCCAAGCCCAGAAAACAACCTAGCAGATCTGCAGTATCTAGCACTCATTTTGTTTTTTATATTCAATTGAACATTTTTTTTTTACCTTGACTGCTTTGCTTGCTAATTACTAGTTCAAAAATCATAAGCATATCCTTCCTGATAGCTCAGATGCTTCTAATCTGAACCCTGATCTAAGACTTCATCTTTCCTAATAATTCCCACAGTTCAGGATAATTATCATTAGTTAACTACTCAAAAACACTATACATGATTCAATGAAGTCATAACAAGTGTCTTGTTGTTAGTCTTTAACAAGGTCTAAGCCTAAGTACTTAATCTTCCCTATATGCCCTTTCTTCCCACTGTAGTAGGAGAAAAATCTCTTAATTTCTAAAATTCTATATATACAGATGGTGAGGTGAATCACATTTGGTTGTTTTGGTGCTTGATTTACGCTGAAGTTTATGGATACTAATTACGTACTGCATTTTAAAAATATATGTACAGTTTTTACTGAAGGATTCATAAGTCATCCCAAAGTTAAGCAGCAAAGGTTTTGGCACCTCTGACTTAGATTAATGTTTTCAGAAAAAATCTTTTCATGACCAGACGTCTCTCCACTGGTAATGCAGGTGTAGATCAGAATAAATTACACTGCACAAATCTAACCAATAGTTCATATCTGCCCGAAATTTTGAATTCTCATACAAGCCAAATACAAGGTCTTTGACAAGAAAAATATTTTGTTCAAACAGGACCCCTAAAAAAGAATGAATGGACTTTCGTAGACTCCACATTTTTCTGAAGAAAATTTCATTCTTAAAGTGTGCAACACCATGAGTTATGCAAGCTCTTACATCTCCACCTTGCAAAGGGACTTATATAATGGATATATGCTTATATATACATGCATGGATGCAGAGGAAAACTTGGAGTTGGTGGAAACATACACTAAACTACATAAACAAATAACAAACTACTTATTACTAATTTAATAATAATAATTATTAAATAACCAATAATCAATTAATTACATGGGATGGCTAATATACTGAGATTAAACTGAAAAATCATATTTCAACAGATGAGATCACTTCCCAAATACTGGTTAAATTTCTTTTTCTAAACTCTTTTCAAGGAAAACACCTTAAATATTCTCTATTAGAATATGAAGCAAACCAAACTTAATTTCAGGTATACCACTCCATACAATACAGCACCATATTAGATACTTGAAGCAGGAATATCTACAAAATTCAGCCTGGTTTGAGCTATAGACTCAGTCCTAGGATCATTAAATCTACACTTACACGTCTCCTTTTCTACCACTAACTGCAATTCAGCACAGTTCTATATGAATACATACCATACATAACTGCCCATAAATCAAGTAATGACCCATAATGAATATCCTGGTCATTGGTATACAACCATCATTTTCCTTGATGTCTATGACAGCAATAGCAACAGGTACTCACCTATGTGTATTGTCACATACGTTCTCAGTTACTTAATTTCTCCATATGTGTCAGCATATTGTATTTGATTGCTTAAATGTAAGTTATGCTAATCATAGACTAAGCCTCAAATTCAGTTCCCTATATTTATGTCTATGCTACTTTTTATATCAGACTTCTATTATATTGTATTCTTCTGATGTTTTATAAATAAAGCAGTAAATATTTTATTGATAAAAAATATTTTATACAGATCCTCATACCTGAGTAATTTTTAAATAACTCGCATTCAGGCAGCTGACTTTTCTTAACAATCCTCACAAAGAAATACAGTTTGCTCTCAATGTCTGCAGTAACATATTCATCAACTTGCCTTTATCACTATGATATACCTTGAAAAAGATTTTTTGTTTGGTCCTCTAGAAAACAACAAAAACTCAAGAGTGCAAGATCAAATACCTGGTTCTGCATTTACTCTAAGGAACGCATTGATTTGCACACTAAAAAGTTTTGCTGAGTCAATACAAAATACTATTTTCAGCATATGATTATGAAGAGCCACAAAACCTACCTTTTTTTTGTCTCGATAGTTTGACAAGACATTTTATTTTAATAAAGTAAAATGACTAAGTAACTGTACTGATAAAAGGGTTGACAATTGTGACCTGCCTTAAACCTGTTAGCTCTCCTGAGAGATCGTAACAACAATGACACCAAGATATACTGTTTGGTTGAATAGGTTTAAGACACAAAGTTTCAAGTCAGAAATATCATGTCAGGACTGTCTATTTAGAAAGTAGATATTAACTACTAAATCATATGGTGCTTAACTTTACCTCCTTATTCACATCAAATAGCAAGTCGATGCTGTAAATAGCCTGTGTGATGCCCAGAAACCCAGACCGCACCAAGGGTTTTGTTCCCAACACCTTGGAAAACAAATCTCCAGAGAAACCGACTGAATCCAGACTAAAAAGTAAAATACCTTCCTGTTCCCTTGAAATGCCTCTTTTTACACCACTAGCTGGAATTTTCAGAGAAATCTGCATGTAAAAGAAACTTTTTTTGTATTGAGAGGACTCTGAAAGAATATTCTTTCAAAGACTACAAAAAGCAGAAGATAAAATATTCCTAGTCTGCAAAAAAGTCAAAGTAGGGAAACATGAGAACAGGAGAAAATGAATAAAACCAACACAACTCTTGGGAACACTGGAGTGAATGGGTAAGAAGCGAAATAATATGCCTCAAGTCTGCAGCTAATAGGAGAGGTTTTTTGCAAGATGCTTTTCTATTAAGGTTATTATTTTCCAATAAGGCTATCCACTCTTTAAAGTAATGAGAAATAGTGGAAATATGTTTTTGTCTATATGCAAAATCAATTTTTTTAAAAAAAGAAATACTTAGCACAGTCATAGAATTTCTCCCATGTAGCAATAAGCAACGTGTGTAGTTCTGAAATGCTTGTACACCAACGCACACGGTACGAGAAACAAACAGGATGAACTGGAAGCACTGGTCAGGTCCCAAGGCTATAATATCATTGGTATTAGTGGGACTTGGTGGAATGAGTCCCATGGTTGGAGTTCTGGGATGGAAGACTACAGGCTGTTCAGGAGGGATAGGCAGGGCAGGTGCGGTGGAGGTGTCACACTATACGTAAAAGAGAGGTTTGATCGCACAGTCCTTACAGTTAGTGATGATGTGGTCGAGAGCCTCTGGGTAAGGATTAGGGGGCTGGAACACAAAGGAGACATTGTAGTGGGTGTCTACTACCGATTACCCAGCCAGGATGTAAGCACTGATGTGTTATTCTATAGGCAATTAGGAGAAATTTCTGGATTGGTAGCCCTTGTCCTTATGGGAGATTTCACCTTCCCAGACATCAACTGGGAATACCATACTGCTGGGACAAGCAGGTCTTGGAAACTCTTGAAGTTTGTAGGAGGTAACTTCTTGTCACAGGTACTCAGTGAGCCAACCAGGAAAGATGCCCTCCCTAGACTTGCTCTTTGTGAACAAAGAAGGACTCATGGGGGATGTGATGGTAGGCGGCTGTGCTGGCCACAGTGATCACGAGTTTAAAATTTTCAGCCTAAGGAGAAAAAAGGACAGCAGAGTTGCTACCCTGGACTTCAGGAGAGTAAACTTTAAGCTCTTGAGGGAGATATTTACCTGCAGCATCCTTCTGGACAAGTTGTCCAAGTGTGGGATGAGCGGGTTCACGGTGCGCTGGGTGAAGAACTGGCTGAAGGGCAGAGCTCAAAGGGTTGTAGTGAATGGGGCTGCATCTGGCTGGCAACTGGTCACCAGCGGTGCTCCTCAGGGTTCAATTCTAGGGCCAGTTCTGTTCAATGTATTTATCAACCATCTGGATGCAGGAGTTGAATGCACCATTAACAAATTTGCCGACAATACCAAACTGGGAGGTGCCATTGCCTCTCTTGAGGGACAGGAGGCCTTGCAGAGGGATCTAGGTAGGTTGGAGCACTGGGCTATGATTAATGGGATGAAATTTAACACATCCAAATGGCGGATTCTGCAGCTGGGATGGAGTAACACTGGGCACAAGCATAAATGGGGAGAGGAGTGGCTGGCGAGCAGCCCTGCAGAACGGGACCTGGGGGGGCTGGCCGACAGCAGGCTCAGTACGAGCCGGCCGTGTGCCCTGGCAGCCCAGAGGGCAAACCCCCTCCTGGGGGCATCACACACAGCACGGCCAGCCCGTCAAAAGAGGGGATGATCCCGCTGTGTCCAGCGTTGGTGCGGCCTCACCTTGAATACTGTCTGCAGTTCTGGGCCCCACCATTTAAGAAGGATGTGAAGGTCCTTGAAAGCATCCAGAGGAGGGCAACAAAGGTGGTGACAGGGCTGGAAGGCATGTCCTGTGAGGGACAGCTAAGGACTTTGGGCTTGTCTACTCTGGAGACAAGGAGGCTGAGGGCTGACCTCATTGCTCTCTACAGCTTCTTCAGGAGGGGACGCGGAGAGGGAGGTGCTGAGCTCTTCTCCCTGGGATCCAGTGGGATCAGGGACACGTGGGAATGGTCAAAGCTGCACCAGGGGAGGTTTAGACTGGACATTAGGAAGCATTTCTTTACTGAGAGGGTGCTGAAATACTGGAACAGGCTTCCTAGAGAGGTGGTCGATGCCCCAAGCCTGTCAGTGGTTAAGAGGCATTTGGACAATGCCCTTAATAACATGCTTTAACTTTCGGTCGGCCCTGAAGTGGTCAGGCAGTTGGACTAGATGATCCTTGTAGGTCCCTTCCAACTGAAAAAGTCTAGTCCATTCCATTCTTTAACATTCCTCACTTATTTTGACATATTCTTACAAGAACTACCCATACATCATCTTCAATCAAAGGACAGTACACTGAATAACACGAATATATAATTGTGTAAATTACACTCTCAGCTCCTTTCCCTCAGCAGGGGAAAAAGCCATCAAGAAGCATTTGATACATTTAATGCACTTCTCTTTCCAGCACAGATCCGGACCCCTGAAGCCTGGGGAGGGCTCTAATTTGAGCTGGCCCACAAGAGTCCTTAAGGGACCTATTGTCTGATGGGTATAATTAGAGAAAAAACTCCCTGCATTCATGGCTTCTCTTTGTTATTCACCCATTTCTCTGGGCTGAAGATAATTTCCCACGTTTTCGCTGAGAAATGAAATGAGTCAGGCTACAGCAACAGATTTGCTAGTATAGTCTTCTGATTTTGCAGCACTAAAGATTTGAGCCTTACTCAGCAGCTGCTTTTTGTTAAGTCTCTGGATTGAGCCTAATGGGGGTCTAGAAGTCGTAAGTCTAAACAGTGAGTTCTCACGAGCAGCATAAACAGAGCCTCACAACACGTCACACATTGATATGTCAAGTAACCAAAGTTATGTAAAAGCAGTTTTAATATTCACACTCACCTAGGATAGCTGTAATCTCTCAGACTACATTAGGGCAACAGCTGTTTGTAAGAGAAACAAGCTTAACTTTTCTATGAATAGTTTGTTTCAGGGGACGCTTTCTGCTTCTATGCCATTAACTGCCTTTTAAATAGATTTTTTTGGGCATATGCAATAAATCTTAAGAGCTTCTATAATGTTCATTTGAAGACAGTACAGATTCTTGTCATCCTGTTGAGACTTAGATTCTGTAAATGACCTTTTTATGGCTTTTAAAGTTGTTTTATACACATGCATGCATAAATATATGCATTATGTATTTATATATATGAGAATATTTCAGGAATCACCACGTCAAAAAGATTTTCAAGAAGAAAGGCATAACTGAATTGCACCTGCTTGGAAAATGCAGCCTTGACTATTACACAGCAATAACTGTTCACTTTCTTCCAAATCTGATCCTGACCAGTATCTCACTCAGGCAGTCTTATTAAGCTCTTTTGTCTGACAGTACATGCTCTTGTTTTGTTCTACTTTTAAAAGTCAGACTGGCAGATACGTAATCAAGCTTTGAACTTTGCTCCATTGTGCTTTTTGTCAAACGCTCTAATGGTTGTGCCTGCCAACACATCAGATCTCCCGTGCTTATATTCAGCTTACAAGTGACCTGAAAAAAACTGAAAAAACTAAAAAGCCAAACAATCTTTCTGTACACTCAAAAAAGGAGATGCAACGTTTTGCTAGGATAGTAGGTGGACTCTGGTAATTCAGTTCTCTGAAAAACACAGGCGGTGTGATTTAAGGAGGGAACTGAACAGCACCTGGGGTGTTCCACGCCGCCCCATGCTCTGCTCGGAGCATGCCTGTGCTGCAGGGTATGGTGCCCCCGGAATTGCCTTACTGGCATCTTTCAAGGAATGTACTTTCTCAACGGCAGTAATAATTGGGCACACTTTATCCCAACACCAGGTGCCTTCTCCACTATTACAAATGGTGTATTTCCATTGTGTTCCATTTACACTCATCATTCTTTATGTTTCTTTAATGGGGTAAATGTATTGCAGTAATGTCTGAGTTCTATTTCAGGTTGGATTCTAATATGGGTCAGCCACAGAAGTTGCACGGGATACAAATGGTACCTTTGCAGCCAGTGTAACAATAGGGGGATGCAGCTGTATCACCTGATGTGCTCTTAACTGTTCAGATATCTTTCTGAAGATGTGCAATCAGATTAAATGTCCAATAATGCACCAACCTTTCATTTGTTTTTCGCAATATTAAAAAATCTCAGTTGTAGAACTTCAAATTCGTGAAGTGCAGTAAATATCAAATGCCATTAATAATTTTCCCATTTTTTGTCATACTTTAACATAGGCCTCTTTGCAAGAACCTACTCTTTATCGCCATAGAATATTATCCTGGTTGAACCTCTTTCCATTCATTTTTTAATTTATTTTAATTTTATAATTTATTTTTTATTATTATATTTCATTTTTCTTCCACTTCCATTCAAGATATTTTCCTAGTTTAGTCTAGCTTCTGGAACCATGTGCTTGCAAGGGAACTGTTTTATTCCACTGAACAGAATACAAGGAGCTGGCAAGAAATTCTGGAAGGTTAAGACTGTCCTGAGCAGGTACACCACAGTTCTGACACTTAAGATGAATTTAAAAGGAGTTAATAATTGACAGATCAGTAGAGGCTGCATTGTTACTTTGGCTGGGTTGTGCTCCCTGTGTGTCTAAAAAGTTGCAGTAAACTGAGATTTATTTTTGCAGTGGAAGTGCTCAGCATCTCAGCGAAACATGCACTACCTACTCTAAGCTCCAAACTGATTACTGTTTTACTGGTATTGGTACCCAAATTAGCTAGATTCAAGATAGCACACAGATATCTGTCTGTGCTACAGCAATACCTTCCAGCTGAATGTATTGATAGCTTCTTTAGCGAAACCTTGGGCTTTAATGATTCAAAAACCAGAAACCTTTTTATTTTCTTGGGTAATGAAGCAAAATGAAAGAAAAATACTTTCTCCTTTCTGAAAGAGAAAAATAGAAGGAGTCTTCATTGTAGTACTGCCATACTTCTTGAGCAGTGACCCTGGAGATCTGACCATCAACACAGGAGTATCCTTCTTCAGTGTATCTCAATGCTAATTAGCCATTTAAGTTCATTCAGAAGTTACAATAAGAGCATTGCAATATAAATAATACAGTAAGAGCAACTTTTTAAAGATGCAAGGGAAATACTAAATTTTCTTACAATAAAAACTAATATTTGACAAATTTTTAGAACATCTTGGCTGCTATCTTTATCACAAATGTATCTCCAATGTGTCATTCTTTTAGGATACTCAAGTAATTGTATTTAGAAAATAGAGTATATGGAAGGGTTTGTCTGTTGATAGTTTAGGCTTTGGGTCAAAATGAAGTTTAGAACAGGTTTGGATTGCAAGGATGTTGCTGCTAACTTCTCCCAATTCTAGAAAGCCTTGTCATAAGAATCCTAAATGATAAACCATTGTAAAAACCATGTATACTGAAGAGGATATACACTGAAACAGAGAAATTAAACTAAGAGCAGACTGAGATGATTCCCTTCATTTCCTAGGAAACGTGTCCACAAGAAACTAATTGGAAAAAAATTATGACTCTTCCCCAAAAAGTGTTTTAGAAAAAATGGCATGTTCTTAATATTTCTCGATAATGATTATTTGTCTACAAAAATATGATCCTGCACACATTCAGTATTTGGTTTTGCTTATTTTTTAAAAAGTCCTGTTTCAATTTTGTGGGACCAGCATTGCCATTAAAAGACACACATATTGGGCATTTAATTAAAATTAAAATGAATTAAATTCATTAAAATGAATGTGCCTTTAAGCACTTGCCAGTGGATAATGACACTTCACGTTACTATAACACCAAAATATACCACATATACCAAAAGTTTCCAATCAGAAGAAAAATCTCCCATTCTCGATAACTCACACTCTGCTGAATTGTGTAGATTCTTACATGTAATATCCTTTTCCTTAACTACAACAGAGAATCATATTGCTTCTGTCAGGAGTAATGAAATACAATTAAGAAATAAAAGACAAACACTTGTACTTGGATAGACAAAACAGGTTGATACTCAAGGAATCACAAAATAAAAAGAAAGTTGCTCTCAGATATTTGTTTTTTCTCCAAAATACATGCATTTAACCATCTATGCAAAAGTCACGTCCTACAGAAATATTTAAGATCATCCTCAGAAATATCTCCTGAGGTACACCCAATGCTACTAGTAGTTCCTCTTCAACCTTATTAACACTTAATAGTACTGATAGCTTTTTCCCTGACAGAAGTGTAGTCGTTACCTGAAGCTGCTCTTCCAGTGCAGCAGTAGCTCTGTCTCCACTGTTCTCATCCACCACCACTACCATATGGGTTAGAGAATTGACCTTGACTTGTTCCTGTTCCAAATCTTCTTGAAATGCCTATAAATAAAGCAAGTGTGTTAGAAAATGTGTTCCAAACTAAGAAAATGCTGTGTGTTTGGAGTCCCACCAACTTAACTTGCACAACTAACCAACTATGAGACTTTTATATTCGTATTGCTGTCAATTCTAACTAATTTGTTACTTTAGCATATATATGCTAACATAAGCATAATGGGCAGATTTCCATTCTTTTCACAAAAATAGCTTACTGTTACTCACTCACAAGTCCTAACTTGATACAATATTTCAGACTGAAAATTTGGCTTGAGAAAGCATTTGTTGAATTGATGTAGCTGACTTACAGATAACAGTATAGCACATATACATTCCAGTAACCTGCAAATTTTAAACAGCCACTGGATTAGATTTGTACTTCATATTAACATATTAAAATATTTGAACATTGCAAAAGTTATAAAAATATTAAAAATGACAGGTTTTCTTTAAACAAACACATACTATCTTCAGCTTGGCACTGAAGTGAAGAAACTTCTCTCAAATCTGCACAAACAGATATTTGAATAATTCCTAACCTTGCGAAATTTCTACAACTCTTCGCATCTCTCTGACCCTCCCACAATTTCCCAGGCTTCATATAAGAGATCTCATCAATTGTTCTCTCCCTCCACAAAGCACTCGGAGAAGTGCAACGGGAAGTCTAGACATATTCACTCTTCAGACCATGGTTTACAGCATATTCACTGTACACTTAACCTACATCACACAAAATAAAAAAATAAAAAATCTGAGGTACTGTAAGGTACTGTAACACCTTAGTAACATCCCCTTGGTGGGGTTTAGTGTCTTCTTTCTCTTTTTTTTCTTTTTTTTTTTTCCTTCTCACTTCCCGTGAAAGATGGAATCCCTACTTGGCTGTAGTTTGTTAACAAAACCAAAACCAGCCCAGGTCCTGTCAGGCCCCAGGGAACTGAGCAGCCAGACCTATTTGCTCCTTCCTTTGCTGAGATGCAGCAAGAGGACAGGTGACAAAGATGGAAAGAGGAGGAGCTGAGGAAGTGTTGGTACTGAAACTTCAAGCCACAGAGAACGCAATATTCAATTTCTTTTCATAATTTTTGTTACCTATCTCCAGCTTTATGTTAGTGCATTAACATCCAAATGTACATTTTTTACTCCTAGTAGTTAACCCCTGTTTTACGTTACTGGGTTCTGTGTTGTGTTTTTTAAATAAAACTTGAAAGAACCTCTCATCCCACTCCCCTGAAAAAAACCAAGGTATCCAGGACCAGATCCTGCCCGACACACTGTTTAGGTGTCTATAACTAGCTTCAAACCAATGGAAGAACATGGGAAACCAAAGTCCTGGATTGTGTCCTCAATACTTCAGCAGAGTGTGTTCTAGTGATTAGTACGTATATAGTATCATAGTCACAGACTGAAAAATAACATTGTTAACCACGTAAGTCTTGTCACAATGGAAACCTTGACTGTATTACAAACTACGTTAAATTTCACCATATCAATTTTTCTGCTGCTTTTTCAAGTAGATTAATTCACTTAGGTATGAAGAACAAGCCCTTGCTGAAGATAAGGTCACGCATTTTAAACCTCTTCTGTAAAACATCTTACATTTATTTGAAAATCAAAAAATAAAATATAATGTGGCTATAGGCAATAGGAAAGGAATTCACAGACTACTCTGTTTTCAAGGCATAAATTCCTTACCCTAACACATTTCAGAGTTTTAATTCCTTCATGGGCATAGCCTTTGAGCCAATATATTTATAAGAATCCTCCTTTTTCTGACTTTCATGCCTATGATTACCATTTGCTTCAGAGAGCTAGACTATAAAGCAATTTTCAAGGACTGTGAAGTACACTAAATTGTTAGAGCAATCCCTGGAATTCAGACTTCTTAACATTTTTTGACCTAACAGTTGATCAGGGAAGAGGAGGCAGAGCACTCATAGATCAGACCATATAACACAGATTGCTCCCCCCAGGTTCAATCCTCTCTTTCAGCCATACAACAATAAATACATTCCTCTGTAAGCCTACAGCCAGGGAGAAGGCGACTATTATTTCCTGATTAGTGGGTATCTGAGAGAAGGCATCCCAGAAAAAAAAAACAGAGTTAGCAATGCTCTGCAAGTGCAGGAGTGGAGGGCATTTTGGAAGCAGGAGTCTCACTGTCCTGGTTTCAGCTGGGATGTAGTTAACTGTCTTCCTAGTAGCTGGTACAGTGCTGTGTTTTGAGTTCAGTATGTGAAGAATGTTGATAACACTGATGTTTGCAGTTGTTGCTCAGTAATGTTTAGACTAGAGTCAAGGATTGTTCAGCTTCTCATGCCCAGCCAGGGCACCTGACCCAAACTGGCCATAGGTGTATTTCATACCATGGGACATCCCATCTAGTTTAGGAACTGGGAAGTGGGGGGCAGGGAATCGCCACTCGGGGACTGGCTGGGTGTCGGTCGGCGGGTGGGGAGCAATTGCCCTGCGCATCATTTGTACATTTCAATCCTTTTATTACTACTGTTGTCCTTTTATTAGTGTTATCATTATCATTATTAGTTTCTTCTTTTCTGTTCTATTAAATCGTTCTTATCTCAACCCACGAGTTTTACTTCTTTTCCTGATTTTCTCCCCCATCCCACTGGATGGGGGGGGAGTGAGTGAGTGGCTGCGTGGTGCTTAGTTGCTGGCTGGGGTTAAACCACGGCACTCACACACAGTGTGAAAGACTTGAGAAGTCAGGGAACTGATGAAATCAGAAAGTTGAGTCATTTTCTAATCCCCAGACAGAATCAATTTGCCCTGAGCTGAAGGGCTCTTCTTCATAATCCAAGTGTCTGTTTTTACCATGAAATTCACCACTGACAAGCATTTGTATACAGGAGCTTGTTGAAACTGGAATTTACTGAGGGCAGTCCCAAGACTAGAACATGCTCTGTTCAAGTCACTTAAACTGAAGTTTCTAACAAGTTCTCCCGAGCTTGTACAGATAGCAAATTTTCAGGGACTTAAAATGTAAGATGGATATAGATGTTGATGCATGGGGATAGCAACAACAGAAACGCATAAAACTCCACAGTGCCTTTAATTCCTATCCATCAGATAACAATTTATGTGACTCGGACATAATCTACTTCAAAGTGAATAAAAATACCTACCTAGGCCATCCAAGTACCCAAAGACAAATCCACCCTTGATATTTGAACAGTTAGGAAGTGACTCATTTTACCTTTGCAATTAATTTGAAGTAGTGAAAAATCCTAACACTAAAAATTTTCCATAGTTTCTGGCATTTTCGTAAAAATAAAAAGGCTCAGCCTTCCAGAAAAAGTAATACCTAAGCATCTTAGACTTTTTTAGAAACTTAATGAAACTATAAAATCTACTAACTATAAATTGTATAATAATAATGTGGTATAATGAAATCAGTTCAATTAAAAGCACATTTTTGCTTAATTATAAAATTTCTAACATAGTATTCTGCTCAGACAGCTCAATAGTCCTCAGATTTTTATTGAAAAGCAGCTTTCTTCCTTTATGAAATTATAAAGAAGGGATACTTGGAACAGCAGACAAAACGCATAAAATACTGCCACAAAGACCAATAGTTCTTTACTGAAATGTTTGACCATTACTCCAAAATATATTGACTATGCCAGATCCCTTACCAGAACCATGTACCTTGCTAATGACAGAAAAATCTTAGAGTTCACCTCTATTTCAGTCCACTCAGAAAATTTTCTGTACTATCAAGATATTAACCTCATAGACTACTGAACCAAGCAGTATGCTGGAGAGAATGTTGCATGCTTTCTCTAGTCTCAGTGATGGGTGCCATTCCCAATACATATTACTGAATGTTTGTTTTTTTTTTTTGTTATAGGACCAGCAGAGAAACTGAAGTGTTAGTCACAAGAACTCAAGACCAATATTTTGAAACGTCATCAAGAAAAAAGCAGAATAAAAGAAATCAGATGTATGGAAGTTATAAGTCAAAAGGAGATAAATAACACAAAGTAAATAGAGTGAAAAGCAGTTCCTAATGAACAGTTAAAGACAGAAAGTCAAAATGATGAGGAGAGGGAGACAGGATGACAACAAACCAGACCTATCATCTTTGCTGAAGTCTGTTTAATTTGAAGAGATCATTGCCTTTCATATCTTCTTAACTTCTGGTTCCTCCCATTAATTTATATGACATTGTTTCTGAGAGGTCCAGAGTCATGTGAGACTAAGAAAAATTATGAGGGGTGTTGGGTTTTGCTTTTTTGTTTGCTTATTCAATAATGAAGCAATAATGGTGCTATTAAAATTCCATTGTTTTAACCCTTGTTTTAGAAGGTAGCTTTGCTGCATACAATATGTAATAAAATTATCTGAAACTTTCACACAATACTTGAAGGAATGGAAAACATCTTGTTCTTTGGCTTACGAATAAGACAAACTATACACTAATAGAATTTTAATTGAAGTTAAAAGGAAAACATTTTCTTTCCACCCTATTAGCTAAATCATCTCTTCTACAGAAAACAGATTTGGAAAGTAACACACAAATAAATAACGTTGACTAACTCTTCACACCAAGAATGAAGAACTAGTATGTGGGAGAGAGATTTCTGCATATCTTCATTCAGAATATTCAAATAAGAGCTAAATACCCATTTTCTCAATATTAGAAAGAAACAGCATAAAGAGTTTGCATAAATAAAAGGATTACATTTTACATTAGTATTCAAATACAAAATGCATAGAAATAGGAAGAAAGTTATTCAAGTCTCAGCACTCATGCATTCAAAATCTTCCAGGTTTCTTTCTCTAATTACCATTTCACAATTACCTGCTGTCTTTTTTTAAAAAAGAAAATTTAATGGAAGAATATATGCTTAGCTAGCAAACCCACATACTGAAATGCATTGTCTCCTCACAGGGCAAGCATAGATAGCACAAATAGCAGCAGTAGGAGAAGAATTTGTATTCTTCTTCAGTAGCACTCCTTAATCAGAATGCAGAAAAATCATCTTTAACACAGAAGTAGATCGTGCAGTCTTTTGCAATTTTTGACCTCTTTTTTAAAAATCTGTAAAAGCTGGTTGTGGTTTGAATTGTTTTTCAGGATGATCTGCCCTCTAGAACCTGGACTACCACTGACACAGGCTATCAAGTATCAAATGTTAAAATCTCTCAAGATGCTATGGAACTGAACTGCTTTGAACCGCTAATGTAGAAATATTAACAGGTTATCACAGTAAATCTCCATGACCTCACAAATCATCTGTTTTCTATACTTTTCTGTGTCTCCCTATCATCAACATGATGTGTTATGAATACATATATAAATATATTTTAAAATTTAAAATAATATGAAGTTAAACAATTTAATCCAGTAAATTAAACAGAGCTATTACACAAATTATACAGTCTCTCTCTTTTTTGTTCTTAATTCTTCCCATTAAAGAATTACCCTCATGGAACGTGGACAAAATTTGGCCAAATTCTCTCTTACACACCATTTATTAGTTTGTTGTTTTTCATTAAATACATTGCTAACAAGTATTTTCTACAGTTAGAAACTAAAGTCTATTTTATAGTGCTGTACAGTTACATATTCAGTGTCCCAGGAGTCCTAACAAGATTATGCCATCTAATGATGACTACTGCATCACTGCTACTACAGTATGCAAGGAAAAAAATGCAACATGCAAAAAGAAGAAAATGCAGGTAATAAAAAACCTGATGTATTCTTATTGAACTGTGTAATGAAAGGATGTTACAGTTGCCTCATATTCTAGTATATTGTTTATATTTAAAAAGGAAGTAATTTTTTTATATATCAGAATTAAAGTCAGAGTTGTGATAACTCTACAAAAGTTTGTTAATTGTACAAAACAATCAATATTAAACCAATATTCCATATTACTTTGCTATGTTCTAATGGCAGGAGTAGAGCTTTTAAAAGGTCAAAAACTCAGTTTGGTTTTTATGCCTTTGGAAGCACACCATCGCATACCTTATGCTCTTCTACTTGACGCTTTAGGTCCTCTAGATCTGGACCTAAGGGCTCTGAATCGATTTTCTTTGTCCTTTCCTCTGTTTTTGTCAGCCAGGCAGCTAACTGGGCCAGCTGCTGATTCTGCAGATCCATTAGGATTTTATGTAAACTGTAAAACAAAGAAATAATGATTCCAACTTATACATGAAAGAAAATAACAGGTAGAAATATCTGCCCTGTATATCCTTAACTGATTTTCATGAGGCTACATCTCAAGCCAGATTAAAAAAAATACGCTTTCAAACACATCGCTGAAAATTTGTTGGAACAGTTTTGAATTAGGCAAACTGGTTTGAAACTTATTTTTAGAACCTGAGTACTGCATAGAATACACTGTCTGTTAAAGTTTTGGCCTCCAGTTGCATTTCTGTTTGAACTGTTTGGAAGTTCAAAATTTCTGCTATCTGGTTTCTTAGAGCTTGTATTGTCTACTACAAGTACTTTGAAAAGTGCTCAGACAGCTGTACTTACCAGACTCCCTCAAATTTAGGATATTAAACAAAAGATATTATTAAATTTTGAGTTATTCAATGGAGAATGCTCTGGGGAAGTAAACAGGAAATATTTCAGTTTTGCCTAAACAAATATTTTGATAGCTCCAAAACAATCTGTCCAGAAATCCATTACAACTCCTTCACTTACACTTGCCACCTTTAGAAATTCTCCAAACCTTCCTAAACAAAATCTTCATCTTATCAAAAGTATTTCTAAAATAATGTGTAAGCTATTGCTGAGTGACAGCATTACAAGTAGTTATTTGTATTACCCATCTTTCACATAACTTACAATTTTTAACTTTACTTAGATTTGACAGACCAAAGTCACTGTCCTCAGTCACACTGAGCTTGGTGAAACCATGGTATGTTATAGTGTGTTACTTGCATCTCAAGCACAAGTCTTGCAGCAAAAAGTTAGTTAACTACTGTCAGAACTCAACTTGGAGATTTGAAAATTGGAGTTGAACTTTCAGACTGAAGAATACTGTGTAAGAAAGACAGCACAGTCCTAACCTACTCCACTTGTTTCTCAGTTGGCTTCTTGAAAATGTAGCCCAAATCAGAAAGCTATTGTAAATTTTGTCCCTCTGTGACCAACAGCACCTAGAACTGCCCAACTTCACACTGACATTTCTCCCCACAAGGATATTTTAAAGGAACCAAACAGAAGTACGTTTTTCTCCCGTTGCAGTTAGGCAACTTAAGAAACGCTCGCACAAATCCAAACATGCAGCTTTCTGTCACAATGTCAAGGTACGCTCAAGTAAAGCAAGTACTTCCGAGTTTGTCCAAACAATTTTGGATTGTTCCAAGAGACTTTGAACAAACCTAGAAGTGTATAATTTTGAAAATCCGTGTCTAAGTATGTCCAAAGTAAGCATCATTCTGTATTTTCCCAGACACACCTAATAGTTTTCAAACTAATTGCCACAGAAGATTGCATTGAACATGTAAATATTTAATTTTTGGTACACGTTTAGGTTTTTCTGAACTACCAGGATTCAATAACTGTCAACATCATGCAGATGTAATATGTGAAATCCCGTATCTCATTTGTAGCCTGTTCATATTTTAAGGCATATGTCTGAAACTTCAGCACTTCTATTGTTGGTTGTTATTTATTTCATTTCCTACCTTTTTGGGGAAAAAAAATAAATAAAAAATTCCTTCCAGTTTTGAATCTTCTCAAAATGAGCTGAATGTTTGGTCTCTGATGAAATACCTACATATTTACTATTTCCTATTTATACAGCTAAAAATCAGTACTGTATACACAGTATTAATTCATACTGCAAAAAGAAATCGCTAAGTTTCCAATGCTGTTTGATGCTTTCTTTGTATATATCTCAGCTAACTCATACTCCATTCCTTAAATACCATTCCTCAGTTTATAAGCAATCCTTGGGATCACCTGTAAATTTAGGTATGCAAAATACTCTGAATCCTGTGCATATACTAACTGTCACATTTTACACTCGAGGGCAGAGCTGCCATTTAGAAGGATCTAGACAGGCTGGAGGGACAGGCCAGGAGGTACCTCATGACATTCAACAAGGACAAATGCAAAGTCCCACACCTGGGAAGGAAGAACCCCTGGAATGATACAGGCTGGGGACTGACTGCCTGATGGAATTCCAGCACTAAATCTAACAAGCTCTGCTATTGTTTTTCTGTCCCTAAAATGGCCTTTGCTTTAAAAAGAACAGGACATTAGATGAAATAACCCTTATCACTTTTATGCAAATAATAAATTTAGTATTGGTAAATCTTTGTTAAATAAGGATCCATTTTTTTTTATCGAACAGAAGTTTAACCAGATAACACAAACACATAGACTTCAAATACCCCAAAAGTAAAAGGCAACAAGAATGAATGAGATATTTTCAAACAGGAGTGCAAATGAAATCATTAAAAAATTCCTACGACTTAGGTATTTTAATCATAAAAACTTAGCTGTTACAAAAAAAGCTGTACTTTTCTTTCCTTAGGGCATCCAACAACACTAATCATTTATCTCAGCATTATCCCTTGCATCTGGACAGATTAAAAAAAATAAATTGGCTGAGGACTTCCGAAACAAATAATCAAGTTTTAAAGGTAACCATAGGAAGACTAGTCAAACCAAAGTCTCTTGAAACAGGAGTGGTAATGGCGAGAAAATGTGAAAAGCAGTGTGTGAAACAAAGAAAGAGTGATCAAAAGAATCCTGAGGAGTACATGGACATGAAGCATATCTTCTAGTGCAGAGCAGCGGATACAGAAAAAGGGAGAAACTGCAGGCAAACACAGAGATGAGCCAGCTTTATGGAAATAAAGACTTGCAAACACATTTTAAAAAATTAAAAGTTTTTTTTGAAATAAGGTTTAAGTTACACCTGTTTCTTGAATGGTACCTCACTGGTCCCTGATGGCACTGAGACAGTTTCGGGTGTTACACCTGGAGCTCTGGGAAGCTATGTTACTTTCTAGAAACAGTAATAATTTTTAAGAACTCCACTTGGCAGCTCTTGGAAGTAAAGGACCAAAGAAAACAAATCACAGGAGCAACTATAAGCAAGAACTGAAACTTCAACAGAGCTTGAGACACTGAAGAAAAAAAATGGTTCCAAGAAATGTGAAGGGCTCCATTAATCCAAACCTCTAAGTAGTAGGTATCAAACAGTAATGTTTTTCTGTATTCTCACTCTCAAGATTTTTTTTCTAAGAACAGAGTGTCATAGATCTTAGTAATGTACGATGATTTCAGGTCTTTTTACTGGAAATCATGTGTTAATTATTGATCAAAATGACCAGAAAATACATGTAGTGTCTTTTCCACTCTAATATCTCTCTTTCTTTACAGATAAAGTACAGGAAGCTGACACCCTGCTTTGTTATAACCCATGGTTCACAAGGGATTAGCTATCTCAGATCTAAACTCAGTCCTTCTTCACTTTCAAGTGTGTATTTTATTGCCTTACTTGATGTTCTAAATCAAGTTATTATTAATATTAAATACTATGCTTCATCTTAGAGATACCTTTTTAGCAATAAATGAAATAAATGATACAGAAAGCCTGCCAAAGTAAAGATCATTTGATTTAAGAAAACCAAGATATGATGAAAGAACTACTTCTTATATAGAATATTGATATTATTCTGAAGCAAGGAACATAAACTTGAAAATGAAATAATCACAGAAAATAATTTAATCACAGTTGATTCTTAAGCAAAAGAATTTTTCTTGTTTCTTCCCATTCTCGAGGTACTTCCTGGTTTTCAAATTACTTCTATAAACATCTGATAAAGATTTTAGTACTTATTGGTATACCTCAGGAGATTATCATAATCTTTGTTTATGGTATGGCCCTCATAAGTTCAAATACAAAATACTTTTTCATTGAATTAAATGTGTTTTAATAGTTGTGAAAACCTCCATAAAGTGGTAAATTGCATTAAGGTTTCCTCTCCAGTGGTGTATTTATCACTCTGAGATAATTTACTACAGAGAATCCTATCTGGGGAAGGGCAAGAAGAAGAAATGAAAAAACAGGCTGTTTTCCTTCAGCACGCTAATATATTTCTTCCTGGAAGAGTCGAATACTTTCAATACATAGTGAATATATGGGAAATCCAATTTGGGCTGCTTTTACGCAAAGGCATTGCTGTGTTCCAAACTTCCTCTGATATTCTGACCTCCTAAATCACTTTTTATAAGGCCCTTTCATTTTTATACTATCCTTTATCAGTATATCTTTCTCCTCTCTTTGTCAATTGCTTGCTTTTGTTTCCCCTGTGCTGTAAAGTGTGCTACCCTTTATTACATTTCCTATTACATTACAACAGGGGATAGACAGCCTTGCTGTTCTCATCTTCACAAAACCCATCTCTGTTTGGATAAACATGCCACTGTTGCCTTAAAGAGTAGATTACAGCAATGTGCTCAGAAGATTATACTTTAAGCTGAAGTAGAAGATAGATCCCGAGAGTTTAAATTCTATATAATAACCCAGAAATATATTACATTGTGATATGAAAGCTGTCCATAATCCTCCAGCTGGTGCTTGAAACACAGGGGTTTGACCCAATAGGTCAAAATTAGCCATATAGAAGTACACCACTCCTGAGAAATCTTCTCTTGCCCTAATCCAAATTTCATTGAATTTATCACAGAATTTTTTGTATAAGAAATTAAATAGTAGCACAACATTCTCTGTGAAGCCCTTATCACTTTATGTCTTCTACCAATTTCATATTATCCGAATATTACATGCTTCAGAAGATACTAGATCATTCAATTCCCTAAGCAATGACCTATAGCTGCATCTGGGAGATAAGTTTAACAATTGGTGTCAAAGGACATTTCAGTAGACACAGCACCACTCATAGAGGCGAGGTTGCTACTTTCACGTGTTGATTCAAATGAAAATAAATATGGCAAATAAAAACTGCCTGCAGTAAGATATCACAGACTCTTCTCTCCAAGAAAATAATAAAGCTGGAGGAAGTTAGGTTGAAACATCTGAAACACATCAACAATTCTATAGAGTGTCAAAGTCTCAAAACAACGTGCAAGCTTCAAAGCCACTACACACCAAAATTCAGATTAAAAAATACCTAAGATGGAGAACTGTTCACAGTGAAGTGAAAGAAAATCCCAACCGTTAGTCAAGTTCAGGATTGTTTCAGTCAAACTCCATATATATTATTTTACGTGACATATTACTTACTTGCTTTGTTTTTCCATACTTGCTACCCTGAGACTTTCCCATCGAGAATTAAGTAGATTCATTTGCTCTTGGATTTCATTCTCTTCATCACTTGAAAGTTTTCCAATTGATAGAAGTTGACTTCCAACTTGCAAAACATTGCCAACACGTCCTTGGTGAGCTGTTAACTCCATCATGAAACCCTGACAATAAAAATAATATCCAGTTTTAAGTTTGATTCTTTGGAAGGGAAGAACAGACTTTGGAGAAATATCTTCAATTCCGCCACTTACCAAACATGATTTTCAAATTTGCTTTTTATTTTTTCAACCCCTCCCCACACCTCGTAACACAAAACAGAAATAAACACTTTCACTTTTTTCATAGGGCAAAAAGTTGTTTAGTCTGGAGAAGGCTGAGGGGTGACGTTATCGCTGTCTACAACTACCTGAAAGAAGATTGTAGCAAGGTGGAGGTTGCATAGTAACAAATGATAGAATGAGAGGAAACGTCCTCAAGTTGCAGCAGGGGAGGTTTACACTGGATATTAGGAAAAATTTCTTCACCAAAAGGGTTGTCAAGCATTGGAACAGGCTGCCCAGGGAAATGGTGGAGTCACCATCCCTGGAGGTATTTAAAAGACATGTAGATGTGGTGCTTAGGGATACGGTTTAATGGTGGACTTGGCAGTGCTAGGTTAATGGTTGGACTTGATCTTAAGGGTCTTTTCCAACCTAAATGATTCTACAATTCTAGGGCACAGTCTCCAGTACTACCTTTAAATTCTCCAAATCAAAATTAAAAACAAGAAAAAGGAATAAAATAAACTAGAAATATCTTTGTTATGTATTTTTGACCTTATTATGGGATACAAGCAGATAAACGACTACTGAAGGAGTAGTATAAACATATACCTCATGCGTGTGAAATTGTTCTTTAACAACTTCTACATCGTTGGATATATCTCCTTGTGCTTGTAATGCATCTTCGGCAGAGAGAAGCCATGTGAGTACTTCCTCTAAAGCAGTTTGGTAGTTTTCAAGATCCTTTTCAGACCCCATCCGCCTGGTGCTAAATGTCTTTTCTTCAACAGTTTCTAAAAACTAATCAAATCCAAAATTTTAAGAGTAATATAAATAGCATCTCCTTAGACAGTTCTATAAAGGAATAAATAGAACACCATTGTCTTGTATAAAAACCCCAGCTTTTTATAAAACAAAAAAATATTAGATGGCTAATCTGTGGAAGTACTTATTAGTATAAAAACAGTTAATTGGCCAAGCTCAGTTAAGACTGAGGGAAATAAAAAAATCTCATATTAAATTAGATATTTTACACTAGAATTCAAAATTCCTACCAAGTATTCTGAATAGGAACAGTTCAATAAACAATATTTAAATTATACCTGTAGAGTGCTGTTATACATGTTTTTCAATAAATACTCTGATCTTTCATTTCTAGTTTACTGTTTCTTATTTAAGTATTTTCTCTTGGAAATGAGAGAGAAATTTATTTCCCACAGCAGCTAGTAAAATTATATCATCAAAAAAGCAGCAAGCTGCATGCTGACATCGCAGAGAACCTGTGGAAAACACAATGTAAAAAAGAAAAGCAACCCTTTACACTACATGCAATGCTAGGCTGGAGCAATCCATAGGCACCCATTTTGTGAAAACCATTCTAGAAAGTTGAAAAAGATCAGAAATCTCAGGTGAAATCGTAACTTTAAAAAAAACCTCAAGTGCATTACTGTTGATTTCTCTTTCCCACAGAGGCCACCTTTTATATTCATTTTTTTAGAAGCCAGGTGACTCTTACAAGCACAAAATTCACACTTCTGTTCTGCTGCTTAAAGTCAAGAGATATCAACAAGTATTTACTGATCAGTATAACAGTAGAAGATGAGGACAAAACAGAAGCATGAAATATAGGTTTGCTACAGAAGATATCCCACAATTTTTTCAAAAAGTTCTGAAGAAGTTTAGCTATTTTTCTAGCAAGATAGATAAAACCAAGCTCTTCACATAAAAATTTGCTTATGCTTTTATAAAAAAATGACATCAAGGCACTTAATGTTTTCATAGCTGGCAGAAATTGTCTCTACTGACTTACTTGTGCCAATAAAACACTCAACCTAGCCTCTACAGCCTTTCATTGTATTTAGGACAGGAAGTCAAAGTTTATCACTAGAACCGAAAGCAGGAAGTATAATGGATGTAATGTGATCACTTAAAATGAAATTTTCAAACTTCACCTTCACAATCTAATGACATTTTGTAAATGGAAACGAAAAGAGTTTCTTGGCTAGTATTCCAAAGTATGTACTCATTCAAAAAATGGCCATTTTCTGACATAAGGAAATCAGAAAAGGGCTAGAGGAGGTATAACCAAAGGATGTTGCGGAACAATGTCAGTAATCCTTATATTTGGTAGAGAGAGGAAACAACAACTTTTCCACCTTCCCTCAAATCTTACAGCCTCACTGCCAGCAGAGAGTTGGGATCAGTCAGGAGGTGACAAAGCAGAGGAATGGATATCAGCAGTGCTTCAAGTATAAATAGTTCAAAAAAGAAGAAAATATTCCTTTATGGATAGCACAATTGAATAATTCTCAACTGCTGAGCCCTAATGAAGTCACTAGATCATTATGCCTTCTCTTTCCCCATGCATTTTGGGGAAAACTAAAATTAAAACAAAGAGAATAACCATCAGAGGCTGAAATAGTAGTAGCATCTTGTTATTCTAGAGTGCATTGAGCATGCGGAGTATTTGCCTTCAGATTTGACAGTGACATATGCAGGGACCCCCTAGGATTATCAAATTAATTAAAAGAGATCATTCTCACTGATTTTATTGGTAAAATCAAGTTATACACTTTCAAAACTGTGCTAAATTTCCTCCTGCATCTTTAAGCATGTTCTCTGTTAACAAGCCAGAGTAGAGCAATGGCCACCTTGATCTGAATCTACATAAGCAGAGAATATTCACATTGTAAAAAGTCTACAAGCATAAAAAACGTGCCTCAAAGTCAAGAGTTGGTTTCGACTTGACAAAACACATATATTTTAAAATCCATTGTTATAACTCTATCTTCACTACTTCTGCCAGTGCTGTTAGCTCTCTGAAAGATAACTGTACATCCTTGCTCATCCTGCCTATGGAATGAAAAACAACCACTCAAATCAGCGGAAATTGAGACTGTTGGCTCAGCTGTAAATGGAACATCAAACCCTAAGCTAAATATTCACACTTGGAAGTGGATAACTATTACCCTAATGCCTATGCCACACACTGTGTATTAAAAAGCAAAAAGAAACGAAAAAGTGTCTCAAAGTAATATTCATTTACTTAAATATTATTCATCCCATAGTACAACCCAAATTTAAGTATGTAGATCCTAAGAATATTCCACACTGAAATAATCCACATAACACAAGCAACAGTGAAACCCCTGAATTTTATAAATCATAATGACAGGTAAATCCATTTAAAAAACCAAAATGAAACAATCAAACAACACAAACCCAACACCTCCTGTGAGTGACCTCATTTCTGAATACATATGAAATCTTTTCAGAATTCCTAAAATACTGAGAAAAAGTAGATTTTTAAGGTATTGCATATACTACATCGAGAACAAAGATATAGAGTTATTAATAGAGACATCTAATATAAGTTGTGATGGCTGTTTCTAACCATAATTTTTAAGAGACTGAAAAACTATTAGGACACACTGAAGTTAAATTGTTATATCTATATATTGCTAGGAAGGCTATGCTTAGGAAAAAAAAAGCTGCTTAAATATGCACAGAATTTCATTCTTGAATCAAAAACTATTCTTAATAAAGTATTTAATGATGATGCAAAACTAAGTTGACTGGGTGCAGTCAAGGAAAAACATTTACAGA
Organism: Haliaeetus leucocephalus; assembly: GCF_000737465.1. Classification (NCBI taxonomy): domain Eukaryota; kingdom Metazoa; phylum Chordata; class Aves; order Accipitriformes; family Accipitridae; genus Haliaeetus; species Haliaeetus leucocephalus. Next base: position 6,276,716 of record NW_010972753.1, read on the forward strand.
GAGTAATCTACTGAAAAACAATGCATGCATGATGACATAAATGTTAGGGGGGAAATTTGCATGAAAAATTCAGATGTTTGATGAAGACTGCATCACACCTAGCTAGGAATCAGTCAGCCAGTCCGCTCACAGATATTTTGAAAAATGGCCAGACATTTTTGCAGGGAAAATAGTCCTGGTCATTATTACAGACTGATGTAGAAGGAAAAAAAATTGCTCTGGACCCATATGTCATGCTCTAGAATATCTTTTTTTCTCTGCTGCTGCACATAGAAGAATTATATCTAGACGAAAAGATGGGAATTTGAATTTTTACACACTTCACCATCTTCTGCCTGGGTGTGGGGCCTGGAAGACCCCAAGGACTCTTAAGCTTTAATTTAAAGTATAAGGAGAGAAAATAAAAAGCCTTTGACCTTCAGAAGCTTGGAAAAATGAGGCATGCCTGGCAGCTGTATAAATTAATTCAGAGTTTAAATCATGAACTTGCAGCTGCTTCAGGGTAAGAAAGCGAGGGGAGGACGTGTTCCTCACCTAGTCTTGCATTATGTTCCTAAAGGGAGGAGAAGGATTGGACACGTGTTAGTAAATTCTCCAAGAATGTTTCTATTAGTTCATAAAGACTGCTTCTGAGTTTTAGAAATTAGTTGGGCAGTTTTAGAAAGTAGTTTTGCAGTAAAGATTTAGGGTTCATTCCAGCACTTTTATTTACATTATATATTTTCTTCCTTCAGAAACTGCCTGTCTCACTGTAAAAGATGCAGAACCTGGCTCTAGACATTTAGAGCTTTAAAACTCAGAGACATAAAATTTTAAAGAAACATTTTTTTTAGTAAAGGCAAATTTAAGTCCAGAGTAGTTTTCTCATTTTGAAAACTCCCTTTGCAGTATTACAGCCTCAGAAAGTAGCACACATTATTCACCCTCTAACTATGCCTCCTACCACGTAAGACTGATACAACTGATAATTCTTTCAGTTCCTCCAAGTTTCTCATTACAAAATCATCTTTTATGTGTCTTTAAAATGGCTAAATTATAACTGTTAAAATGTTAAATGCTAAAATGTTCTTTGCAATAATCAAGACTGTTTTTATTAACAGATAACATCAGACAGAATAGTTCAGTCATTTCTGGTAATAAAACTAAGAAGATACATTGGTCAACTGTTTGTTATTATAATGTTAACTATTTCCTTGTTCTAAACGAGGCTTGCATTTACATTTTTTAAGGATTTCAAAACTGCCTTTGTGAATGAAAACGCCTTGAGTCAGGAAGATGCGGTTTTTTGCTATTCATATGAAAATCCACCCAGGTCTGGCCTTATCATAAATCTGAAAAATTACAGGTTTTGCTTGCTCAGTTGAGACAACCTAGGTTTTTAGTACCTGATTTTCTCAGTGGTTCCCTTTATACTGCAGATATTTCCACGTGGATGAATTGGCCTGTCCTTGCAGCTGCAGTTTTGAGATGCGGCAGATTATTAGTTCATTAAAAATCAATAGAGCTTAGGCAACGTGCATGTTGAGAGGAAAAAAGCCAGAGCCAAGCAGTATGGATGAAAGTGCATTACAAAGGGAAGAAAATGCTGGAACTATTGATAGCAAAGGGGTAAAAGAAAATTAATCTCTTCAACTACTCTATTAGGTACAGTTGGTACAAAAAAAGACTGAAAAAGACAAATAAAGAATTTACTGGCATTAAAGGAAAGTTTTGTACCTTGGGCTCTGGAGTGTAGAAGTTGGCTTAAGTCAGCTGAAAGCAAGTGAAAAAACTGGAACCAATTGGGTTGGGAAAGAGAATAAGACTGGGAACTGCGAGGACAGGTAAGATAATACTAAGAGTTAAGAGACAGGAACTGAGGCTGCCAGCTACCTGGAATGATCGAATTTTCTAACAATTTAACAACTGTTTCATTTTACATACACGGTCAAGTAAGTCAGTGGTTCACAAAAAGATTTTCTACTTAGCTTGCTTTCTTCAGCACACCCTGACTTGGAAAAAATATCAAAGCAGGTTTTGGTTAGTAGCTGCTTGACCCATTTTTCCTCAAAGCATATCAAAACATACTTGTTTTATTAACTCTCTAGGAAAATTTTTCAGCCTATGTTTATTTAAGAGTTTTAATTATGTTGAGTTTGTTGTTCTGACTATAAAATGTATTGCCGTTTGAAGAATTACTGATGACAAGACACACAGTACTTACCTCTCTAAGGAAGGCACTTCTTATTCAAGCAATTAAGAATCATGGCTCCAAACAGTAATATGACTTGATGTGGATGTGTAAATCAACTGACTGTGACTGAATGGAATTACTTTCACCATACACCTACAACAAAATTATGATTTCTTCCTGTTGAAATGCCTAGTCTACCCACCATTCTTCAACTCTTCCCTTTTGTGATCCAAGAACAAGGCACATCCTAAAGGGACATATATTTCAGGGGCTGTCATGTCGTGCAGTAGACTGTGAGGTCATTTGGTCTCTATATAACACATAAATAAGAGTACTCTTCACATAAAGAAAGGTGAAATTTTCACCCCAGGATAGATTTTTCAGTATTAACTAATGACTCTTCACAGAACTCTCCAGTAGTAAATGGCAACAGGGTCCTAAAATTATATCACAGGTCAAGAAGCCTGGGGTCTATTCCCAGAAGTGCTAACAACAAGGCGAGTAACTCCAGATCAGCAGATCCAGCTCCCTTAACTAACGTCGATTGTGTTTTATACTGTCACGTACATAAAAAAAGGAAAAGGTAATTTTGTCCATTGATCATGATCAGCCCACCTTAAAATTTGAATTGTGATCACGGTATCATGCAGTAGCATGAAAAATATTCAAGGTGGGACACATAATAGTCACATTTATTTAGTTTTTAAAATGTAAATTCTATTTGTAGTAAGGACTTAAGGAACAGCCACTTAAAAGCAGCCTGTTCTGACAAAGACCTTTTAAATGTTCTATGTTCTTAATTAAATTGTATTCTAAAAATCTCCATGAGCAGAAAAGCCCTTAAATATATAAACAGAAAGTAGGATAGAGACAGATGAATTATATCTTAGCCAAAAGAAATACAAATGGACTATCTAAAAAAGTATTGAATTATTTCTTTAGCATGTCATATAGGGGATTGAGAAACAAGCACAGACTTTATTCCTTTTCTCTCTGGCAACAGACAAGTGGAGAAACAGACATAAAAAGCTATTTTGCTAAAATACAATAGGAGATTTCAAGATTAAGGCTACAGAAATACAGGCCAAGAATAAGTTAAACAACAAAAAAACCCAAACCAAAAATCAAGCTTTTTTTCATTTTTATATGCACTTCATTATGCATTATGCATACAGCCTTATAGTTCAAAAAACTATGAAAATGTATACTTACAGTGCCATCATTCTGGAAGGAAAAGTAGCTTTCTCTTTTCAGCATCCTGTTTAGTTGTTGCTATCCCTTTATTTCATTTTCTATTCTATCTCTCTTCTGCTATTGCTATCAGCAAAATCAGTGTTATCCCATAGCAACTTTTACTTTATGTCAGTCATCTGACTGATTAACATATTCTCTTTCCTCACTGACTTTATGAGAAACTGTTTCTCTTACCTGCACCTAACAAGAGTAACTTTGACAGTGCCTATCAGTTATACATGCATATACTTGTTCCTTCCTTCCTACCGCCACTAAGCTTCAAATTTTCTTCAGTATTTCAGGTATTCAAATCTTTTATTCACTCCATAAGACTTTTGTTACTTATGCTACTGAGGTAGCGTTCCTTTCCTACTGTCACTTTACCTGAGGGCTAATCTCTGCCAAAGCAACACGCCTTTTTTCTTCTTTTCTAAGGAGAAAAGTGCTTTTCTTATATGTCTGAAAATTATTTCTTAGGCCTGCCCCCATACTGTTTCAATGTCTCCTTTAAAGTCATTCGCAATGACTGCTTTAAGAATCTTTGTCCTCTCATGCCAAATAACACTCAAACCAGCTTAATAGCTATCACGCTCATTCCTACGCTCCACAGTGTAAAGGAACAGAATTTGCAAGCTCTCTGCACGGGCAACTCCTACTTGTAGGGAAGAATGTCTTGCTACACAAAGAATTAAGAGGGCACCTGTGCAGTCAGGAACAAGCAGCTATAGGTTTGCTCTGCTCACATATGAGCTGCACACTAACGTTGGTCTGACCCCATATACAACAGACATTAGCTGCATGCTTACTATTTTGACTATTCTATTACGCTGCTTGATGAAGACTGGCTGGGCTATGTGGAACGCCCTTGGATGAAAGCACATTACTTCTGCCTGATGAGCCACTGAGCCTGCTCGCAGACAGAAAGTTCTCTAGACACAGCTCAGCGTGGCACGTGCTAGGGTAACAGCACAAACCTTGGAGCCAGACGAGCCAAGCTTCAGAGTTGAGCAAACGAGAAACTGCCCAGGAACAAGAGAACACTTGGTTCCACTCGCTGAAACGCAGAAAGCCCCAGAACTGACTGAAATGAAGGGCTGAAGCAAGAACCAGCCTGCACGGACACAGTGTAAGGGAGAACAGTTATTGAGAATTTTTTAAATTTCTATTTCATCCTGTACAATCACTTTTTTCTCTTTAGTAAGGGAAGCATTCATGTGATTTATTAAGAGCACGGGTGTGCGGGTTGAGCCTCCACTTACACACATACCTCTGGCTGGAATTAGACATTGTCAGCCTTCAGAGCCTGTGCATCCTTTATAACTATTCCAACATTTCAAACTTCATGTCAGACAATACACTAGGAAAACCAAAATCAAACAGGATGATGGAAAGAGACCACATTATATTTTTCCAGCTATCTGAAGTAGTTGAGCATAATACAAGGAATGTTATCTGTTTCATACGAGGCTTTGTTCTCTTCCCCTGCAGAATTAAAACTTTGTTGTAATTCCAAGCTATAATTACATTATATAATCATTTTACACTTCCATTATATATTTTAAAGGTAAAGGAAAAAAGACGGACTAACATCTGTTCTACCATCTTTGGCCAGAAGTAATAACCCTCTGTTGCAGAGTAGAGCACAACAAACAGCAATCAACCAGCTGCAGTAACGTTGACTAAATTTTGCTTGTAGAAAAAGAAAATAATTCCTTATTCTTTAGAATTTCTACATGTAAAGCAGTTTTATAATATTGTCCCTGATAGCTGATAAAGCTATCTTTTTTACAAAATACACAAATATGACAGAACAACATCCTCTTTTTGCCTGTATATATCTATACTGTCTGGAATTTTTCTAAGTCCTGTCTCGGCTAGGGGAATTACAGCTTAATTAAAAAGGAATAAAAAAAGGTCACATGCTGCAGCCTCCCAGCAGTCTCTGTAAGGGGCCTTACCATATTCACCATTGCAAACACATCAGCAAATCAACATAGAGTTTTGCTTAATTAGAGGAGAAATATGGTCCACCATAGGGTACTCACTAGGGCTACCACTACTGTTCTTGGTTACCAAGTTCCCCAAGTAAATGGAATTCAGTAGTATTAACATTAACCTGTTCAGAGAGACAACCGAAGGTTCATGAAATGATAATGCTGAGGGCAGCAGCCATCCACATCTGCATATGCAGAATCTGAATGCAGAAAAAAGAAACCATGATTTGAAAGAAAAAATATTGCCCCTGCTCTGAAATAGTGGGTTTTTTTCACACCATGTGTCGTTGGAGAGAGCTATTCACTAAAGGTCAGTGATGAACTTCTATAAAAAAGCAGCAGAAATCAAAAAAGAGGGCCACTCGATAAATTTGATCTTAATTAACTGTTGGAATAAAGGGATACCATTTAAAAACCACAATGACATACAGGAAGAATGTTCTCCTCCAGCAGAAAATTGCCTTGAGCTTTTGGTTCAATATCTCAGAAGGGATCGTGAGAAAAAAGTTACATAAAAGACTTATGAAGGAGCACAAACACAACAATACCAATGGCCAAAAAAAGTACTAAAACTGAATTAATCTCATTCAGTGGACAGAATGGGCAGCATTCAATAAAAATCTATTTAATATTGTATTTTACTGTTATTGTTCACAGTGTGCAAGCCTAAATCCTTGTCTGATTGAACTCTAAGTCTTATTTTTATACAGTTTTGGGGTTTTTTTCCAGTACTCAGTAGGGGGTTTTGGTGATTCCTCCCCTCTTCCACAGTCCCAAAACTTCAGCAGCATCCACATATTTCTTCTATTTTGCATGTGTTGCAATGAAAGACAAGATATACAATAGTTCAAGGTGACTGATTCATGGTGTATAAGGCCTGATTTCCCAAGGACCTATATAATAATTTAGTTCAAAGTATATTTCCCAGTGAATCCAGCCGTATCTGAGTGCTCAACACTTCATTGGTTTAGACCTCAACATCTCACATAACACACCCAGACCTCAGGAACATCTCTGAAAGATGATTTCGCTCAGAGGGAAATTCTGTAATTGAGGTAAAAAAATATTCCTGAGCAGCACTCGACTGTTTTAGTCATTGAACTGTCTTTCTGCAATCTCCTACTCCTTTCCTTAACACCTATCACAAAAGTGTTCAGCCACAGTGCTGACCTATGGAAGAAGAGAGATATGCAACCGGTTAGTAGAGCTACGCAACTGGCAGGGAAGAGAGAAGGAAAAGGTACGTAGCAGTAGTTGAATTGCATCTCTCTCCCGTTGCCCAACAGGGGAAGAGCTGGAGATACCTTCTCTCTGTCTATCTTCTAGCTTCTGCAGTACACAAATCAGGGTTCACAAAAGCAACAGTCTCCTTTCTTTATCACATGGTTCAGACTTCCTTTTACAACAGGAAAAATTCTGTAATTACATTTCTGTAATTAAAAGATCTATCATAATGTAGCTATGTAAGATGCTGAATTTACAATATTCCATGCAACCTGAATTCTACTGTCTCTCTACTTCTAGGCAGTTACTCTTCGTAACATTCCTTTAACAGAGGGCAAACCTGGTTTGTGTGTGTGAGTTCCATGGGTTTTTTTAAATTTTATTTTTATTTTTTAAAGTGAACTTTCCTAAAGGGAATTCCACCCCTTGGCAGCGCTACATAAAATGCAGTTTGGTATGGGAGATGGTCACTGTCAGCCCAAAAGAAAAATGTATGAATTCTGAACTCCAGCACTGCGTCTGAAGTGGCATTTTTGAGCCTTTCAAACCACCCTTGTTCCAGCTTTATCTATTCACCAACACTAACCCTTCAGGTTAGACCCATTTTTCTTGGCAGCTGGTTCTAGTTTGTACTTCTTAGGTTTCATATGCCTCTGCTACAGTGTTAGTTGTTCAAATTTAAGTATACCCTGAAAGTGAGGAAATTGATGATTCTGTAGAGATTTATAACTTGGCTAAATTTGAACCCTTTCCTGAAATAATAATTATCCCCCGGCTAATTTAAAATCCCTTGAAGAACACAGAGGTGTGGGAGCTTTTCAAGAAATGGACAGTTATTGTATAATACAGACAAAACAGTTCATTTCTTCCTAATCTGGTCTTCAGAAACAGATTAACTGTTTTATCTGAAGTTTTTAATTCAACATAAGGCAAAAGCACCCAATCAAAAGCATTACTTTTTGGTGAAGTTACAAAAAGTTCTATCATTTTAAACACTTGAACTTGAAGCAGAAGAGTTACACAGTCTCATGAACTGGCAGTATTACAAGGCTGTGTGCAACAGAGAGCTTTCCCCGGGAAAAGGTTAGAGCACGTGCTTTTCTGAAGCATCTTGTTATATGCCTACATGCTTGTTAGCTAAATAAGAAGAGAATTAAACAAGATGTAAGATATAAGTAAAAGTGACTGTAGCTGACAAAATAAATAAATAAAAAAGGAGATAATTACAAGCTACACAGGTAAAGAACAAACGAGAGCCAGAAACTGGTAAGGTATATGAAATCCCCAATAACGAAGGAGTGAAAAGGATAAACTTTATGGCTGCTACAAACATTTTGCACTCACTTTATGTGAGGTTAATCTAGGTGCAAGACAGTGATAGATTTGAAGAAGTGGATGGAAGAGGTAGAAATGTATACATAAAGGTTGATTTTCTTTTTTTTTTTTTTTTTTTTTAATTTGAATTCATCACTCTGAGGGACTCTACTGCAAAAGAATTTAGAGATGAGAAGGAGCAAACATTCTGGGTTCCCCAGAGGCTCTACCAGTGGCTACTGTACTGACTTTAACTAAATCTGTCAGAGAAATAGAATACAAATTATGGAAACACATTCTCATAATATATATCAGGTCACTGCTTTAAACACATTTTATTTTACAGTTACAGAACCAGTAAGATTGATAAATGAAAATGAAAACTGCATCCAACTGCCTGAGCTTAAAAATTGAAGTAAAAACCTGAAATTAAGTACACAAAGACCATTTAAATAGTGTTAAACTTTCCAGGATGCATATTCTTTCAATCCTTTATTTATAAGCACACTAATATATTTCCAGTTGGGTTTACTTAATAAGAGTAATCTGCACCTTGTGAGCCATGTATGCAATGGACCCAGGCATTGCTGATCATGGGGCAGCAAAATCAGCTATGAAAGTCAGCCTGCTGTGCCTTACAGTTTATTTTTCAAATTACCATGAATTTCTATGAAATTTACAGGTGATAATTTATAAATCATGCAATCAGTTCTTAAAAAGATGAGGACACTTCGGGCAATTTTAATTAACAAGTCTGATCAACGGGACTTCTGTCGCCAAAATTGATCACAGAATAGATCACCTCTCAGTATATCTCACCAAAAAGATACCTGTGCTGTAAGGAGCTGCTGGTGAAAAAAGAAAATATCACTAATGAATGTCTAGAAAAATAGCTAAAAGTCAAATCTAATTATTTGTATTAATTAATACAGCTCAATCCAGAACTAAAATCCATTAAATTCACCAGAAAGTGACAACTCACATTAAAATAAACAAACTAACAGGTTTAGGACACATGTATGCAATGAACCTATAGGCCTTTGAAAATGCATAGATTTTTGTGCCAGAGTACTACTTTCCATTAAAGTCCGCTCAATGAGATCAAAATCCAAATTACCAAACACACCGTCACAGAGGTACATGGGGAGTAAAAAGTCCTACAGCATAAAAGACTGGAATATAAAATAGCCTGCAAGCACAAAATTTAACATGCTTTCTTTGCGGAATTGCAGCCATATAAATCTTAATTGACCTGTATTCCACATTGCATTTAGCTTTATTTTCCGTGATTTTTAACCAGCAAAGGCAACTAATTAAGAAGCATATTTTGCAAAATTTAATCCAAACCATAACCTCAAATATATCACAGCCATAATCTATACTGTTTTCTCATGTAAGAAAATGAAGACAATTTTTCAGCTTATTTTAATCACTACAGCCAGCTACGAATTCTGCTATTATTTTGGACTACTAAGCCACGATAGTTCTCTTCAGGATTTTCATTAAAGACCATCTAGTCTTCACAATAAGAATATTTAACTCCAAACCTCTTTTTATATGTTCACACAGTACAATATCAAAACGCCTTCAAAAGCATCAATAGCAAGAGCAATTAACTATAAAGAAATACATCTATAATATGACTCTCTTTCAAGAAATAAAGACTCTGGGACAAGAGCCAATTAGTGGACATAGTAATTAGTTTCTGTGAAGTTGAGGTTGAGGTCCTGGAGGTGTCAGAGTATTCATCATTACGTGCTATTATAGTTGGAAGGCATTATTGAAAAAGGTGGTTTTGCAAAGTCATCTAAAATCTTAAATAGTCAAGTTTGCTTGAACAGGCTGAATATCCCATTCATGGCTCTTACATCATTTATCCTTATTATATTTAAGCTTTTCGTAAACATATTTTAGCTTCTATTAGAAGCTCTCCTTCAACACAAGCCACTTCAAAGAATATATTTTCAACTTAAAATTATAAGCTAACAAAAACAGATGTTGCAGAAGAGGTTCAAGTGATTTAACTTTTTTCTTTTTTTTTTTTTTCAAATTCAGTAGCATGACTACCTTGCTTGTAGCTACATGCTCTGAATAATAAAACAAAAGCTGGAAATGAGACAAAATGATAACCCATCATGTCACAATACAGTTTTTCTCCTCTTCTGAACGCAGAGCCTCAGGTTTATAAATTGGGTAATAATACAGAAAATATTACAAATATTTTCAATAGATAATAAGAACAGGAACTACCAAGAAGTATTTCTGGAGATACTGGAAACTGTATAAAAAACTTTGCTAAATTTTTACAAAGACAAGCAACTGGATGGAAGAACAGCATAAAAATCCACTGAGGACTTTTAAATATAAAGACACCATCTCCAGCTCAAGAAATTTCTGTGCCACAAATCAGTGGAGGGTAAGTGAGAATACACAGGTGTTTCAATAATTTTAATCAGTCATACCTCTTTTACTGCTCCTATGTATCCATTATTGGGCACTGCTGGGAACAGAATACAATGCTGGAAGAAAAACCCTTTGCTCTGACTAATTTAAACTATTCTGTTGTCACACAGACCTACTACAGAGGCTCTGAAATTTATCTGGAGTGTACCAAAGCAGAAACTGGTGTATTTTTATGGTCCATACCTTAACATTAACTTGGCTATTTGTAAGAGATTCTGCAAACTTCCATGATACAGGAAACAGAAGAACTAAAGATGTCTAAATTACTATCAGTTATTCATAAGCTATTTATTGACTGCCTTTCCCTCCCACATTTCACAATTATACTGTCATCTGGCCTCCCCCCCCCCCCCCAAATAAAAAAAA
>NW_010972753.1:6287492-6334561 GCF_000737465.1 Haliaeetus leucocephalus
CCAAATATTATCTTCACTCGGCCCCCCCCCCCCCCCCAGAATAAAGGAAAATGTGAATAGGAAATTTAAAAATAAATAAAAGAAATTATCTTCAACAAAAATAACTGCATCTTTTTGTAACTGAAACAGAATACTGTCACTGTCACTTAAGTTAGGAACTGTGGAATAAAACATTGCATTGTGAATTCACATGTAAAACCTAACATTTTAGGGTAACAAGCAATTTGGGAAGCCTTCAAATAACATGTTTTGTAGGTAATTTTTTTTTTAAGCTATATATATTTGCTTATGTTATATATTGCATAATATATATGTTATTTTGAAATTTTTGGCGTGAAAAATGCTTTTGACCTACAAGAGAAATATTAACCCATGATTGCTATTTCAGGGATAACATGTTTCTAGTTTTTTTATATATATATATCTGTAGCAAATATAATGAATTAATAAAATCCTATTATTTATTTTGCAGATACAAACTACGCCCTTTTGTTATTTTGAGATGATAAAAAAAGGCAACCTAAAATAGCTACATACAAATATATTCCAAAGACCATTATTCTCTCTTACATTTATGTTTGCAGTGTCATATTAAATTATACCTCAGTTAACTGGCTCGAATACAAAACATGTTTATTAGGCAAAAAAGTAACTGCAGTAAGGTCATTCATGGTGATGTGACCCAAATTTACCTTCAGGTTCTATTAAGAGGGAATTAGCTTAATTAAAATCACTACTCGGATACTATTACTAATGAGGTGGGCATGAAAGCATACTTCAAGAACGGTGAGTTACAGGGTTTTAAATTCTCATTATAGAGACAATGTACAACTGATGTGTAGCTTGTGTAGCTGCTACATTCTTTAACAGACACTAATAATTCAAAAATTGTCAGTTTAAAAAATACATTCTAAATGTACTGTTTTGTAGCCATATTCCCTACATTTCTTCTTTCTTCCTCAACAATTCCTTTTAATCTTCCACTTTTCCCCTTTCCACTTGAAATCTAGCAAAAAGCAATTTCTTAATTCTGGAATTGCAGACCTGTTGAGATTTTTTTTTTAGTTACATTCTCCTAGAACTAAATTACCTATTTTAGTTCTTCAAATGAATATCAGATTGTTCAAACAGTATCCATACAAATTTTATCAGATACTTTTGCCTGACATCCCTCAAGGGACAGAAGAGAATTACTGGTGCTTTACAGGTAAAATTTTGCCAAGCAATATTATACTTCCCCATATCATATAGAAATGCACTCATATTTAATAAAATGTCATAACACATGACTATAAACTGTAGGTATTAAATCACATATCCATTGCAGTAGCCATTGTACATGTTCACAGAACGGAAACAAAGCTAGAAACAAGGCTGAAAAGTGAAAAGAGAAGTTAAAATTAGGAAAATCAGGAGGCTGAACATGAATGAGTTGTTAAAACTTAGTTTAAAAGCCATCAATGCAGCAGGGAATGATTTTGAGACTGGAGACAGGAGAGCCAGGAAAAGACTAGAAGTAGCAAAACACAGCGTGGCATATCAGAGAAAGCATTGACATGGTGACACAGAGAAGATACAAGAGCATTGTGATTAAGAACATGAGTAGGAATAAATGAGGTCAGAGAAATAACAAAGCTAATTTTTAAGATCACAGGTATTGGAAAGAAATTGTGTTCTGAAAAGGAATGGATAATTATAAGTAGATTAGAGAACGTTTTTAAAAAGGTAATCATACTGAAAATTGCAGAATGACATAAAGGGCTGGAGTAACATACAACATACATTGTGCAGTGGAATTAATTTCTTATTCCTCACAATATTTGCAAGTGTAATTCCGGTGGGAAAGTCTATTTAACCACGTAGTTAGTTATTGTTATCACACCTCAGTACCTTTTAGAATGGACACGTTGTTGTAGAATCTCTATTTCTTGATCATACTGTCAAATTCAAACTCAACAAGTTACTCCTAGCAAACTGAGTACAGGAAGATTGCATTTCCCCTAATGGTTTCCACAAATAGCACACATTTCCACTTGCTTATTTTTTATGCATATAATTAATATCAATCTCTTTGTTATGAAATGCTTGCAGTGAAAAATATATAAAATTGAAGAATTCATTTTTTTTGTTTAAAAACCAAAACGAACTGTTTATAATTACTCTTTTACACTGGACTGGGTTTTCTTAGCTTAAAGCCTTCACCCTAAGACTAAGACAAATAATCACTTCAGTGTTTGCGAATTGCACTATCAACTGAAAAATACTTTGAAGAAATTATGATATATTCTTCTGCCTCTTGATACATAGTCTGGCACGTCTCTTAAATCACTTTTGCTTTAAGAGACAGTTCTTTTCTATGAAAATGTTGTGTTCTACTTCTGCTTTCAAGCTTTTATAGCAGTGAAATGAGAAAATATTTTAAGTTGAATTAAAAAATGTGTGCCTCTTACTTCAGATAATTGAGACTAAACAGTTCTTGTTGATATGATGTACCACTACCAAAACTTCTTTGTACAATTTCCCAGGAAATGGAGTTGCATACAATAACAGCACCTAAAAAATTCTTCAAATAGTTCAGTCAGCAGAACTGTTCAGTCCAGCAAATCATGGTAGATGGACCACTAGTCCTGTATGAAGGAGCCCAAAGCTCACACGTTATATTGGTTCACTCGTACAAGTTAATTGCATTAGGTCACCAACACTATACCATTGGAGTCAAAGGACAAAAAATGAAGAGGATAAATTAATCGCAACAAAAACGCAAAGCCTGCAAACACTTCAAAGTGTAGCCTTTATACTTAAGAGTCTCTTTAACTCTAGTGCATTTCTGCTCTGAAATTGCAAAAAATATTTTGTCCTTCAGTTCACTGGCACTACATGAGATAAAAACTCTAGTACACTTTAAAAAATTGAAAGGTTTTTTTTTTTAAAGCATACATCCAGCAACTGTTTGTATCCAGAATAGCAAAGAATCCATCCACTTTAAGGGTGACAAGAAGTTAGGCATCGATAGCCTAAGTCTTAATGCATCAACAGAACAGTTGCATAATGAAAACAGTAGCAATGAAAACTTAAAGGAACTGTTGAAAAAGCAGACAAGTTTATACATTTGTAATACATGTAGCTTTTTTCTAGAGAAAAACTAAAACCATCACCCGATTGAGTAATGACTACTGAATGGCTATCAAATGACAACAATTGCTTCTGGAGTGGGCTGATCAATTGCTACTGACTCAAAGAGAAAGGTAGCAACTGAGGTCTCCAGAGCAAAAAGACATCCAAGAAACCAACAGCAATTCCCTTTCTGAGTTCTGGCAATGTACTATCAATCTAGACCCATCTCCTAGTTCCCTTCCTGGCCTTGAGAAAGGATAATCTAAATTAGCAGAATGCTACTAACTGTATTAAATGATCATCCTAGGGAAACGTTACAATGAAGACTGAAACCAACCAAACAAAAAACCACAAACCAAACATGTTTTAAGTTAGCCAGGTTTTATGCAAAGAAACTCAACACGCTCACTCTGTAGTGAAGGGGCTATTATACAAGAGGGAAAAAAACAAGCTCTCTTCCTTAGATAATGTAAAAAGTAAAAAGTTAAAATTAATAATGAAAATGTTACTCTCTGCTTACATGTATAACACCTCAACAATGAAGTTCACTTATTAAGTGCATGGAATGTTAAGCATATGAAATAAATAACCAACAGGTTATACTGAATAGAATAACATCTCAGCACAAACTACGTAGAAGCATAGCACGCACACAACAAACATGCCACCTCTGCTATTAATCCCATAACAGACAGTCAATTTCTTGTTCCATCTCATCCTCCCCTTGTCTTACTGATAGTCTTTGACTTGCATCTGAAGCTACTGCCCTCTGTATGTGATGCCCCTGACACAATTGGTGATATGCAAGATTTTTTTTTTTTTTTTTTTTAATTTTTGGAATTCCTTTGTTAATAGTCCAGAAGCAAAGGATCAGAATACAAAATGAAGACAAATCAGTATTAGATGTGCTTTATTTGTGCAAAAAGATAACTGAAATTGAGATATGTTTGCCACTGAACAAAGCACAAGAAAAATATTTCAAACTGACATAAGACCTTCTCTCAAAAAGAAAGGTGGGAAAACTTATTTTATACTCTTCTAGACTGAAGAAATATCAACCCTAATACATAAGAAATGGCAACTCAGAAGCTGATGTAATGTACTGGACCAACAGTACATAAGTCAATTGCCATTTTGTTCAAATGAAGATGAAAATGCAGTTTTGGTAGAAGCTACATATATTGCTACCTTAGCTAGGATGCTAAATATCAGAGAGAAACAAATGTGAAAAATCATAGTAGAAATAAAGAAGGTAGAAAAATAAAAGCCTGGAAGTCTGCCTATATAAAATATCAAACAAGAAACTTGCACATTGAATTTCACCTGTCTACGCTTTCTGTGGTTTAGACTTCCTCTAAATACACGTGCCAATTCCACTTACATTAATGGGAGCCATGCTTTAAAGTTAAAACATTCTCTTGAACAATGACACACAAAATATGATCTTTATTCTTATGTCTTATTCATGCTTGGGAGGTAAACGTACTTTATTTTAATATATTTTCCAAATGACTTGCACAACACTTTGCAGAACTCATTCTATAAAAGAGTGCTACGCTTTTCTATTAATAACTTTGATCTTTTAACATCATAAGCAAAATTCCATTTGCTACCCTCTTAAAGAATATATTTTTTTTTAAAGTTTGATGCCTCACTACATCATCCAGTTTATTTAAACCACCATTTCTGCTCTAATGACATCACTATGAGACAACTAAAAATTCCTTTTGCATTTTGAAGAATGTTTTACTCCATCAATATATATGCATTATTTCTTTGCTACAACTAAACTAAGTTCTAATAAAACAAATGCTTTCTGTAGGAAGAGTGTGGATAAATTCCAAACACCATAGTGTTCCACACAATTTTCCTATTTTTGAAGTTCTCGTTTTTACTATGTTTTATAGTGCTTTCAGGACTGGAATTTCTGAAGAAGGTTTGAACATCTAAAAAAGTGTTTGTTCCCCCAGTAAATGTATTGTTCTTTTAAAAGGTATTATCTCTTCCTACTTCTCTGCTTAGCTCACTGATCACCTCAGGCTAACACATCCATATTAATGATATTTCTTAGAACACTTTTAAATCCCAGAAAACTATATGGCAAAATTCTTTAAGATTATTGTACGTACGGAGACAAATGCCTTTGCTGTTCAGAATGAAGGTGGAAAATCTATAAATATCATCCTTTGTACACTTGTATTTGAAGTCTGTACATGCACACCAAAACCACAAAGTGCATGTTGCAGTATCTTAGAGGGAGAGTCTTCTACACAAACATTACAATACAGAGTTTCTATTGCATCAAAATCACTGGGGCGAAGAAAGAAACCAGCACTTTAATGATCAGTAGAGATAAGCAATCTGGCCTTTTCAAAGGTCACTACTTCAGGTAAACACGCAGACCTGCCTGCCATACAAATGTGAACTACCAAACAATCCACAGCATTTCCTACAGACCCTGAAAACATGCAGCTCTAATACTATTGATATAAATACAGGGGAAAAAAAATGGTTATCCCCTTTCTCACAGTGTAAGGATTTGGGTAAAAGGACAATCAGAAAACAGAACCTCCCATTGATTCTCTGTGGGAGTGGGCACTTCACTCTGTTCATTCACTTCTCAATATCCAACTGTTGCATTTTAAACACAGAACCATTTGCTGTGCACCAAAATTATTTGAGATTTTACTATGAAGAGAGTTATATGTACCTGAGGGCATGATGGTTTTATCCACAGAAATCCTACCATTTTCTAATAGAGTAAAACATGAAGCTAATTCCTCAAAGTTACAGCTATGCTTGGGCACGGCCATTTCAAGGGCACAATGCATATCTTGTACCTGTTTTTTGAAGCTATTTTATTTAAAAATGCTCCTTAGTTTTACTTTAGCAAAATAAAATTCAACCGTGTGATGGTGTAACACGGGATAGGAAAATTAGTTAAATTATACAAAAGTAGTGCAATTAACACCCACCAGAAGTAGTTCAAAGTAGAAAATACAATCCTTATTGTTTTCATCATATTCACATACATTTCAGCAACACTTCAGGTAATCCTCTGAAAGCTATTATATGTTAAAATAAATGTCTCCTGACATTCTGCAGAAAATCAGGCTGAAAAAGCTGAGATGAAGCTACTGCGGTCAAGGAAGCTTCTCTTGGTGATGAGGGCCAGCAAAGCCATTGAGAAAGAGGAGACTCTGGAGCAAACTTTCTCTCCTATTCCTGAGCACGTGAACAAAATGTGCTGCTGCTGCTGCATCAGCATTGCAGTATTTCTTTGGGTTAGGTTGGTTTTTTTTTTCTGGTGTTATTGATAATTCTCAGCTGGAGGCACAAAAATATGCTTAGACTAACATATGAAGTACACAATCTTATCTTTGCTGTCTTTTTATTTTATTAATGTCAAATCTAGTTAAATTAATTAGGAAGAAAAAGTGTTAATAAAATAAGTTTTAAAATAAAGTAATGCTATCCAAAATTATGAAACAAAATTTTATCATACTGAGAAGTTTACCTGATATACAGAGACTAGTAACAATCTAATAATTATGCAGAATGATGCTATAATTTTATCTCTGGACAAATACTTTAAACTGCTTTTGTGTGGTAAACTCTCCTGTTGATCTGAGGGGGTTTTTTTGCATTTCAAAGGTTTAACCAGGTATAATGAAAGACTGCAAAGCACGGACCCATCTTTTAAATCAGATGAAATAACAAAGGTGAATGCTCAAGTAAATGCAGTAGTCCTATATATGGAGTTGAAATCCATGCTCAGTACATCTTTCAAAAATCACTGAATGCATAGGCTAAGTATTAAAATGTTTGACAGTCTCCTTGCTATTTGACTATTTGTATTTAAATAGGACCCAGCATTCCCACAAAAGATTGATACAGTATCAATCTAAGAGGAAATGGTAGTCTCATCTTTGACAAAATTATATTTAGAAAAGACAGAGAAAGTAAGAAAGGAAGTACTATTGCTACTTTTTTTTTTTTTTTTTCTTCATCAGCCTTAGAATTTTGAAATTCCAATGCCCAGGAGCCAAAGTGAGGAAATGAACAGGCATCTTGCATCTCAGTCCACTGCAGGGCTCCTGTGGCTGTGTATAATGAAAAGGAACAAGCAAATCATAATGATTAAGGTTCACCTGCAGATGCAGATAGCCTTGATTTAGATACTGCCAGGAGTTTCCTGCATCAGAAGAGTTAGACAATAGCACACCATCAATTTATTGCATGAATACCTAAGATAGCAGATAAAGAGTCAATTACTTGCTTTCTCCGTCTCGGACTAAATTCTCTTTCCATATGTGCATAAAGTGAAAGACCTTTCTTAAGGGTTTGAAATGGGGATGCATAAAGACTTCTGGAGTTGTAGGAATCCTCAAGTTCCTTCAGTTTCAGTCCTGAGATTCAGAAAAATGAACACCAGTCTATCTAGCAGTAAGGATTTTCATTAACATCGTCTCCTACATTTCATCTAGCCTTTCCCTTGCTTCAAATCCACTGCTGATATAAGCAATTCTGCAGTACTGCCTAAACTCTAGAGGCTAGGAGGGGGATTCAAATCTGTTAGTTAACATATTGTTGCTTTTCAGCAAAATCCAGATGAAACTTAAAACAACACTGAAACTAGTTAAAAGCTTCTAAAAAATAACCTATAAGAAAAAAAAAATCAGGGTTTTATTTATTTTAAAAAGTATGTTATTGAAAGTACGTACAGTTTTCTGTTCAGAAATACATTCACTAATAATGTAATCAGGGAATTACCTGTATGACTTTTCCATGTTTCTAACAGTTAAAAAACCCCAACTTTAAAAGTAATTCCAATCAAGTTGACCTATTACAAAATGGCTGTCTTCTTTGATATTGCCAACCACCTATAGGTAAACTCATATGATTATTAGATTATCAGTTTACTCAGATTTATTACATTAAATCTGAATATACAGCAGATAAAGATATATTTTACCTAGGATTTTTTACTTTCTGAATAACATATTATCCTTTTGTATTAGTCAGCAAGGAACAGTCTAATAATTCACATGGGACACACCACACTGCATTTCTAGTGTTCCTATTTTTAAACAAACTTTATAGCTATTTTAAGTAAGAAATCATAGTTGAAAAAGTCTTACATAAAAAAAAGATTCTCATATGATTTTTAAGGTCGATTAAAAGGGAAAGTTAAAAAGAGATGGAAAAGTCAGTAAGTAATTGCTTTTTGTGTCAAACTCTAAAGAAGTGTCATCACCTGTTGGAGGTGAAAAACCAGCTTAATTAGTGAATGCAAACAGGTATGTGAACAGGCACACAGACAGGCAGCAGATAACCGTGCATGGGTGTGTGGAGCAGAGGCAGCTGAATGTCTGAAATTGCACTTCTGAGCTCTGAGACAGATTCCTGCTACTTGCTAGCTGCAACCAGGAGGGACTGGTTGTAAATTCCGGTAACAAATGGTCTAGACAAAAAGCAGCATGTTCCACTTAATGAAGAGGCGTGAGACAGAAGCACCAATTAGGAGGCTGATCATGAGTTGTGCTTCTGTACTAGGAAAACTGGGGTCTTAGGGTTATGGAAAGAAGAGCTGATGATGAAAAGAAGCATCCTGAAAAGAAGAATTGGTGTCAGGGAAGAGAATGGGGTTTGGAAATAAGGTGGAGAAGATGCTGACTAGAAGAGAGATCCTGGAAGTAGGAGAAGATGCTGTAGATTAGAGAATCATAGAATCACAGAATATCTCAAGTTGTAAGGGACCCATAAGGATCGAGTCCAACTCCCTGCTCCTCACAGGACTACCTAAAACTAAGCCATATGACTAAAAACATAATCCAGATGCTCCTTGAACTCTTGACAGGCTTGGTGCCCTGACTACTTCCCTGGGGAGTTTGTTCCAGTGACTGATCACCCTCTCCACGAAGAACCTTTTCCTAATGTCCAATCCGAACTTCCCCTGATGCATATTCATACACCATTTCCTTGTGTCCTATCACTGCTCACCAGAGGGATATGCAGAGACAAGTAGCAGGGAATGCCTGGGGATCTTGGTTGGCGATGCCAAACATCTGTAAATGCAAGCAGTGGCACAGCACAAACTGACGCAACCTTCTGCCTGATCTTCCTGGACCAGCAGGAACCTCTCTGCTGGGAAGGGAAGCTGAGACCTCATGAGCTTAGTTCTGGGGGGAACCAAGTGAGTGAGTGTGCGAGATAACCAAGCAGAGTAAAAGTTCCGATCTCATTGGGTTCTTAAATACCAGGATCCAGATCTACTATGGGTTCTCGCTTACGCTGTCTCACCCATGAAAGTATTAGCATTGTTGACTGCAAAAACACTTGAAAAGAGTCTACAATAAACATTCCAACCAAAGAAATCACAAAAATGAGTTAGAACTGCTGCTGGCGTCTATAAATGAAGCAGTGACAGGAAGCTGAATTATCATCTTGACAACCCTTCAGGCTTGGAGAAGCAGCCAGCAATTTGCCAGACTGTTACTGAAAATATAAAATATATAAACATGCTTGAAACTGTTTGCTTCACCATTTTGCAAACTGTTCCTTCAAGACATGGCACTCAGGAGAGCTCCCTAAGAAGTCCAGAAGACTTGCTCTTAGCTTCACTTTTCCATCTCTGCATCTCTTTGTTCTGACTTCTGGTGATGGATTTTGCTATTTTATTACTGTTAGTCTGAATCTTAGGGATCTTACTTAGCTCTGCAGAAACCATTTCTAGCTTTCTAAATGGAAAAATTTTCTATTTAAAAGAGAACATCTAGGCTAACAGCTGGGACTATGGTTATACTTGTTGCCCAAATTATATCCATCAAGATCTTGTGACTAAATGTGCAGATAAATCAGCAAGTATTTTCTGAAGTTTCCTGACTTTTTCTTTAAATTATTCCATAAATCCAATATGAACACCTGTCGTGGTTTAACCCCAGCCAGCAACTAAGCACCACGCAGCCGCTCACTCACTCCCCCCCATCCAGTGGGATGGGGGAGAAAATCAGGAAAAGAAGTAAAACTCGTGGGTTGAGATAAGAACGATTTAATAGAACAGAAAAGAAGAGACTAATAATGATAATGATAACACTAATAAAATGACAACAGTAGTAATAAAAGGATTGAAATGTACAAATGATGCGCAGGGCAATCGCTCACCACCCGCCGACCAACACCCAGCCAGTCCCCGAGCGGCGATTCCCTGCCCTCCACTTCCCAGTTCCTAAACTAGATGGGACGTCCCATGGTATGGAATACCCCTTTGGCCAGTTTGGGTCAGGTGCCCTGGCTGGGCATGAGAAGCTGAAAAATCCTTGACTGTAGTCTAAACACTACTGAGCAACAACTGAAAACATCAGTGTTATCAACATTCTTCACATACTGAACTCAAAACATAGCACTGTACCAGCTACTAGGAAGACAGTTAACTACATCCCAGCTGAAACCAGGACAACACCCAATGCTGACAATGTGGTATTTTCTGTACCACGTGTCTTACATTAGGAATATTAACAAGAAGCTGAAATTAAAATTCTATCTGGTTCTACTTTAATCTATGAGAGTTGTCTTCTGATGCCTCTTCAAAGGGCACTTTACCACAAGGTAAACAGGACAGTATGTCATCACAGACTCTAAGTAAAAGAAAGGTCTGGTTTAGTTCAAAGGAAAGCAATACGATAATTCTGTGCCACTGTGCCACTAAAACCTGTGGCATAGGTGAACCCCAAAGGGTCCCAGAATGGAGATCTCGCAGCACTTTTAAAGAAGTTAACTTGCTGGCGGAAGACCAAGAGTGTGGCAAATTAAGTGTCTAGAAAACCAGAAATCTCAAGGGCAAAGCTGCCAGAAGGATTGTGGTCTGTGATAATTTTACAATGAGTTTCTAGTGACCTTCAAAGTTAGTTACTACAGTTATGAACTGATGGAGAAAGTCCAGTACAGCAACTGTAAAATCCATATCACAAAACGGAGAACATGAGAAAAAATGCGCTACAATACTTCTGTAAAACAGGAGTAATGACTGGAGGGCCAGGAGCTTCCCATGAACCAATGACTAGGTCGAGGCCTGAGAGGAAGCCTCCAATTCTTAAGTCCCAAACCAAATGATTAACTGCCAGGGAATACTGTCCTCATTAGCCACTACTGCATCCCAAAAGATTTTAATTCAAATCTAATAAAGCTTGTCAGTTTAAATGCTAAGAGTAATCTTGCACACAAATTCCATATTTCATATAATATAATGTAGAACAAAGAAAACATAACTCCTGTCAAAAGAATAAAAATCTACAATGATATCGATACAATGGGCTTGATTTTGCATAAAAGATAATTTAAGGCAGTCAGACTCACATTTGGCCTTTTAGACAGGCTTGCCAAAAGCTTATTAACAAAAATACCAGTCTCAAAACATACATAGACTTAGTTGATCCCAATTTTTTAAATGCTTTCAATTTTCAGCACTGTTTTTCCAATACAGGATCAAGCGCACCTTCAGTAGGGGATCGAGTACACCCCCAGTAAGTTTGCAGATGACACCAAGCTGGGCAGGAGGGTTGATCTGCTGGAGGGTAGGAAGGCTCTACAGAGGGATCTGGAAAGGCTGGATCGATGGGCCGAGGCCAACTGTATGAGGTTCAACAAGGCTGAATGCCAGGTTCTGCACTTGGGTCACAACAACCCCATGCAGTGCTACAGGCTTGGGGAAGAGTAGCTGGAAAGCTGCCCGGCAGAAAAGGATCTGGGGGTGTTGGTCAACAGCCAGCTGAATATGAGCCAGCAGTGTGCCCAGGTGGCCAAAAAGGCCAACAGCATCCCGGTCTGCATCAGAACTAGTGTGGCCAGCCGGAGCAGGGAGGTGATCGTCCCCCTGTACTGGGCACTGGTGAGGCTGCACCTCGAGTCCTGTGTTCAGTTTTGGGCCCCTCACCACAGGAAAGACACTGAGGGGATTAGTCCAAAAAAGGACAACAAAGCTGGTGAAGGGCCTAGCACAAAACTTATGAGGAGCGGCTGAGGGAACCGGGGTTGTTCAGCCTGGAGAAAAGGAGGCTGAGGGGAGACCTTATCGCTCTCTACAACTACCTGAAAGGAAGCTGTAGAGAGGTGGGGGTTGGCCTCTTTTCCCAGGTAGTAAGTGACAGGATGAGAGGAAATGGTCTCAAGTTGCACCAGGGGAGGTTTAGATCGGACATTAGGAAAAAATCTCTTCACCAAAAGGGTTGTCAAGCATTGGAACAGGCTGCCCAGGGAAGTGGTTGAGTCACCATCCCTGGAGATATTTAAAAGATGTGTAGATGTGGTCCTTAGGGACATGGTTTAGTGGTGGACTTCGTAGTGTTAGGTTTGCCATTGGACTTGATGACCTTAAAAGTCTCTTCCAACCGAAATAATTCTATGATTCCATGATTCTATATTATAATAAGTTTCTTTTCCATGTACTTCAGTGGTTTACAATTTTTTTTTCTTGAACCTATTTAAGACAGTATATTTTATGTCCTGTAGAATTCTGGTAGTAGGTAACAAGTAAAAATGAAGGCAGTGAGATAGGAGTTTTGCCTGGGATCAATATTAGAAACTGCTCTGATAAAATAGTTTTAGAAAAAAGTAGAAAGTAAACCTAACATTCTTCTTGGTCAGATGTTCAATGAGATGAAGCAATATAACAAACGCCAAGGCTTTTATAAATACAAAACAGAAGCGAAAGGGTAATTTTAAATGGGGATTTTGAAATGTCTCAGAAAATTAACTTGAGGATCCCTTTTTTAAGTGAAGCTAGACAGACTGTTTCATTATAGAGACTGCATACAAGAGAAAATAGAGCTGCAAAGTCAGGCAAGCCTTCTGTAATTGCTGAGCAGTAACTGCCATCTGAAACTTGTCAACATAAATATTTTCTCTTGGGCCTTTTTTAATGTGAATACAGGGAATTCAAGGATTCAGGTTTGAGAAGTGGATTCCTGTCTTAATATCTGCATGAGTTTATGAACATTTTCTAAGTAAACAAGGTAAGGGAGGAAAACTTTTCCTGAGCGTTAGCAGAACAACTGCTATTCATGTTAGCAATAGCATTTAATAAGGCTTCAACTGCTTCAACCAGAAGTGGTCAAGCACAGACTAAACAACAAGAAAGCACCAAGGGAACAGTTTGGCAGAACAATGATTTTCTTTGAATCTGAGACGTGTCACAGTTAAGCAAAGCAAAACTTGTCTGGCCAAAGTTTGTCCAACTAAAAATACTCTGTCTTGCAAGTATAATTCTGAGTGACAAACAGAATAAGAATTCAGAAAGGAAGGGTGTATTTAAAGACACATAGGTTGTGAAGGTATTAGAAAGTGTAAAGATGAGGAAAGTGAAATGTGACATAAAAGAATAGACAGGGTAGAAGATAGAAGGGAAAGGACTTTGACAGATGATGGTGTAAGAGGAAACGTTATTCCTTCTTGCCAATACGGAGCTCAGAGAATCATAGCTCATTTCCGACAACTGACATATGCAGTAAATGTATGGCATATATGGTCAAATTTGCAGGATAAATTAAAGATCTTTGGAAAGAGGTCTTGTTTAATTTATTTTTCTTCTGAGTTCCAGTCAGCTCGTGCTTGGACTACAAAAATCTACTGGACCATTCTTCCAAATGAAGAACTTTAAAAATATCACCAGATTAAACACTATGACATTTAAGACCAATCTTAACAGCTAGAACTTCTAGAGAGAAGCACGTAAAAGACTTTGTTGATAGTTGCTACTTATCTTCTTTGATTATCTTGGGGAAATAATAATATTCAAGTCCTGTAAGATGAAAGTTTGCAGAGATGTGAAAAGAAAAAATGGCTCATACATTTCAGCAGAAGACCAACATACTTAGTGAAAATCTTGCTTCTCAATGACAGCATCTAAGATACCATTGAAACTGGCAGAGTGCAGTAAATTAAATCTACTGCATGTTTTCTTTGATAACTGCATGGAAATGAGAGAGTTTCCTAAATTTTAAAAAATGCAAGAAAAAAAAAAGTTGACTTCATCTTGATTTCTTTAATGCAGTCCCCTAGAGAAGCAGATTTAACTGAAAATCCTACAGGCAGTTGTAATACCAGTAATGGTATCCAAAAATCATAATAAAGCCGGCAGAAAATTGGAAGGCTACTAAAAATTGAGAAGGAAATAATATTTCTTTGATTTAATTAAAACAGATAGGGTTATTAAGGTATATCAGCTTCAGATATCTAGAAAAAAATTATCAACCACTATTTTACCAGGATCATAGATTTATTTTAATAGTTAGATCAAGGCTGTTCTTCAAGAAATACATGGCCAGAGGCAAAAAAATCATTACCACTGATTAAGAATTGCATATATTGAATTGGCATATTAATTGGTACTAATCGCAATTCAAGTTCATCTTGATTATAATGAGACTTTGTCTGGTGATTTTCACTTAGGCTTTTCATTTGTTAGTATTTGTTGTGGCTCTAGTACAATAGGGCCCAATTCTGGTTAGGTCTTCAGATTCTGCCATATTGGCACAATTATAATATTATAGTAGTAGTTATTCCATAGGTGTAATAGACAAAGCTTCTGAATTCAGGAAGAGTTCAAATTCAGAATTCTGAAAATTGGAATGCGAGATGAGGACTGAATAATAGAATTATATTTTCTTAGTACATTTTAATAACTACATTTTGTAGAAATTATTTCAATTACATCAGCTTGTACATTACACTTGATGGTGGGGGTGTTGACAAAACCCACAATCAATCACAATAAAAGTAGGTCAAGAAAAGAAAGCTATATCATGACTCTTCATCCTTCTCAATTATCCGTACAGTATCTGAGTAGAACAAATCAATTTTACCAGTTTTAAACACCTTGTATTAATCATCACTGCAATACATTTGATGTTAGCATAACGTAGCAGGGCTCATGCTTATGTGCACAGGATTTCTTTACTGGAGTATTTAAAAGAAGTCATTATTCAGTAGAATACCTGTCACTTGAAGACTAGATTCGGAAACACAGTGTTGAATTGAAGTGTAATTTTACAATAACTTTTTAGAGGTTAGACAGAATTAAGTCTCCACAAGCAAACTCATACTGTAGTGCCAGATACATGCAAGATCTCTTTTCCCCCAAAGGAAAGCACATTGCATTACACAATATGACCTTTGGTTCTCACACTTGTCTGAAGTTATAAAAATCCGACTACTGAAATGCTCATTATAAGAACTGCTTGAAACAAGTTTAATAAAACTGCCACAGCTATTTAAAAGTCAAAAAAAACCAAACACAAAACCTTAACCTGAACGTTGGCATGGTGCCATTTGTGATAAAATGACCAGCAGTTGTAATCTAATAATCCAGGTCATATAAAGAATATTAAATTTAATGTTTCCTTTCTCTTCTTTCCAACTACAGTAACCTTCTGAGAAATGTCATCACTTACTGTTTTCTTTAATAGATATGAGGGTTACAAAAAGCAAGAGAAAACCAATGGTCCTTGGTTTTCTATAATAAAACCTGAGACAGAAATATAGTAATTAGATGCCAAGTACAGCTTATGTTTGGTTTGTTCTTCTAATACTCTTTTAAGGCAATATATGTACTATTTTTAAAAATGACTTAACAAAGGAAGCCATTCATAAGTCTGAACCAGCAGTGTTCAAATGCTGTTCATCCCTAACAATCAGCATAACAACTAATGCCAGCCATGCTCAAATACACAGTAGAAAGTAACCACTCAACAGACGCTAAAAAAACACCCAGAAAAAGTAGGTCATCAAGATCAGGTATAAGCAAAATGCACAAACTCCTTCACTCCAAGCACAAGCTTAATAAAACAGTTTTTAAAACAAATGACAATATTGACAGACCTGTGGAGGAACCTGCCTCCTTTTTTGGTCAGGGGATGTGACATACACAGCTTGTGTATATGCGTAACTTTTAAACCGTGGCTTAGGAGAAGGTGAAGGTCCCTGGGGTACACTGACTGTGATCTACAAAGAAGAAATTAGAGGTGGAAAGAACAGACATATGGATAGGAGCATAGATTATAGAAGTAAAGTAATGATTTTAAGAGTAAAGTGAAGAAAAAGAAGTAGGAAGGTCATCACCAGTTATATTTTTCAATGAGTGTTGGTATTCAGCAGTTAAAATTGGGATAGGATTAAGGAAAGCTCTCATTTAATCTGACATCCTTTCCAAAAGCGACAAACTGTCAGGATTCAATACCTGCGGAATACCAATGTAAAGTGAAGGTTCTTTATAATTTACAAGCAAAGGTTCAAAAACCAAGTGATCTTGTAAGTACATCCTGAACCAACAGAGCCAATACTCATCTGCTCAGTACTCTAAAAGAGACTGAGCATCCCAAAAGCAAGATACAGATCAAATTCAGACAAGTACAATAGGACTAAAATCTACTAAATACTTCAGCAGAGACTGTCTGATGATTTCAGTCAAAAACATAACTGGCAGAGCAAATTAATTCCAAGTATTACATGAGCTTTTGAGAGGCCATCCATGAGCTGAGAACAGATGATTTTAAAATACAAGTCAGTATAAATAAAATGCTAAAAAAATTGAAAATGTATCATGAATATGGGTGAATGTCAACTGCTATTCTCTAAAAAAGGTAAAAAAGTTTCTACATGTCTGTGTTTAAATGTAAACCCTCCCTCAGTTTGTGTTCTTCCTTGTGGTGCCCTTCCACAATCAAAATACCCAGTGCTGTAAAAGAGAAGTGCAAAGCACTTATTTGCTGAATAGTTACTTTTAAAACGGCCCAGTGCAAGATGAAAAGCAGTACAAAAGTACAGTTTATGCAGACAAGTACATTTGACTTGCCTGCGGTGAAGAGACTTTGTCCATTATGCCCAGGTTTTTGGCCTTCTATTGGCCATCTAACATTCAAACTTATGGGGTAGGTAAGAGAAACAACCACTTTAGAGCAGCAAAATTAAAGCAGAAAAGTGAAACAACTCACTTCTTGTGAAAAACGCTCTTGATGATGTACTTGTATGCGCTCTTCTCTAGTGACCCTTGTGTGTCGTGGCAACATCTCCACCTCCCTGATGGCTTCCATGGTGACTTGTTGGGGCAGAACTTGGAAGAGAGAAGTCACGTACATCAAGATGGACTTCTTATCTGGACAGGCAGTTGCAACGTCTGGAAGGCAAATTAACATGCATCATTTCCATTTCCACATTAGACATGAGAAATAGCCAATCAACTTCATGGCAAGTTGATACACTAATGAGCAAGCTATTGTCCATTTGAGTTCTCTAGAGACTAATTAGAACCTTACAATCAGTTCCAAAACTACAGACTAAACCTGCATAGCAATGAGGATCCGAAATTTATACAGGTAACTTAACTCATTCAACATGAACTTTCTGTCTATATTTCTTTAGTCAAAATGCACATAGTATACAGTTTGACACTGCGATCCTCATTAAGCAAGACTAGACATAGGAAAAGGTGTATTTTCCTGTGCTGTATAAGTACTGCAGTTAAAAAAAATAAGGACAAGCTCATTTTCAAAGTCATGCCTTGTACGTTCTCTTCACATCATTTAATCACTGGAAGCGACAATGGTGCAGGAAAAAAAAAGGTTTACAAGTTTTTCTAGCAAATGGGTTCATACAAAACAACTACTTCTAATATAGCTACATAGCTTTTATATTCTACGTAGTCTTATATTCTTCATAAAGTCTGTGGAACATCTAAGGAACACGGTATTCACAGACATTGAAATACATAATAGAACAACTCTTAAAAAAACCCCTGTAAAATCTCTATGGACTTCAGCAATAAGTACAAGAAACTTTGCATGAACAGAAAGACAATTTCAGTTTTTGCACATAACCATGATATACATCAGCACAAAAAGTGGTTTATCTGACTCAACGTTTCAAGTCAATAACAATTTGTAAAAATGTAAGGCATGTGGCAGCTCTTTGAAGTACTTACTTTGTTATTTGCCATTGACATTTACCTCCTACACTCAGTCTAGAGAATCAAGATGTAAAAAGACTGTTATACAAGAAATTTATCATTAATTCCGTAAGTGTTTTAACATGACCGCTGGCAGAAAGCCAAGAGCTATGAGTTTTTACTGTCCTAGATCAATCCTGGCTTAGCTAAGATACCAGTATTTCAGATTTAAAAAAAAAAAAAAAAAAGCAAAAAGAAAAAGCAATCAATTAATATATTCTGGCAGACTCAATAATGCTACAGGGTGGCATCTCATTCTCTCTTCCTACGATGCAGAATCCATGAGAGAAGGCACCTTATGTTAAAAACTTCACATATATTTGGAAATTAAGAAAAGATGTGCTATCAATATTTTTCGTTTGGCTTTCTGACCTATCTCCATACCTTTACTTGATACATTATGAAAGAGAGCTAAAGGTTTGGTTCTACTTAGAACGGGCTGGAAGAATGGCGCATTCCCTCCAACATCCCCACCCCCATAAGATTTATTGTCTCTGTGGCCACAGTATGCAGGATATGCTAATTTAAAAAAAAAACCACAAAAACCCCAAACACCAACAAACAAAAAGGCAAAAAAATCAAAACAACAAACAAACATGACTTTTCCAAATCAAGTCACACTACAGCCCTTGGTCTCCACAGGCTTCACTTCTGTGATAGAATTCAGTCCAGGAAGTATTTTGCTATCACCATCTTCTTGTCTTCTCGTTAATATTTTAACACCATTTTGTTATACTCAGTGTCCACTAGTAATTGATTTTTACAAGAATATCCATGCCCTTATACAAGCAAGAATACACACTCAAAGAACATACATTATTGCCAGCTGTGATTTTTCCATTTTTTTGTACATTATTTTCCTTTTCAAAATGTTCTGGTAATCAAATAGGCAAATACCTTATAATTTATCTACACAAAAATCTCACACAATAAATAAAAGCAAGTACCTTGCAAACAATATACACGCCAAAAATTGTTTACCCATTCTATCTGACAAATAACATGTACATATGCAGCTGTCAGAATCCACCGGCAAACAGGAAAAGATTTAATTATATAATCACAACAAATAGCTAAGCAACCATTGTTGCAAAGCCTGGAATATCAATCCGTCTCTCAAAATTCTTTTTTTGCAGGCTCTTGAATTATCAGAGCAGGAATGACTTCTGCTATCCTGTCCTATGACTTGCCTTCATAATTTTTGCTTTTTGAAACCTAGTCTAATATATTGTCTTTACCACCTGTTAAGACTGATAGATATTTGAAGTCCTAGTAGTTAGGCAGTGAATAAATTTAAACCTAAGCACTTGCTTGCAGGAAAGTTCACTAATTCCTTGGAAATATGTCTGCTTTCATTTCTGTGGGCAAAATATCTGTCAAGCCAACCTACACCTTCTAAAAACTAATCGCCAACTCTTGGAAAATACAGAAGATGTTTAAGAAAATTAAATCAACATATGTAGACTATGCCATTTTTCAGATATTGGGTTTGAGAGAATAAGTAAAAACAAAGCAAGGAACTATCCAGGAATTTTTTTCAAAAACAAGGTATCTTCTCCAAATTCAGCTCAGAAGCAATGCTTTCTGAATATTTTCATCCATTTTCTTGACAATGACCATCCAGGATAGCATTGGAAAGAATAAATAAGAGTAAAAACAAATTAGACTACAAGTCAAAAGAGAGTTTAAAATGGGAAGCTTTATATGATTAGTACAAGTTATATTATCAACATGTTCATCAATCAAGAATCTGAAAGACTTTGGAGAGCTCTGAAAACCATTCTGGCTCTTTAACAAGATACAGTTATACAAAAGTATCAGAAAAGTTTCCAGCATGAATTTTCCAGCTATTGAGAGGAATTTTCTACTGTAGAAAACTTTATGCTGGCAGATTAATATTTTTCAGAAGAAAACAGTGACTTTCTTGTACTCAAACTGAAATATGTCACATGAAGCATATCATTCACAGAACTAGTTTTTGATACATCTTGTGATCCGTGGGCTTACTTATTAAGACATGTGGTTTCTTTAAGCATCTTCTATAGTGGAAGAAACAAAACTCCTTTGTAGGATACAGAACAAGGCCCTGACTTTACATGCTTCCCCTGAAAAAAATATTCACACACTCTGACCATTTAGAGAGATTAGGCTCTCCAGGGGAGGTCTCCAGTCAAATTGAGAAAGAGAAATAAAACAAAACACTTCTTCTAATACACAGGCTGAAAAAAACTGATACTAAGCAGGCACCATAAGAGCTAGAATTCAACCATGAATTTGAATGTATGATAACATCCTTTTCATCTAGAGACACAGGTACTTGGTAACTAGTCCCCAAAGAGCAGCAAGAATCTGGTTTCACCACAGAACATTAAAACCATGAAATAAACACCATCCACCCCTGTTTAAGTGCTACTGCCTTTAAATGGTTATTACAGGTTTAATTCAGGAAGCAATTTGCCTGAAAGTACACTACAACTTGATTTTTATTACCAAATATTCTTCATTTTCTGATGAACATAACTACAAGTTTGATTGATTGTTGAGGATGGGTGACTACAAAAACCTGAAGTGTTCTGAAACCAACTCTTTCCTGTAGGATGCAGTGCCAAAAGAGTAAATAAATAATAATAATAATAATAAGTCAAACTCTTCAAAAAGTGATCCCACAGCCAATTTTCATAAGCTTTGCAGTTCACGAGTGGTTTGTTCTTGCATCCATATGTTCTGTCAACGAGCAATTCCCTGCTAACATTCCCAGTTCTGGTGGAAAGAAGCATTTTTAAGAGATGAGTGAAAGTGAGGATGATATAAAACACCCAAATAAGCTCCATATTAAAAAGTACTGTACAGGTCTACCAGCAAGAACAAAATCTAGCATTTTGTTACAGAGTGTTACATTATGTATATACAGCCACACGCAGAGTGCAAATTACAAGCATTCACGCAAATGCTGCTTCCAATTTTCAAATACATGTCTACTTATAGTATAGTCATTCCAATTTATTAACATTTTTTTTCTCAAAGCTTTGACCAAATAACAGTTCTGACACTATTTGTGCTGATTCCACTCACTCTTTATATCAAACTAGTAGCAAAGTAACTTTGAAAGAAGAAAGCTTAAATGCCTGCCTCATTGCCAGAAAGATTATATTACTGTACATAAATTGCTGATATGGTTTCTTTACATTGAGAGACAAATTCTGAAACATACTTTTTTCCCTATACAGCGCTGAGAAGCAAGATAAGACTTGAGCCCTAAAAATACAAGAAATCTTTTCTTCTCAGAAGGAGGAGGTAGGATTTTCAGATAATCACAAAGTAGAAAACACAGAAAACGGTAACTTTTAAATCCTATACATCACCTAATACTGTTGGCTTCCACGATGACAGTAATAATAAAAAATCCCAATATTTTAATATTAGTCACTGCTGTCCCACATGAGATTATAAAAACTGTATTAAAAAAACCCATTGCCTTCCCTTCCATAACACCGAAGGAGATTCTCAAATTTGATTTGAATTTTCAGAGACTACCCAGCTTCCTCCCCCTCCCCCAATAAATGGAGGCTGTTGTTTTTTCTTCTGTCAAAGATATTTTTCACTTTAAGGGTTATTAATGATACTAACACAACATTAACATTTATTAGAATTTATAAAAACAGTCCTACTGCTATCTCCAAATGCATCTGTTTAGAAAGGACTTAAAAGATGCACAGCAGATAAGCTAACTGCAGAAGCTCTCAGACTGAGGTAAGACAGAATCTAACTGATACATAAAAGATTAGTTTCTACAATGTAAACTCATTACAGGAGGGATTTCAATGTTTGTACAGCATCTCCCACTGTGGCACCAACCTCAACTGCAGTATCCAAGATGAGGGCAAAGCAGAAGTATTTATACATGTACAAAGACAACTTGCATGTTATTTTTATTTATTTTACCTTCTAGCCTCAAGAACAAGGGTTAACTTTTAAAAACACATTCAAATGCCTGTGATGATCCATCCGACAGGCACACCAACACTTTGAGTGAGCTTCCATAAAACCTAAGTCATGTATTTTGATCACGTTTTGATTTGGGTGAAGCTAAAACTGCAGTTGAAACTGTATGAAAGTGTGTAAGACTGTACTAGTAAAAACGTAACTGCTTGATCTTAAATAGCACGAAAAACAAGGAAGATTTCATTCCCAGATGGATGCCTTAGAGTTGGCCCAGCATGGGTAAAGAGATCTTCAAAACATTACCACCAAAACTAAGGGGGAAAAAAAAAAAAAAAAAAGAAGGAAAGGGGGGGGGGTAATTTGGTAATTTGTACTCCAAATGCATATTTTTGGTCACTTACTAACACGTGTATTTGCAGACATTAAGTTACAACAGAACCACGAGCCCTATCTTAGATTTGCTGTCACTGGTAACTTCTTAATTTCCTGATTATGAAAGCATGAGACTAAATATAGTTTGTTCTTATTTGAACACCAAGAAACAAGAAAGATTATCAGGCAAAGAATATAAGCTGTTTTTCTTAAATGTATAAAAAACTTCTCCCTCAGCTAGCACTTGGTCCCAAAACAATATTGTTCAGCAATCCATGTTTAGATTCAGACTATACTGATGGTAATGGTAACAGCAGGAACAACACAGTGGTAATGGTTTACTCAACTGACACTCACTGCTGCCACCAAGACCTCAAAGCAATAAAAACTGTGCAGTCTCTCAAAGGCCAGCCAGTAGCTGCAGTGTCTGCTCTGCAATTATTGACTTTTTTTTTTTGCTTGGTTTTTAAACTTGTAATTATTTTCTACCCTGTTTTTGTACTCCATTAGTAGATTGCATGTTAAATTCCAAATGAAAGAAATCTTTATGAGTAATCTCAAGGAATAGTGGTAGACTTGCAGACAGACAAAAATAGATTAATTTATGAAATACTGTATAATGTAAATATTGAAATGTGGAAATTTAAATTGACAATTCTTTAACAAAGTTAAAGAGCAGACAACTGCTGTCCTTTTCCCGAAATGAATTCCTTAGTGCACTTGCAAGCTGAGGGGAAGATATTTAATTAAACAGAAATCTATGGGTCTACAGTCTCCTGGGGAAAAGACAGTCAAAATCTAAATCGGAAGACTATCATGGAATTTAGCATGTTCCATTCCCTGCTGGTACTAAGGGTGAATTAAAGTCCTCTTAGTGGAGAGGTAAATAACTCATTTAGCCTACAATCTTACACAATATATTTTTTTTTTTTTAAAAAAGGCAACTGAATGGCTCCACTTCTTGCCAGTGATATAGACAAGCTATCAAAGTATTATTTGGAGCAGGACTAAGCAAAAGTCAAAATTCTTGGAAGGCTGTTCAGTGGCCTACACAAATAAGCATGGTGATCACAGTCTATTGTTTTGCAGAATAAAATTCACATTTTACAAAATGAACTGTTAGCAGAAGGCACAAAATACATACAGATAATTGAAGTGAGAGTGGAAACCTGAAGGACAGCCGAGTGGTGACCTACGCACAGATAGTGGCACTGTTGTTTTTTTTTTTTTTTTTCCTTTCTGTAGATATGAATAACCACTCACCTAAAACTAGTATGAAACTCCCAGAAAAAAATGCCATTAATTTTTCAATAGACTTTTCCTTAAGAAAGTAAGTGGTTTAAACCTTACGGTTAAGGCCTACAGAATACCTTCAAAATGCTGACCACAGCCATGCTTTGTAGGCTGTATTGAATGAGGTCACAACAGCAGCATGAAGAAAATCTCTTCAGGAGATTACCACATTTCTGTTTGCCTTTCAGAATTACGAAGACAGGTCAGGATTTGTGGGATTAAAGTGCTATGGGATTCAAGTGTACCTGGTATTAAAAAATTCAGTGGCAGAGAATACCTTTAATCTGTCTGAATGTCTGTTCTGATTTGCTGCATGAGTGTGAAGGAGTCTTGGACTAATATGCAAGCACTGTCCTAGTTGAGTGAACCTGACACTATCTCTGGTTTTGAAAGCTGCAAAATCAGATTTAACACCTATGCTGAACAGTAAAGGTGATCCTTATTTTTCTTCAGTTTCCTTATAGTGTTAAACATTTATTCAATAACACCCAACCTTTGCACCCTAAGCTATATCTAGCATAAGCATGTTCTTAGCAGCAAGGATAGAGAGAGAAAGAAATTAAGTCAAAATGGCAATGGAATAAAACACTGGTTTAAAAATGCGGGGGTGCATATGTTAACATTTTTATCATGTGTTGTATATTACTATTTTTGTCAATGAGCAGGAGTGAGCATGGCTCATGAATTTGCTGAAATAACAAATAAAAGGCAGCATTTACTTTTCTCACAACACTAATATACATTGCTGAAAGCTGCAGTTCAGTTATTCAAAGCCCTCAAATGCAAATTCAGGGGGGAGGAAGGGTGAAAAGAAAACTAAAATACACCCTACCACCTAGGTCCTACTGAAGAGTCCTGAAAATAAAGAAAGATGAGAGTTATGATGACTGGTATCTAGAGTCAGGAATAGCGTACCAAAACAGTAATATTAGCAGGCACCCAAAGAGTAATTTTGCTAAAAATATTTGAGATATTAGCAAAAGGGCCAATGTTTCAAAATATTGTACGTTTTCTATTTTACTTTTATAAGTATTCAGCCTAGAAAAGTTTTTACTCATTTCTCTCCTATCGATGTCTGTAAAGGTATATTTCATTCAGCATGGAAACTATGGCAATGATATTCAGACTGAAAAAGTATTTCTATTGTAAAGTTTCATAAACCACTCTGTAGGTATTCTCCAAAAGCTAGATGGTATTGATTCCAGCTGAGTCCATATTATCAGTTACTGCAGTATCATGAAGATTTTGCATACTGGGACTAGCTGTACACACACAAAAAGTAAAAAATTGTCTTAAGAAGTTTAGCTCCAACCATGACTTGTTTACCTGCTGCACAATATATGCTTTGCTGATTCTGTGGTTGCAAGTATTGTGAAATATAATGGAAGAACTTGAAGAGTTAAGTCAGTTGTTGTGGTTTAACCCCAGCCAGCAACTAAGCACCACGCAGCCGCTCACTCACTCCCCCCCCCATCCAGTGGGATGGGGGAGAAAATCAGGAAAAGAAGTAAAACTCGTGGGTTGAGATAAGAACGATTTAATAGAACAGAAAAGAAGAAACTAATAATGATAATGATAACACTAATAAAAGGACAACAGTAGTAGTAAAAGGATCGAAATGTACAAATGATGCGCAGGGCAATTGCTCACCACCCGCCGACCGACACCCAGCCAGTCCCCGAGCCCCGATTCCCTGCCCCCACTTCCCAGTTCCTAAACTGGATGGGACGTCCCATGGTATGGAATACACTGTTGGCCAGTTTGGGTCAGGTGCCCTGGCTGGGCATGAGAAGCTGAAAAATCCTTGACTGTAGTCTAAACACTACTGAGCAACAACTGCAAACATCAGTGTTATCAACATTCTTCACATCCTGAACTCAAAACACAGCACTGTACCAGCTACTAGGAAGACAGTTAACTACATCCCAGCTGAAACCAGGACATCAGTATTAGCCAGTTCCAAAAGCCAGCATAACCAGTGAGCATAAACACATCAGTGCCAATTAATTAAAATAAATTGGGCAACTCAAATGTATGAATTAACATTCAGCTTTGATAATTACATATATTATAAATTTTGATCAGACTGATTAAGAGAATTTATTTGGTATGTAAGATGTTTTATAGCCAATAATTCT
Organism: Haliaeetus leucocephalus; assembly: GCF_000737465.1. Classification (NCBI taxonomy): domain Eukaryota; kingdom Metazoa; phylum Chordata; class Aves; order Accipitriformes; family Accipitridae; genus Haliaeetus; species Haliaeetus leucocephalus. The sequence continues at coordinate 6,313,347 of NW_010972753.1, forward strand.
GAAAGATAGCTTGGAAAAAAAGACAACTACAGTAACTAAAGATTTTATAATTTCTTATGGAAATAAATTTATTACTTTTATCTCATTGTAAAATCTATCATAAAATTAATATGATATAAGATAAAATGAAAAGGGCAATAGAAATCTAAACAGACAACTCTGAATAAACAATAGAGAGAGCATTATACATACTGGATGGGTGATACCATACTTAATAAGAGAAGATAATTGTTCTTCAAGTGCAGTCAAAAGCCACTGGACACATAGTATTCTTCTGAGATATTAGGTGTAAAATGAAACAGAATTAGAAGCGTTTCATCTTTTACTAGTAAATTTTCCCAAAATGAAGCAATACATTACAGTTGGGATTAAATTATGAAATTGAGATCAGAGTCTCAAAGCTAAAAAGGCATTCAGAGTCTGTACTCAGTTTCAACCTATTTTTGTAAAGTATCTTGCAATGGTATATATTACATTCCTTGCTTTATTAGCATATGAATAAAATAAAGAAGGTTTTGCTACTTCTGTCTGAGATCTGAGGAGCAGACTGTTTTCCAGCTCTGATGTATTTATTTAGTAAAAGACAGGATTTCATTCTATAAGCCCTATATTGCCCATACAGAAGCAAAGACCAGTGGATGCAAAGGGAAATAGGAATGCTGTCAGGACAGAAAAAACTCTACTGTATCTAACAGAGAAGCACCTCAGAACCTTCACTGGTATCTGCAGAAGTACAGGGATTCTGCTTTCCTTTCATTCCCATCTGAAATAGGGTATCCCCATCTGAAATGGGAAACCCAAGTGATAAGATTTTGCATATAACCATAATTATTCCTACTTTAAAATGCTAAAAGAAAAGGTTAGAAGAATTTCTTGTACATGCAGTAGGGGAAGGATTTCTAGCTTTTGAGCGATTATTTCACAAAAAATTTAGCAAATAGATTAATTTGCTGATCTTTTTCTTTAGGCTGACCATGAGGACAACCTAGTCTAAAATATATCATGCCAGCAGTTTTTCAAACTGCAAGTTTTGATCAAATGGTTATTCATTGTATGCATTCTATCCTCCAGCAAGTTATTTAAACCTAACTGATTTGTAATTTAAGAAGAAAAACGTTAAATGTAATTATCTGAGGGAAAAGAACTGTTCACACTGGACAGTCAGAACATCTAAAGCCCATACTCAAAGGCATTTAATACTTTTTCAGCTGCAAACATCTGCTCATGTTTTGTGTGAAAAAAGGTTTCTATTTGCATTTCTGGTGTGCTGTCATCAAGACAGTCTGGAAAAAATTATTTTGCAAATGTAAATTTTATCACCAGCAGATCCTGAATTAGGGCCATGCTGAGTTTATTAGACCACATACTGGGATGCTGTTCTGCTTGGGGCATAGTAAGGTCTACTATCCTACCCTCCCTTCACTTCATGATCAAGTTGTTAAATACATTCAGGAGAGATACTAGTGAATATAACTCCTAGCAACAGCTTCTGTGATGCGGTAATCTGTTTTGAGGTGAACGATTACACATTTTATTCTCATCTCTCCTCTTGCTGTCCACTTCATAATTTTCTTAGTGAAAAGGTGTAATTAGTATAGTTCTACCTTTGTGTTCTGTAGGCTATCTTACCACGTGCTTTCTGTATTTAAGGTATTAAAAGAAAAAAGGAGGAAAAAAAAATTGTTTCAGTCTCCTGCAAACTAGTTAGCAAACAGAACACCTGTCATCTGGAGAAGAAGGTGTAGGAAGGAGAAAATAGGGAAATAATTGCTTCAACAGAATCTGTAAAGGTTTAGAATGGAGAGTTCTCCTTGACTGTATGCCAATGAACCATATGTGAAGTGTCAAGAGCATTTCAGGATGTGAATGAATACTGGAGTTACAATACGAATAAATATGAGAACTTGTTTTGAGAAACCCCAAATAAATGCAATTTTATCTGTGGGTAATGTAGGCGAAGTACTGAAATAAATCAAGGGCAAAGCAAGATACCTTGTAAGCACTACAAGAAATCAACATTTTAGTGGCCCCTATTTAAACAAGCAGCAGACACAAGCCTCAGCCTAGCCGATTAAACATAAGTGTACGTGACACTGACAAGCGTGGAGCAGCACGTGAGACCCTAAAGAGAAATGAAAATGCTACAGCTCAGTGAAGTCAAGCTGGGTTTGAGTATCTACAACACCTACTTCAAAAGTTCCCTGCAAGCTGGAATAGTTGTAAACATGCAACAACAGCAGCCAGATGTGACTGGGATGCCAACTGGTATATTATGTGTATCAAACAAACATTAACATATATATATAGCAAATTTCAAATGTGCAATGCAACATATTAAATTTATTTCATATATGAAAAGAAAACCATAGCTATTAAAACATTAAGACAATTAGGGTCTAGTTGCTCTTATCCAGTCAGCAGAATAGCAGCATTGCAATGCTTTACTGTGTGCCTGGATAAAGGAAATCCTACAATACTTAGTATTGTATCAGTTTCTTGACTAGAGAGTTCAAGTGTCCCTGGATGATTGGAAAGGCAAATTCTAAAGGAAGGACCTACATTAGATTCCCGAAATCAGTTCTGCAGTACTGACTTGTTTATTAAACCTGTTTCTGACATCACTGTTAAAAGGTGTTCTCACATTTTTCTCAAATCAGAAGTATTAATTTTCTCCATGGTCTTCTCTTCCAGAAACAAATGGATAACATGATTTTAGTATTCAGACAGCTGATTCTGGGAATGATTTATTACAACAGCAGTGTAGGAGCAAGTGAGAAAGTATCGCAATATTGTCATGGATGGCTTTATTAAATAACACTAATGGATTACCTACAGATGCTGCAGAAAACATGGGAGAGACCATCTGGACAGCCTTGTTGTGCTAGCCTTCAGCTCTTTCCATCCTTAAGCTGAAAAGACATGAATATGGGCTAAAAGAAGCTCCCTGAAAGTTCTGGTTCCTCCTTCCCTTCTACAATTAAAAACAAAACAAAAACAAAAAACCCAAAAACCATATCAAAACTAAACTAACCTGTCAAATTATTTCAAGGAATAATAGAAGTACACAAATAAGTGGGGGAAAATGATAAATGACCGCTCATGACTGATTAATAGCACTCAAGAGGTACACAGTTCTTGTTTCACTACTTGTGTCCCCATTCTACAATGACTTAATCACGCTTTTTTTGAAGCTCTGACTGTTCATACTACTGGAAAAAAGTGGATTTTGAGAGGCAAAAGCACATACTCTGTGGGATAAGATGGGAAGAAGAAATATACTTTGACCCCAATAGTACAGTTAACATCAATGTAAATAAAGCCAATACTTCTGTCATAACTTATTCATTCTTTAACAGTGAAATCTCTATTTACCCTTGCTTCCCCTAAAAGACCACCAAATGTTTTTAATGCTTTAAATACATCATCATCCAGTCTGCCACCATACACTTTGGAGCTAAATAAGCATTGTAGTACTTTGTGAACATAACGAGTGGCTGCGTGGCAGACTTTGAAGGCAGGTTAAGTCTGTCTGGAGTCAACGACGAGAGGCTAAGAAATAGTAATTTACTCTTTTCAAGAGTAAATTTAGACACTTTGAAGACCGAAGCTGATAAAACTAGTCCATAGATACTTTAACTAAGGAATGGAGAAGAAAGCTGTATTATTTGATTGGACAATGACTTCAAGTCACAAAGGTGGTATAGTCATGGAGGAATGCAAATTTTGATCCAAAGAGTTATCATTTCTAGAACTGATACAAATTTAGGGATACACTGAATGTAACCACTCTTCAGATTACAGGGGAATGCCAGTCTTGATAAAGCACAGCTTCTTTTAAGGCCCAAGTGGTGCATGTCCAGCTATGTCCAGCAAATGCAGACATAGCACGTGAGATCAGATGTAGTCAGAATTGAAGCCTGTATCTCATGCATGTCACATTTTTACAATTCTCACAAAATTACACTAGTTAAATTTTGTAGAATAGCTGCAACTACAGCAAATATATAAGGTATTCTGTACAACAGCATAACAGCACCTCCTGAAAATCTCTCATACTTCTGAGTACGTACTTCCAAATGGCAATTTCAAAAGATAAACCGGATTCATCTTCAAGAAACACAATATTAATTTTATTGCACAAACCATTAACATGATGTGATCTGGAATTCTATGTTCTTATTAGACATGCTCAAGAATGATAAACCGGAAGTGGAACAGAAAAGAGTTGTTAGCGTCAATTAGGAGACAATGTACAGAAGAATGAAAAGCTACTGAGAGTCTAGTCAAACAAAGACTGAGAGCAGGTCTGAGCATTCTTTATAAATATACTATGGGGTTAAAACAATCAGAGCAAAAAGCATCAAGCTCAAGGACAACGGTAGCACAAGAACAAAACAGAACAAAATAAATCTGAAGAAATATAGTCTAAAAGCGTAGAAGAGTTTGTCACCTTCAGAAAGTGAAGTTCTGAGAGAGGCAAAGGAATAGAAGCAAAGTATGCAACTGACTATGACAGAATTTGAGCAATTTAGTAAAAGCATTATAATGAGACGTTTACCTGAAGTCGCAGGTAACAGGACTCAGTGCATCATCAGGTCCCTCAGGTTCTGTTCCTCCCCCTCTTTTTACATTATAGTTAATGCTAATTATTTTTCAGCTATACATTTTTAATACAAGTTACTGCTATAGTTTCTTGGTTTTCTTCCTATGAACTCTACTCCCTCGATTTTTTTTTTTAATTATTCAATTATGGGGAAGTATGTGCATGCAATAATCCAGCAAAAATAACAATAAAAATAATGTGTCATGTCTGAGTATTAGAAACTCTGACAAAGCATGACACTAAAGAGGTGACAGGGCTTTTGCATATACAGCATACATATACATATTTACCAACTAATAGTACATCAACAGAGCATGTGAAACAAAGCTGGAGATTAATTAGTGCAGTCAATATAATGGAAATGGGAGTTAGGAACGCATTACAACAACAAATTTTATTACATATTTGTCATGTATTATGTTAATGAAGAAAATGCAAGCAATCGTAAAAAAGGGTTTAGACGGGACTATGAAGCAACACAGCAAAAACTATCCAGGTTAAATCTAAACATTAGTTGGTGCAAGCTTCTAGCAGCATCTCACAGCAACATGTGATGAACTGACCCCAACCCCCATTCCCTGTCCTCCTGTGCTGCTCAGGGGGAGGAAGGAGAGAAAATTGGTAGCAGAGTTAAGCCTGAGAAGGGAGGGATGGGGGGATGGTGTTTTGAGATTTAGGTTTTATTTCTCATTATCCTACTCTGATTTGATTGGTAATAAATTAAATTTCCCCAACTTGAGCCTGTTTTGCCTGTGATGGTAAATGGTGAGTAATCTCTCCCTGTCCTCATCTTGACCCACAAGCCTTTACTTTTATTTTCTCTCCCCTGTCCAGCTGAGGAGGGGAGTGACAGAGCAGCTTTGGTGGGCACCTTGGGTTCAGGCAGTGTCAACCCACCACACAGTCTTACTTTTCATGACAGTTAATTATTAACAGTTAAAGAGGTTTTGTCATGCCAGGCCTTAGTTTATGCTCTTTAAAACAAAATATATTTTTAAAGTCTGAAGAACTGAAATACAAACTTCTATTAGCATTTTGGGGGAAAAAAAAGTTTGTTAGAGGATATCTTGGAAAGTTCTGCATGTTTGATTTCAAAATTGACTTCTCTAGGCTGAACAACTAAACAGACAAGCAATGCTACAGGTACAGGGCTCAAACAAAGCCATGATGAGAATAACAACATTCATGATTACAGTGAACTGGGACAGAATCTGGGATTATAAACAGGAGCAGTGCAGGCCAACACTTTATTTTTTAAAGTCTGTCTTCACTTTACATTTTACTTACTCTTTACTCTTTACCAGCACTAGTGAGACTTATCTTAGTCCAAACATAATGACAGGATTTAATGGTTATTAACTAAGAAAACATACCTCATCTAAAAATTATGCAGAAGAGGTGGCCTTGGCAAAGAACTATGAATGCTCTGAAGACCTGAGATTAGGCTTTGAAACAGGGCCTACAACATCTAATAAATACCTGAATACAAGAAATACATGTCCAATCCTACTGAGAGATTTTCATTCTTTAAGCAGAGTACTGTCTTGCAGTAAATTACAAACAGATTGTATAACAAAGGTTACTCATGTCTTCTCTCACTGACTTGTTTCTATTCATTAAAAAAACCAAACAGAAAACCCAAAAAAACCCACAACTGAAAACCCCTCCAAAACTAAAAGAAAAACAAAGCAGCTCTCCAAACTGTAAACAATATGCAATGCTTTCTTCTTTACAAATTATCTAGTAAACATCCCAAAATAAATACAAGATGGCCCTAATTCTTCTTAGGTCATATTTATTTTGGGTCCTTATTTAACAGTGTAACTCCTGAAAAATCTTTGTGCCTGGTTGTGCAACTATATTCCCCTAAGCAGATGGTCAAGCTAGCCCAGCACTCTATTTAGCCCCTCTCCAGAAAAAGGCAGTAATTACATTAAAAATGAGCCTGCAGCATTCAGACAGGAGAAGCATATGACACCAGTCACAGAGAAGTGGCACGTTTCATTAACTTGCAACATTAATAGTTTAGTAATACATATTTTGGGCCCTCAAGAAACATGTTTCATGAAAAAGGAAAGGTTCTAATGGCTTAGAAACCGCAGATTTCCAAGTCCAGAGCAACAGACTTGTTGGAGGCTGAAGCGTTCAGTTTGTTTAAAGGAATGGACACAGTAGCAACGGGGACCAAGTGCTTTCCCCACACTATTCCTTCCATTGAGCTCAAACTGACCAGAGACCCCAGCGCAGGAGTAGAAGGCATACTAAGATCTTGCCAAATCTTGAAGCACACAGATAAGGAGTGAACTATATTTTAAACCTTTGAATAATTACCTGAAAACATGAAAACTTTATGCCACCTAATCAACAAAGATATTCAGCAGATGTAGTTACAACAGCAAAAACACATTCTTCTGCAAATCTGAGTCAAGGCACACCAGCAGACAAACATGATTGTTACATCTTCCAAAACTTTCTAGTATACCTAGACCCTTCCTTCCAGTCAGACTGCTCAGGTAAGTGAAATTAAAGACCATAGCAGCGGCATTGCAAAAAATATGTAGTGAGCGAGTTCCAAGTCTCTAGAACATAACTGTATTTCTGAAAGCCCAGATGACTGTAAACATTACCCTGTTAATAAGGCACAACTAAGTCTCACCTACACTACAATTTTCAATTTAAAGGGCTGCAACTGTAGTATACATATGTCCTTACTCCCTATGTAAATTGTTACGGCTTCCACTGAAACTTCAGTGCTAACAAGGATATCGTTTAACAAAGCAACTTGTAAAAAAGGTATAAATATACAACACAAACATGAAATACTGTACACCAGGATAAACAGCGGAAGATAAAGCAAGCAGAAGCAAAGAAAAATACTTACAAAAACATAGCGTCTGTGTGCTCCTAGCAAATAATGAATAGCGACAACTGATAGTGCATCATTACTGAAGCATGTTCAAAGATCTCACAGGTCAGGGTCTTTTTGTCATGTTTGTGTTCTATCATTAAATCTTAAAGTCTACCCAAATGTTACAGCTTTCTGAAGATACTGCTAGAGAAAGGATGAGGCAGATCAGTATCTCTGGGTAGTCTTTTAAAACAAATAGGTTTTATAAATGTATTTTTATTGCCTTTTTTTTATAAAATGTTAATATGCCACAGACAATGATATTTTCTCATAAAAAAGGTCCCCGCCTTACCAAGTTACCCAACAGAGAGTTATTGATTCAAGACAGAGTTTGATTTTTCTGAAGTATTAATTGCTTCTTTTTTTAGTGCTACACTGGGCATTGCACCAGATATTATTCAGGAGAATGTCCGGAGTAGAACATTATAAAGAAATTAGTTTAATGAGAATTAGAAATCCATAACAGACTTGTGAATTTTCTGTTTCTCTCTTGTATGTGACTAGAGTAGTCAAATAATAAGGTAGTTGTAGTGGAGACCTTAAAACTTTCAGTAAACATCAAATAACTCAGGGATATACAATGAGGTGTCTCACCTCTAGGTCACTTCTTTGACTAAAACCCACGCAGTTAAGAATGGACAATCACTACCGCCCAAACATCTCGTTACTGTTTGGTAGCCAATATGCAATAAGTCAATAGTGTCAGTGGAGTACATAAAAAAAAAGGTTCTAATCCATCACACTTAAAGGGAATCTCAGCAGAGAGGAACATGGATATAAAGAAATGGTGATTCACACCAGCTTTAAAACCTCCCCAGGTTATGCAATATGGAAGTTACGTTGTACATACAATCCAAAGATGAACTGACAGTCTTGGTCACCATAACAGTTCACAAAGTTAATTTATTAACAAGCCCAGTGAGAATGTTCTATTTCAGTTGTTGAAATTACAGTGCTGCTACATTGGCTGGTCTTCCCCTTCCCTTCCCAGAGTTTTGTCCAGCCCCTATTTTGCATGGAGCACAACCTCTTTTCCCCACCTTCTTTCCTGAAAGTCTATATCCGTCTACTGCGGCACTCCAGTCACGCAAGCAATCCCACTGTGACTCTGGAATCCCAGTGAGGTCACAGCTCTGCAACTGGGCATAGACTTCCAAGTCCCTGTTTCCCATGGCATGTGCATTTGTGTACCGGTTTTAACACAAGGAGGGCGAGAGCCGCCTCATCATGCTGTCTCCCAAACAATTCTTCACTATCCCATGTGCCTTCCCTTCTCTTCAGATTATTGCAACACCTCCCTGACATAATTAAGTTAAAGCCCTTGTCACAAGGTTAGGAGCTCGTTCTCAAAGACATTTTTGTTCCACTTTGTCAGACAATCCTGTTCCTGTTCAGCAGGCCTTGTTCCTCAAAGAGAGCCCCACAGTGAAAGAAGCCAAAAGCCCTGCCTGTGACACCAGCTCTGCGGCCAAGTGGCAATCTGAAAATTTGTCTAGTCCTCCTTGAGCCTTTCCTCTTTGCCAGCAGGACAGAGGAGAACACCACCTGGGCCCCATGCCCTTCCTCCTCACCAGAGCTCTGTAGTCACTCTTTATACCCTCTAGGTCACACTGGCAGTACCATTGATGCCCAAATGAATGAGCAACAAGGGTAGCAGCCTGAGGGTCAGGCACATTTTGGGGGTCTCTCTGCAGCCTCCTAGATCCAAGTGCCTGGCAAGCAGCAAGCCTCCCAAGACATCAAGTCAGGTTGGCAGAGGAATGCCTCCATCTCCTGCAGGAGACACTCTCCAGTACCTATCACCCTTCCTTTCTTCTTCACCTCGGCTGAGGTGCAGCAGCCTCTAATGCCTCCTGTGACAAGAAGTCATCTTCCTCACCCGTTTCATGGGCTCTTCTTCAGGGGATAACTTTTTCAGGGATCATCTGGGAACTGGTGTGGGTTAGCTTGTGCAGTCTGCTGCAGGGTTTCGCTTCTGTCAGTTCTAACAATCAGCCTCTGGATGCTCTTTTATCAGCTAGCATCTAAATATCTTATCTACAACTGCTGATCAGGGAGCACCAAGCCTCTATTTAACTGCTTAGGAAGGATCAATATAACCTGTGGGCAAGAGCACAATAAACAGAGGCAGCCAAAAGAGTCACCGCAGCTTCCAGACTTCTTCCGAAGAACTTAAGAGTAATAAAAAAAAAAATAATTAGGGAACGGTAAATTCCCTCTTACATGAATAATCAGAATGTATATTCATGAACACTATTAAACATTTCCTGAATAGATAATGCATACCCTAGAGTTTTAGAAGAAATGGATAACAATCCTTACAAACATTAAAATTCATTCATAACTTTGATGGCATCCGATTTAATCCTGAATAACATTTTGACAAAATGAAGCATTACATAAAAACACAGTAGCCTCCACGAAACAGATCAATCCATAGCTATTTAACAGAGAAAGTTCACCATCCAGAAAAGCCTTCTAGTAAGGTTCCAGAAGAACTTATACCTAGGCAGGTGGCAGGTATGTATCTCCTAAAACCCAAGCCATAGCTCCAGTCAAAGGTAGGCTTAACAGAGTAAATTGCTAAATAAAATTCTTTTATCTGTAGCATGCATGAGGTCAGACCATGTGAACATAATATTTCAGTTTGGCCACACAATCTGTAAATCTACAAAAGAACTGCAGTGATATAAAATACCAAAATTCAGCATATTGCCAACACACATAAAGGATTAAAAACAATGAAAATACCGAAGCATTTCTATTATTATTCTGTGCATTATATATTGATATAGGGGTCAATAATACTGATTATATTCTAACATGTTTCTGATATAGTATATTTAAGAGGGAAAATAAAAAGCGATAAAGCACTCTGCTTTGATGGGGACAGTTTGTCCCTATGATCCAAGGAATTAATGGGAAACAAATCATGCATTGACTTCAAAGTGGATATTAGTAAGCACCTCCTGCAACAGGAAAGCTAGTCAAGAAAAGATTTTTCTCTTAATCTACAACTGTAGTTCTGGATAAGAAACCTTAGATTACTTCCCAGGAAGAAATGTATATAACAGGCTGATAATTTTTAAACTCAACATGCAGCTTCACAACAGTTTTAGCCTTAAACCTTTGCTTAGGGAATGAAGCCAGGACAGTTTTTGTAATTCCTACCTTTTAAATGTTGCACTATCCTTACTCTTCTTTGAGAAGGCACTGGCATTTACCTTGGCTCATAAAGAGCAGATTCAGAAGCTAAACCATAATAAAATCAAATGCAAACAAACAAAAAATGCAAAAACAAACCTAAAATAAATATTTATCAACCAGTTTAGCTCTCTGAACCATTTCACTGTGGAATAATAGAGAGGAACAGTGCGGAAGGAAGGAAAGAGATCATTACAGAGCTGACTGGCTTAAATGCTGTGAAACCTTCCCTATGGTTGCACTACCACTTCCCAGTTTCTGACTGAAATAAGGCTAGTGGGATTAAAACCATAAAGTTATAATTGTGATTCCACTTCTGTAATACCAAATTAAAAGAAATGCAGTTATTAAAACCACTTATCATTAAGTTACTGACCAAATGAAACAAATTAAACCCCATGGATTTTCTCCAAAATAAGCATTTCATAAAAGCTACTGAAATTCAGTTAAGGTTTTCGTAGCTCATCTTGTCCTCCAACACACCATAGAAGTGCCGTAACAGGCTGAAGTTACCAGATATGAGCATACTCTCATTTTTTAGATATCAGACGAGGATTTTACTCCTTCTTTCAGCTCTTCACTTTTTTTTTTTCACCAATTTCATTGTGCACTATTTCTGTTGCAATTTTGTGTGAATGACTGTGAATGTAATTCTTCATGTTCCACATTAAACTATTTAAACACAGTAAAGTGTTAAAATTACTGTAAACACTTGTGGTGGCAGATGCTGACATTTTAAAATGGCACCTGGTGGACCAATTTCATAATTATTCATAATGAGCAGGAATGTGGCAGAACTGTTCTGAAGAGACTTCAGCACCACAATTTTCCTATGCTCTATGAAAAGTGGCTGCATTCAATAAATTGCCATACTGAGTTCCTGTTTCTTCCACCCCTGGCTTGTGCTAAGGGATGTACACACCCTGAGGATTTATGCACTGAAGCTAATTCACTGAGTTAAACAGCCATCAAAATCAGCACTGCTCTGAGCTTAATAACCTGCAACGGACTTATAAAGCATTCCGTAAGAATACTACTGACTGTTGAAGTAACGCTCTCTTTTGGTTTTGCAATACAGCACATTAATATAAGGTAACCGAAAGAGAAAGACAAACAGCCTTCTGGAAAAGGGGAAAAGTGAGCCATTACACTCTGCAGTACATTAACTGCTCTATTGGAGCAAGTAGCTTAATTTTTCTTCATTTCCTTATAATCAACAAGCAAGTCTCTGGATAAATAAATAAAGGAAGTGGTGCTGTATATGCTTGGCTATCATTCCAGTCCACCCCAAAGCACTGGTATTCTCTGCTTTCTTGAGTCCCCACTCCCTGCTGTGCAGTAGAAACATTTTCTTCTATCCAGAACCACAGTGTCAAGAAAGCCTTAGAAAAACTTTCATATTCACCTACACAGTAACTAGTATCAAAATGCATCTACTATAAAGCACAAAAAAGTTAGCACAGGACTGTAATGCCAGGTTAACAAAGAATTTAGTTTTATCAATGGCAAAAATACTGCTCTAGTCTTTATTTTGCATGCATTTCTTGATACAAAAAAGCAGCCAACACTGTATCTCACCTAATATACCTCAGCCTTCGCAAAATATCATAAAACATATTTAATACTATTTTGAAACCCAGAAGCTAGCAGAGAACATGTGAAAGCGTGCCAAATGAATTCCAGAAGATAAAAATTAACACCAGTTGTGACTTAAAATGAAATCCCACCCATTCTCCCCCATTCCCTTCTTAAAATAAACTAAGGTTTTTGTATTAACATGTGGCCATGACTTGAGTTTTCCAAATGTATTTATCAATGTACAAGCCTTTCCTTACCAAATTATTTCCATAATTGGTTTCTAGACTTCAGAACAACAAAAAAAGAGTGTCTGTCAAAGACATCTGCCTTGACTGACAAAACACATTGGCTACAAACAAATCCCATGGACACAACACCAGTATGGTGTGGTTTCAATAAAAAAAGGAGGCGATTCCATTAACATGTAAATACTTCCAAGATGAAAGAAATGAATTTATTCTCTAAAAATGTGTTCTTATGCTATCACATTTTTTTATCCTTTCATTGACAAATTTTTCAGCCAACATAGTCCCCAAAAAGTTAATGGCAGCTCTTTCAGAGAGATGCTACATCTTGCTAGTTTTAAAAGAACCTTCAAGACTTGGAAGCCCACTAACTCACAAAGCCTCCATGCCACACAAAGAACAGGTTCCATACAGACTAGAAACCTTCGTTTGCAAAAAGTAAACTCTTTACTTGAGCATCTCTGCTGCTGTAGTTCAATAGGTAAAATACTTATCTATATTCAGTAAACTGGAGGTTCTTGGCATAAGAGCTTAGCAGCAATTTTTTCCTTTATTAGGCTCTGCTCAAAAAGCCATTATAGAGGTATATGTTATGGCCCTCTAGGCAAAAACTGCTCCATGACCTTAAAGAAATGAATCTCTGTTTTAGTTTTATATTCTAATTTTAGTCCAGGGAGCCAAGTCACATATCACAGAGCTGTGTAAGATGCTAATAAAAAAATTTATAATTTAAGCCTTTCTGCCATTTCAAATGTAGACTTACATCAGTTGCAATAACCACCAACAAAAGCAAGAACGTAACTGTGACATGACATGCAATTGCATGTATTACCACGGCACAAAACAAGATACAATTTAAGCATAAAATGCTTTGTTTTATTTTACATAATACTCTTTAGGATGTAAATACAGATATCGACAAATACATAAAAAAAGGTTTGACAACCACCCTACAAAACCTGAAGTTTTAATAATTAATAGCAGAAAAGTGACTCATTTTTTCTTCACTTTAATCAAGTCATAACTAAAACAGATTATCATGTTTGTTTTGTTGTCTCTAAAGGGCTCAGAAAAGAAGCTATAGAAGAATCCCGCAGAATGGTACAAGTAACAGGTAATGAATTTGGAAACTATCCTTCTGTGTTGTGACATTGTGTATGTCTGCTGGGGAAGCATTCTGTAAGTATGTCTCATGTGCAAGTCTTATATGTACAATAAGTTAAGCTATATGTAGTTAATGGCTGGCATTTTCCCAAGCTGTTAACATACACTGGTACACTGAATTACACTTACACAACTGGTTAGGCTTTTTACTGAAAAAAAAACCCCCTCAAAAAACTTAGTTTACTTAGTCTAGGGTGCTTTTTGGCTTGAAACAAAACAGATAAACTCTTAAAACATTCCTCTTAGCATTAGGATTGAGTTGTACAGAAACTGATTATTCTTTTGTTATTGTTGCTTTTTGAACACAAAAAGCTAGTACAAGGAAACGTCACCAAGAATCATATTTACAAATACATGTTGACTTGAAACTGAATGATTAAAAACAATTTCCATGTCAAGCTGTGGGTCAGAATCATGTGTCATACAGTATTTTCTGCCACTGAAGCCAACTATCTGTTTGATTCAGTAACACAAATGCGAGGATGAATTCTGGCACTTGTCAGCCTTTGATAAGTTACTAACGGACTAATACTTGTCAGTGGAGCAATAACTGATTATACAGTAAAAATGTACTGAAGAAAGGTGATGAACATTCTGTGAAGGAAAGATTTAAAAATCATACCAGTCACTATAGTTCACGGCAGAGTAATTCTGCAGTTCCTTGTTTTAATTTATCATGGCAAACTATCCAATATCAATTTTATCCAGCATTTCCCAGTAGAATACTTGCAATACAAAAACACAGAAAAAGCAAATGTATATGAACTTTGATATATCCAGTAGCAAATTAAGTACAGTAAGCTTGATGCTACTGTCAGTCTGTATTTAACAGGACGGATGCTCTTCCATGCCACGGTCCCAGTCAGTACAACTGAGAGAGATGAGTGCCTTCAGGGAGCAGCTTGTACCCATTGATTTTCCACTTACATCTGACACTTCAGAGCAACCTAGAGTCTCTTCCAAAAAGGGCCACCTTTTCATAATACTGCATAATCATCTGCCTATTGAGAACAGGATAGATTTGACAGAGTGCTTTGTTTTCTTATGCCCCACACTGCAGCAGAAATGAAATGCACAGTCTAGCACTACATTACAAGTGCACATCTAAGTAGAGCTAACAGAGCCAGATTCCACCCTTTTTCTCGTGCTGAGTACCAGGAGACAACAGAATGAGATAAACAGACCTGACACAACCTCTGAACAGCAGTTCAGCTAAGGCAGCGCTTATTACACACCACTCAAATAGAGCTAAGGACTCAAACTGTAGGAATGAATGTAAAACAACAGCTTGGTTCTCAGTGATGCTGAGCACCTCAGATGATGTGCAAAGCTCAAGTTATCAGAGGCCTTCCCCCAACAGGTACAGAGCAACTTAACTTAGGTACTAGTTATTATTAGCTATATTTAACACCGACAGAAGACATTCAGTAAATTAAAGAACTAGGTCTTAAGCAGTTTTAAAGAGTTTCTGAACGGGAGATTCAGAACAAGAACTATATGACCATGTACTGTTGCCTTAATTGGTTTATCATATTTGTCATTACCATATAGAATAAGATGAATCACTATTAGCACATTACTATTAATATGCTCATGGAATCAGATACAATGTAAATCAATCTCCAAATTAAATTTCTATTCACATTTAAGAAATATTCTGCAGACCCTGATTCAAAGCAATATAAAAATGAAAGAATAAATAACTTGATCATAGATTAGCTGGCAACTTTCAAACATGAGAATTACATCATTCAAAGTTAATTTTCAAATTATTTAAACTTACATCAAGAATGAATATCAAAGAATGTTTTTAATTTTAAATGCTAAAAATTGTCCAAAATCTGATACTTAATTACAAGCAATTTTAAGCTACAACTTCAATTCAAAAGATGACTGACTGGGTCAAACACCACTCTACTGTTTTATTAAACCATGTAGCAAGGAGTTTAATTCGCTACAACTAAACAACAGCCCATGTTCAGAAAACTAGCAATTGGATTGCAACTACCTCATCCGTGACCAAAACTAAACTCCTCTGAAGTTTAAAATAAATCATCTTGAATTCAGAGCAGCACATTACGCAAATTCAAAACTAAGTTGAAGTTATGGAGATATAACTGCCTATTAAAATCCAGAATGTTTTTTCCACTTCATAGCTATCTCAGTAATGATTGGTTTTAGCTGTAAAAATAAATTGACAGAACTGGATGGGCTTCTGGAAACAAAAGTTGTTTTCTCCAGCACTACTGGAGAAATGTTAACTGCATTTACCATCTGTGAAAGGATGATAATGCTTGTGTACAGTCCTCACAGGGATTTTGGCGAGGATTAATTAATATTTTTCATGTGCTTTGAAGATTAAACACTCAATAAGGGCACAGTTTGTTATTAATTTACTTTAGGAAAACTAGAATTCTTTACAACAAAACCAAGAAATAATAATTGTAATATCATTGCGCAGAAGGAATAGTATTTTGAAATTATATACTTAAATTCTATGTAATAGCTAAATTGCAGCTTTTCATAAAAATCCCACTGTTTTCCCCATTCTGATGGCTTTAAATGAACTTCCAGCATTTCAGAGGTTGGCAAGCATCTTTCCTTAAGTTTCCAGGCATAATTTATAACCAGGAACTCAGGCGTAGTCATAAGTATTTCCCAAAGCAGTGAATCCTCACTCAACTTTCTTCTCAACAGAAGAAATCATCCTCCTTGACAGAACATGTTCTTGACTTCAGAGTAAGAATACTCCCTCAACTCTGTCTGTACCAGAAGAGTACTTATTCCCTTCAGTGAGGTCGGTAAAAATCAGAGGGTTTTTTATCAGAATTAGTTTGGAAAGATGGCTGGATCCGAAAGAATGATGCTTGCAAGCTGAGAAATTTCACCTGCCCAGCTGGTATAAGACACTTGACACAAGACTGCCATGCCAGGAACAAGATCTCCAATCTGCTTCCACTGCCTGGTTCTGTCTCTGATCTATTTCACATTGGATAAATATTGACCGGTGGCTGTGTTCTGCGCAGGGTGTACACCAGGTGAGAATGAGGTTATTGGCATTTGAAATGCTGTGTCCTGGCACGTGGAGTTGGATTCAACTCTTTAGTACTGTTAGAAACTGCTAGTGGAAAAGCCACTCATTCTTCCAACACTGTAATGAATGACAGACAGAGGATTTTTCCCCTCTATCTGATTCTTAATCACTATGCGTCAGCATGAAATCTTGTACTAATGAAGTATGAATCCATGGGAATTTCTTAACTCTCAGCATAAGGCAGAGATCTTCCAACACATTAACTGGAGCCTGGGCTCCTTCTAATCTTGGTGATACTCTGTTCTGCTCTCTTACACTAATTTAGGATGATTACCTTATAAATTCCAGGCAACAGAACATGTAACATTTAATGTTTACTATTTTAATGCAAGCATGCTCTTTTTCATACTGTTGTCGGCCATGCTTCTAGAGCTTTTTCCAGACAAATCTGTGGAGTGCCTACCTGGTAACATAAACCTTAGTGGATTAACGGGAAAGTTGCAAAGAAAGGATTTGTACATTCAGCATAGAGACAACATATGTCAGCTATCACAGGACTTTGCAAACACAAAAAACCCCTATGAAAAGTGACAGAGTTCAAAAAGCACAGATTTTATGATGGTTGTTAAAAATACTAAACTACTGAAAGAAGGATTATATAAAAGTCTGTCAATTTAAGGACATTAGAGTCATGCTAAAACTCTTTATTATTACACCAGAAACTCTAAATTATTTTCCAATTTCTTTGGTTTCATGAAGGAACATAGAGTTTAGTGCTGCATAACATCATGTCTAGATGAGGGGTTGTATAAATTGAAAAGCAGTGTCACACTAACAAGTAGTACTACTCACTGTAGTCGTTATATTAGAAATAGATGAATAATATCATAAGGAGCAAAGAAAGAACAGCTATGAAATGTAACTAAAAATACTGAGTATTTCTCAATACTTCATAAGGGATAAAGAAGTGAATTGCTCCTTAAAGAAAACTAAAACCATGTATGCTGTAGTTATAAACTATTTATATTTTCAGTGGCTCAGGGAAAAAGAAAGAACTGTATCTAAAGAGACTGCTAGAAGCAAGATAGGTGGAGAGGAGGAAACGGAACAAAAATCAGTCTGTCCTTGGTTATCTACCATTGTTATTATATAATTTACTTGAGAAAGTTTGAGAAGCATACACAATTTCTGTATTTTAGGTGACTAAGTACTTTAAGACTTCTTTAAAAACATGTTGGAAAAAAGCCAAAAAAAAGGAACAGCTGAAAAATAATATTGGGGGTGTGGGGTGGGGGGGGTGGAATCACTGACACTCATTGGGCTAGCAAACAGAGGAGAGGCAAGAGAACAGTTCCATTGAGAAAGAAAAATTACTGTAGAAGAATCAGTAGCTGGAACTATAAAGGACAACTGCTAAAGAAACAAAGGAAGTTAAATGTCTGCTTCCAGATCATAACTCCTGTCATACAGGCAGCACAGTGTCCATTTATCACCTGCAAGATTGAGATTCAAGAGAAGAATCCAAAAGCAGATCAGGGTTTAATCACAAGGGAACAGGCAGCAAATGAACACCTTCAAAAGCAGAGATGAAGGGAAGGAATGAAGACTCAAATAAAAGCAAGCCAGCAGGGCTGAAGAGCAGTTACTAGAAGAAGCATCATTCAAGAAACTGATATCATGTCCAAATGGAGAAAATAGAAAGGATAATAAATTCTGACAGGCTCAATGTAAAAAACACAAGGAAGATTGGCCAAGAAGGAACAACTAGCAAAAGACATGAAAACTAGTAGTAAATCTTCCCTCAAATACATCCAGAGCAGGATCCCTCCTAGAGACTTTGCAGAACGAAAGGATCAGCACAACAGCAGTGTGCAAAGACAACAAGGCAATTGCTGAGAATCTAAATGACTTATTTGTATTCAGTGCAGAGTTTCCCATGCTGAAATAGTCTGGGAGGGCGTGGAGAGTGACCAGCTAGAGGAACCATCTCAAAATGAAGTACGCACAGAAAAGATTATGTAACTAATTGAAAAAGGAACAACAGCTCATGAGAAACAAACGTCATTTATCCAGGAATTACTAAATGAACTCAAGGGTGAACCAGTGAACCGCAAACTACAATCCATAACATCTGCTCTAAAAAAAAAAATCACCTCAGAATGAGGCCTGGAAGGCAGCAGATGCAATGATAGCTTCTAGAAAGGCTCCTATATTTACTACTCTAATGATAACAAGTAATAGAAGTGGCAGAGACATAAAAAAGCATTATACACGACATCAAATTTTAATTTCCCTTGTTGCAGCCTGTAAAGAGACTCTGAGAAGAGTCTGTCTGCCTTCCCAACACTCTCCCATCAGCTAGTTGAAGACAGCAATACCGAGGGTGCTAGCAGACGTCACTGCGAGGCCACTATCTAACATCTTCAGAAGGTCTCCACTGAGCCTTCTCCTCTGCTTAAGGCTAAACAAACCCAGCTCTCTCAGCCTCTTCTTGTAACTTATATGCTGAACCCCCCTGAACAT
Organism: Haliaeetus leucocephalus; assembly: GCF_000737465.1. Lineage (NCBI taxonomy): Eukaryota > Metazoa > Chordata > Aves > Accipitriformes > Accipitridae > Haliaeetus > Haliaeetus leucocephalus. The sequence goes on from NW_010972753.1 coordinate 6,332,606, forward strand.
CTCTGAGGCCCTCGACTGGTCTTTTTTCAGCGTATCAATGTTTTGTTGTTGTACCGGAGAACCCCAAACTGGGCACAGTATCCTAGAACTGTTTTCAAGTGCTGAAGAGAAGGGAGGAATCGCTTCCCTCAGCCTGCTGGCTATGTTCTTACTAACACAGCCGAGTATGCAGTTGGACTTCATCACTGCAAGAGTGACCTGCTGACTCATGTTCGGCCAAGAATTATCTGCAGACTTGCTGCAGTGTACTTCCTCCCATCACCCAGGTCATCACTGAAGACATTAAAACATTATCAGCCCCCCTATCCACCCCTGAGGAACACTAGCCACCTATTGGATTTTGTACCATTGATCACAATCCTTTGAGACCAGAAGTCTAGCCAGTTTTTCTACCCACATCTCTCTGATTTGGCTGTAAGGATACCATGGAAGGTCTTTCTAGAATCAAGATTAAAAAATACTCATTGATTTCCTCTCATCCACACCACTAGCCATCTGATCAGAGAAGGACAGCCAGGTACAGCGTGCCCTGTCTAAAACACACTGGCTACTTCCCGTTACTTTCTTATGCTTCATGCATCTGGACAGAGTTTCTGGAAAAACTGGCTCCATAATCTTCCTGGTGACAGAGTGGAAGCAGAGCAGACTGTAGTTCCCTGGATCCACTTCCTTATCCTTCCTGAAGGCATCTGTGAAATTTGCATTTTTCCAGTCATCAGGAACTTTCCCCAAATGCCATGACCTTTTGAAGATGTTAGAGAGTGGCTTTACAGTGATATCTTACCAGCAGCCTTGGAGGCATTTCACCTGGTCCCATGGACTTTTGCACGGTCAATCAGTTTATATGGTCCCTGACTTGATCTTCTACTGCAGGTAACACACTTAACTCCTGCAGACTCTACTATAAAGTCAGAAAGGCTTGAGGACAAACTTCACCAGTAAAACCTGAGGCAAAAGCAGCATTGTCTCTCGTTCTTTCCTGTATCCTTTGCTATGAGGTCTCCTGCCTCACCAGGCACTGCAGGCACAGTTCCCTTCGTTTGCCTTTGGCTGCTGATGTATTGCAGAAGAACACCCTAACTCTTTAAAGTGATAACAGCAAACTGGAGAAAGGAAATGTGATCAATACTGTTTATTTGGACTTCCAAAGGGATTCTCCTTGGAGAACAAATCTCTGCTGCTGCATAAATTTCAGGGATAGACTCAGCTCAGGAAAGGCCTGTTGCTAGAAAATAAACACTTCTGCAGGTAATTCCATAAAGCTCTGATTTCAGTATAATTTTTATAGTAAGTAGTACTTTTTATTACCCATCTACAATTTTACTAAAATTGCTGCCTCTTAATACTACTTTTTTGGGGAAAAAAAAGTTTCATCTATCAAATTTAAATGGAAAAGATTACTGCCAAAAAAATAATAAAAGCTTCACACTTGCCAATTCACTTTTCACCACCATTTTTTCACACATGTACCTCACTTAGTGTCCATGACTGCTCTGGTTTCAAAGCAGGAATTTCCTAGCTGGCAGTTTGAAAACTAGAACAGTATCTCTTTGTACTGCCACATCATGTGCAAGAGAGACAGACATGGAAGAGTACTCGGGCAAACAGCTCTGGCAGCGTTCTTTGCACAAGACTCATGTTGTCTAAAGTTAAAAGGTAAAGGTAAATTGTGCATTCCTAATGCAGAAGAAATACTTGCCTCAGCTCATTGAGCTAAAGCGATGTGGTGGGTTGACCCTGGCTGGATGCCAGGTGGCCACCAAAGCTGCTCTCTCTCTTTTCCCTCAGCTGGACAGGGGAGAGAAAATATAAACAAAAGGCTTTGTGGGTCAAGATAAGGACAGGGAGAGATCACTCACCAATCACTGTCACAGGCAAAGCAGGCTCGACTTGGGGAAAATTAACTTAATTTATTGCCAATCAAACCAGAGTAGGGTAATGAGAAATAAAACCAAA